>NW_027507764.1:289730629-290158129 GCF_037356315.1 Lithobates pipiens
CGATTGTCGCAGGATCTTCGGATTTGGCACGTGTTCGTGGAACGTTTCAACGGGAGAGCTTTGTGGGTGTCGGGGCCGGTGAGTTACTTCGATCTGGAACTCTATACGGATGCGGTGGGGTCGACAGGGTTTGGGGCCCCTTTTTTTGCCAAGGAAAATGGAGTGCGGGCCCATGGCCCGATTCCTGGAGTGTGGGTGGTTTGCAAAAAAAAAAAAAAAAAACATGGTGCTCCTGGAGCTCTTTCCAGTGGTGCTGGCTGTGGAACTTTGGGGGGACTCCTTCAGGGACTTGGAGGTACGTTTTCATGTTGACAATTTAGGAGTGGTGCAGGTACTGAACCCGGATATCGGCAGCTTCTCCGCCGGTGGTAAGGATGCTGCGGCCTTTGGTTCGGCGATGTCTGCAACTGCACATCTTCATACATGCGGTGCATCTGCCGGGGGGTTGAAAACGTTCTAGGTGACGCGCTGTCTCGTTTTCAGTGGGACAGGTTTCAGGAGCTGCCACCGACGGCGGATGTTTTCGGGGTTCCGTGCCCAGAGGGACTGTGGAAGATTGCGTTGGAAGAGTCGCCGACTGGATCAGGCGGTCGGTGAGTGCGGGTACTTGGGCGGCCTATGAGAATATTCGGGCGGAGTGGGAAGCTTTGGGGACACAAGTAAGGGCGGGGGTTCGGGATCGTAGGTTAATGGTCCTTTACTTTGTGTCCCGACGATTGGAGGATGGCATATCGATTTCTGGCCTGGGGCGACAGTTAGCCGGCTTGGCGTTCTGGTTCAAGCTGCGGAGGGAACACGATTGCACAAGGGATTTTTTGGGTGAGGCAAGCGGTGAAGGGGTATCGGAAGGGTCGACAGGTTAAGGATGACGGGAGACCGGTGTATTTTGATCTGTTGGGCAGGCTTTGTGATCATCTGGCGGTGGCGTGTATGTCGACTTAGGAAATAATTTTGTTAAAGCTGCGTTTGTTTTGGCATTTTTTGGCGCTTTCCGGATGGGGGAATTGGTCAGCCCGGCTGAGAAGGTGCGGAGGGGTTGTTTTTGAGGACGTGATTTGTGCGGGTGACAGGTTGCGCATGCTGGTGCGCAGATCGCAAACAGACCAAGGGGGCAAGGACACGGAAGTTGGGGTGTTCGCAATTCCGGACTGTAAGCTTTGTCCTGTTTTCGTGGTGCGTGAGTTCCTGGATCGTCGGCCGGCCTTGCCGGGCCCGTTGTTGCTGCACGCGAATGGGGAATTTTTTGCGATTCCAGTTTATAGGGGTTTTTCGGAAATGTTTGATGGCTTTGGGTTTGGGAGGGGAATAGTTTTCCTCACATTCGTTCAGGATTGGGGCCGCGACGGAGGCGGTCGATGGGGGTTGGAGGAGGTGTCGGGGAAGAGGATTGGCCGGTGGGAATCGCGGAGGTTTCGTTCTTACGTTAGGCCGGAACTGGTGGGGGTTTAGTTGGGAGGACCAGGGGCTGTCGGCATGGGTTTGTGTTACAGCTGTACATTTACTGTTAGTTGGTTTGTGTTTTCTTTTCTTTCAGGTACTCCAGCAGGTTTGGTCTGGATCATGGGTCACTCTCTTGCGTCTGCTGGGGGGCTAGGAGGGGTATGCTAGGCCGGAAGGTAGGCAGCTGGGCATTTCAAGGCGGGAGGCATGCTTGAAGTGGTTTGGTTTCCCGGGCCTGCTCGGGAGCAGGATGGTGCACGAGGTGCACCGTTTTGCGGGTTTGGACAGGCCCCCGGAGGTGTTGGTTGTGCATGTGGGGGGCTATGATCTTGGCCTTCGCACGATGTTGGACATACCGCGGGACATCAAGTATGATTTCTCGCGCCTTAGGGCAGCTTTTCCTGGGATGATCATTGTGTGGTCGGACAGGGTTGCCAGTACCACATGGAGGTTCGAGAGGTCGGTGGACCGGATTAACAAGGCCAAGAGGAAGGTGAACCAAGAGATTAGTCGGTTGGTAGTAAGGAATGGGGGGTTGGCGGTTCGGCATTTGGAGTCAGAGATTGACACATGGCGTTATCTGCGCGATGACGGAGTGCATCTTAATGCCGTGGGGATCTATCTATGGGCCTTAGGTCTACAGGATGGGATTGAGCGAGCCTTGAGGGTGTGGAGGTGCGCCCAAGGATAAGGTGTTATCCTTGCTTGCTGTGGCGGGTGTTGGTCGGTGCAGGTAAAGGAAGATAACCCCTCCCCACTGAGAAGTTGATGCGGGACCCATTGGAGATATGGGCTCGTTGCTGAGATGCCATATAAACGATGGTTTATATGGAAGATGGTGAATGGGTGCACTGCGGTCAAGAGTTGGTTGTCTCTGAGCTAGCACGTCAGCTTGAGGCCTAGTTACAGTTAATACGACCGCAGTGCATGTTGCTCGTTATGTTAATGGGGTGGGGAGGGGGAATGCCCTGCAGAAGACCAACGATTTCAGTTTGATCAGTTAAATGATAATTCTATTGATGTTTGGTTTTTGATATGTTAATTATTTGTTTTGATCAATAAAGGGGCTGCTACGGCCACTAATTACTCCAAAAAGGTGTGGTCTCATTTAATGGTAATGGGATAAGGCTCAGAGTTGGGTGGTCGGTGTAGCAGCAGTGCAAACATCAGTTATACTATAGTCAAGAACAGCCTGGAGACGGACCACGGGGTAGGCGGAGGGCTGGCATGAGTAGAGTTAACTGTGGAAGTAGGGGATTGGGTAGGAAAGTTAGGGGGCGGGGCTAGTGCGAGGAGGAGAGAGCGCACCCCGCCCCAGCGTCAGTCAGCGCAAGGAAAGATTCCCACCCTCCCTCCCTTATCAAAGAAGACAATACAGGAAGGTTTGTTGGGCGCTGGTTGGACCGGAGGTGATGGAGTTTGGAAGGTGCTAACTTCTTTTGCTTTCGCAGGGGGGCTGGATGTCGTAGCAGTTGGCGGGTGTTGGTCGGTGCAGGTAAAGGAAGATAACCCCTCCCCACTGAGAAGTTGATGCGGGACCCATTGGAGATATGGGCTCGTTGCTGAGATGCCATATAACGATGGTTTATATGGAAGATGGTGAATGGGTGCACTGCGGTCAAGAGTTGGTTGTCTCTGAGCTAGCACGTCAGCTTGAGGCCTAGTTACAGTTAATACGACCGCAGTGCATGTTGCTCGTTATGTTAATGGGGTGGGGAGGGGGAATGCCCTGCAGAAGACCAACGATTTCAGTTTGATCAGTTAAATGATAATTCTATTGATGTTTGGTTTTTGATATGTTAATTATTTGTTTTGATCAATAAAGGGGCTGCTACGGCCACTAATTACTCCAAAAAGGTGTGGTCTCATTTAATGGTAATGGGATAAGGCTCGGAGTTGGGTGGTCGGTGTAGCAGCAGTGCAAACATCAGTTATACTATAGTCATGCTTTTTCAGTTGATTTATGAGAGCTTGTTGAAATTTATAAAGTTTGGCACCTTTACTTCTCACCACATACACCAATGATCATTATTCCTTTTGGCTAAAATCTTTACAATTTCCACCTTAGGTATTTGGCCCCAAACACACGTTTGTGCTATTGACACTACAGTTTAGCAGCAGCAAATAAAAGTAAAAATGTGCATTTTGCACAATTACATGCGTTAATGTGCATTTCTGGCATTAATACATTCTATTGCCCATGGGAAACTAACGCGAGAGCGCTTTAATGATCTTTTGAGCATTTCTATGCTCAAAAACGTCTCACCTAAACTTACTTTTTTCTGCCAAACTCCCCTGCTGCTAAAAGGTCTATAATGTGCATGGAAACATAGGATAACATGAATGGGCGTTTACAGGCAGAGAGAGGGGAAAAAAAAAAAAAAAAAAAAAAAAAACACCTGTAGAATACAGCTTTTTTGAGCTGCAGTGTGCATGAAGGGCCTTAGGAATGCCCGAATAGATTTGTTTTACTGGCAGTAGTGCTTACAAGATGCGGCAGAAGTATAGTACCTGGGTATGGTGTCAATTTGGAAATGCAGAGGGACAAAAAAATAAAAAATAAAATCAGAAGCCACATGGTCCAGATATAAATCCTGAAAAATCCCAGACAACTAAACTAATAGTAATCCAAAAGCAAGAGGAGGAAGAAAACTAGGATTAAGAAGCACCAATTCAAAGGGGAAGACCAAAACGAAACATCGAGAAACCCCAAAACAATGATGCATCTTGTGGAGGTTTCATATTCATTACCTGGGCCAATATCAGCACTATATAGATATTAAAAAATGTAAAATCACTGTAAAAAAAAAACAAAAAAACAAAAACAAAACATTTAAAGCAGTAGTAAAAAAAAAAAAAAAAAAAAAACTCAAAAGCAAACATATTGCAGTGTACCAATTCTTGGCGTTTTGCTTTATGTGCTCTGGTGATTACAGAGGATCAAAACGAAACTTGAGTGCTTTGACTCAGGATTACTTTGGTCAAGATGACTAACCGGAGATTTGTACAAGAGCTTTCTAGTGACAAGAAGAGAATTTTGGAATACAATTGGGGATTACTTTGGAGCAAGGTAATATTGGAGGATTCTCTAAAGCTTGGTAATTAGCCAGAGGTTATAAAAAAGCAAACTTAATATATTAAAACAGTTTGCATTAAATACATTTTACTGTGTGTAAAAAAAAAAAAAAAAAAAAAAAAAAAGCTGTGTGTATGTAAAGATTAGTAATTTGAAAAAGTATACCCCGTGGAAATTAAAGCAGTATTGAAAACAAAAGCAAACATTTAATATGTTACAGCTAACAAACACTTTGCGTGTTCTTTTTTTAGGCTGCTATTTTTACTTGTTGATCCAGCCAGTAAGTCTGTTTTTCTAAAGGATAAGCTCTCTTCTACATGTATCAGTTTACGGGGATGAGACAAATCAATTAACACTGGCAGCGATGCCAACGATAATAATTTATGTATTCACGTAAAACCTTTATAATCACTTACAAAGAACATTTTTATTCTCATTTTAGCATAAAGTGTAAGCTGGAGTTTGGCTTCAATTAGCGTATCCAAGTTTTTTTTAGTACAGCCAACACTCCCTTCCTCCCAGATTGATAATGCTGCCGTCTGCTGTGCCCCTGTGCACATTCACCCACAGTGGGGACACTCTTACAGGATGTTTGTTACTGGCCAGATCATCAGGTAAAAAGTGAGAAAAAACCCTGTTCACACTGTGCTACTTAGGATGTATTTAATACCACCTAACCTCAGAGCTGTGAAGGAAGTTACATCATTTGTAGGAGTTTGAAATACTACAGCGTGGCGTGCGTTTTAGGCTAGGAATGAAACAGGTAAAATAAAAAATATAGTGTAGCGCTTCAATAATAAGTGTAATCAACACAAATTCTATAAAGATAATAGTAGCAAAACAGAGATCACACAGAACCAAATGCCTAGAAATCAAAGTCCAACATAAAACAGTCATTCAACTGTGTTGATGGCGTAGAAGTGACCAAACCGTCACCTAGAAGGACAATGATGTACTGGACGAATGAGTTCATGCGGGTAAACTTGATTGTAAGCATCAAACTGAAAAGTGAATAAATACTTCTTACCGGAACGGTTGGACTCACACAGTCATATGACGGTTGAGTCTAGAAGGCTTGGGGTCACACTCTGGGACCAAAGACTGTAAGGAGAGAGGTCAGTTGGGCTGGTGCAGAAACTCCTGACGGTTGTAGGCTCGAAGGTGGATCCTTTCAGATGAAACCTCAAAGGTCAAGCCCAGACGCAGCTCACTGTACCAACAATCCTGCCACCCCCGAATGGAGAGGGAGGTACTCGTAAAATTTTACACCAAGGCAACGGAGAGGGGAAAAAAGAAAAAAAGGCTCCACATGGTGCGGGTCAAACAATATAAAAAAGTTGATTTATTAAAGTCAAAAAGATAATAAATTGACTTAGTGATCACATAAAAAGCAAAATGAACTAAAAGCAATGTGGGGTACCAACAGCTCGCCCGACGCGTTTCGACATATGTGTCTTCAACTGCCCCAGTTGAAGACACATATGTCGAAACGCGTCGGGCGAGCTGTTGGTACCCCACATTGCTTTTAGTTCATTTTGCTTTTTATGTGATCACTAAGTCAATTTATTATCTTTTTGACTTTAATAAATCAACTTTTTTATATTGTTTGACCCGCACCATGTGGAGCCTTTTTTTCTTTTTTCCCCTCTCCGTTGCCTTGGTGTAAAATTTTACGAGTACCTCCCTCTCCATTCGGGGGTGGCAGGATTGTTGGTACAGTGAGCTGCGTCTGGGCTTGACCTTTGAGGTTTCATCTGAAAGGATCCACCTTCGAGCCTACAACCGTCAGGAGTTTCTGCACCAGCCCAACTGACCTCTCTCCTTACAGTCTTTGGTCCCAGAGTGTGACCCCAAGCCTTCTAGACTCAACCGTCATATGACTGTGTGAGTCCAACCGTTCCGGTAAGAAGTATTTATTCACTTTTCAGTTTGATGCTTACAATCAAGTTTACCCGCATGAACTCATTCGTCCAGTACATCATTGTCCTTCTAGGTGACGGTTTGGTCACTTCTACGCCATCAACACAGTTGAATGACTGTTTTATGTTGGACTTTGATTTCTAGGCATTTGGTTCTGTGTGATCTCTGTTTTGCTACTATTATCTTTATAGAATTTGTGTTGATTACACTTATTATTGAAGCGCTACACTATATTTTTTATTTTACCTGTTGAACTTTGTTTGTTTTTGGTGTTGGCTGCTGTTGTGGCCGTTGTGGCCATTTTTTCACAAATTATAGCGCAGTGTTTTCCTTTTTTATAGGAATGAAACAGGCAGTGGCTATGGAAGAGACTCGCTCTACATCAGACTACACAGAGTGACACATGGTACAAAGCCACAGTGAAACCTAAAATAGAGGATCTGCAAACCGAGAAACATGGTATAGAAGTATCATCAATACCGGGAGCGATCATTCCATTCAGTTCTAGCGAAAAGGAAGTTGAAGCTTAGCTTTGACTCTGAAAAATCAAAAAATTGTAAAAAAATAAAATAAAAAAGTATTTTAGAGGGATGCAGCAGTCTTCACATTGCCAAGATATTGGGGCGGGATTACATCAAACGTTTTGTTGCAAATAGTCAACAGGGTCGCAAGAAACGCGTTGAGAAAAAAATATGCAAATTAACTGCCAAAGGTTGAAGAAGAGTCAAAACTTGAAGCTACCAACAACTCATTATCCTTCAGTGCCATCATATTCCAGAAGTAAAACCTACCTGGAGTGCCCAAAAGTACAGTGTGTTCAGTGCTCATAGACATGGTTAAAGTAACAAAGGCTGAAATCTGCCCACCACCGAACAAGACACAAACCGTAAGTTGAAATGTCAAGACTTGGCCAAGAAATCTGAACGGATTTTTCCAAGGATTTATGGACTAATGGGATGAGAAGGACTCTTGATGGACCAGGTGGATGGGTCTTGTGGCTGGATTAGTAACAGCCACATAGCTCCACATCAAGACCAGCAAGCTGGAGGTGGGGTACTGATATGAGCTGGTGTTAAAGATGAGCTAGCTGGACCTTTTCAGGTTGAAGATGGACTCAAAAAACAACTCCCATACAACACTGCCAGTTTTTAGAAGGCACTTTCTGCAAGCAGTGGTACAGGAAAGAGTCTTCATCTTTCAAGACGACCATAATATTTATGCAGGAGAATGCTCCTTTGCATGCATGGAAGTACTCCACTGTGTGGATAGCCAGTATAGGCCTTCAAAATGAAAACAATTGACATGGTCCCCTTCCTCGCCTGACCTAAACCCCATTGAGAATTTTTCTTAAAAACGATTTATGGTGAAGGAAAACAGTAAACCTCTCTGAACAGTGTCTGGGAGGCTGTGGTTGCTGCTGCTTGTCAACAGATCAAGAAACTGACAGACTTCATGAATAGAAGGCATGACACCAATTTTTTTTCTGACATTTCAGAAATATTTGTAAATTTTGAGTGGTGTATTATTCTTTAATCACTTCAGTCCTAGGTGGTTTTAGCCCCTTTATGACCAGGCAAATTTTTTGCAATACACCACTCTGTTACTTTAACTGACAATTGTGTGGTCATGCGACGCTGTAATGAATGTCCTTGTCTTCCCACAAATAGAGCTTTCTTTTGGTGGCATTTGATGAACACTGCGTTTGTTTTTTTTTGCGCAATAAAAAAAAAAAAATAGAAATAAAAAAGTGTAAATTTTGAATAAAAACACACAATATTTTTTATTTTTTTACTTATTGCTATAAAAACATACACAATTCAAAAAACAAAAAAAAAAATTTTTTTTTTTTCATCAATTTAGGCCAATATGTATTCTGCTACATATTTTTGGTAAAAAATTCTAATAAGTGTATATTGATTGTAGATGCGATAATCTTTGCTCAAACCCAAAACTATGGGTTATTTTTACAATAGAAGGGATCAGCAATTTTTAGTGGGATTGCGGCAGACAAAGCAAACATTTTTTGGGAACCAGTAACATTTTTACATTGATCAGTGCTATAACACTGGCAGTGAAGGGGTTAATATCAGGGGCAATCAAAAGGTTAAAACGTGTGCCTAGCTGGTGCTTGCCAACTGCGTGAGGGTTGCTCTGAGTGATGACCGGGGGGGGGGGGGGGGGGTCATTTACTAAAAAACTGGAGCACACACATTCTGGTGCAGCTGTGCATAGAAACCAACCACCTTCCAGGTTTTATTGTCGAAGCTTAATTGAACAAGTTGAAATTAGAAGCAGATTGGCTACAATGCACAGCTACATCAGATTCTGAGTGCACTAGGTTCAGTAAATCTCCCCCAGAAGAAATAAGCACACACACAGCAATTGTTTGTAGTAAGAATAAATATTTATTGGTGATGGCTTCCTTGAGGTCATTAAGATTATTGCTGCAGCTAATTATAAAGCATATCAATGCAAAACGGTTTGAAAAGCATCATTAAGTAAATCAATTAGCTAAATGGATTACAATGAAAAAAAAAAAAAAAAAAAGGCCAAAATAAGCATGCATTTTGAATGTATTACCAATAGCCTTGAGTATTGCTTGTCGTTTCCAAATCTAACTGATTATTTGCATAAAAAGTTCTGATTTGAAAGTACTTTAACTTAGAAACAATTAGTTACGCTATAAGACTGCTGCCATGGGTATATGTATAATGAACTTGTAATGAGCACTTCCAGCTCGAAAACTCAGTCAGTGCCAGCACGGCAACCAACATGTTTTTTTCCCATAAAGTTTGTCACATCAGTTAGTGCAAATACAGGGTTATCACAGCATAAGGCAAGTGTAAGAACAATAAAATCAGTTATTACCCAAGCCTGCCAGGCTCCATTTGACATTTTGGGATTTCTAGTAGAATGGCTGGGATTCTGACCGCGAACTCAAAATTGTACTGCAATTGCAAAAAACGCATGTTTACATATTAGTCATTTTCAATCGCCTGGCAAACGGCAACGAGCAAAGCATGTTTGTCGCTCAAAAGAAGCTTTGTATGTTGCAGTTTGACATAATCCCGGTAAAGCCACACCACGTTTCAGATACAATAAAATATATGAATGGCATCCCAATATGCAATTGCAGTGTAATTTGAGATCTCAAAACACCAAAACGTGAATGAAGCCTCAAAAGTGCAAAATACATATACACACACACACACACAAACATAAAATAGTACTGCACTGTGTGTACCAGAATTTATTGAAAACATAAGGGCCTATTTAACCACTCCACACCAGCGCTATAGCCAAAAGACGGCTACAGCGTGGACACCAACTGTCAGGTGGACGTCCCCTCCTGTTTGCGCCCCCTCTGCGCACCGCCACGCATCGGGGAAGTTCTGTGTTGGCCATATCCCTTGGACACAGCCAATCACAGAACGTGCTAGATGGCCAATCACAGGGGCCATTTAGCACTCGATCGGCGTGCCCAATGCGAGATGATCTCATATGTAAACATATGAGATCATCTCTCATCGCCGGCTCTCCCTCCTCGAGACAGGAGAGGAGGGAGAGCTTCCGTGCTGCAGCGTCAGTGAAAAGTTAACACTCACACAATGAAAACACACACACAAAAACGTCCCTGTCCCCAGTGTCACGTGTCATCAGTGCCACGTATTAGTGGCACCTGTCAGTACCACATATTAGTGCCATCTGTCAGTGTCACGTGTCAGTGCCACATATTAGTGCCTTCTGCCATCAGTGTCACGTGTCAGTGCCACGTATCAGTGCCACCTGTCATTGTCCTGGTGCTCCAGGGCCTTCAAAAGTGTAAAAGTTAGATGTGCAATTTATGCTCCTAGAACACGTGATGGTGCTCCCTGCATATTGGGCCCCTCTAAGTGGCTAGCCTGTGAAAAAGTCTCACACATGTGGTATCGTAATACTTAGTAGCAGAATGTATTTTGGGGCATTATATTGTGGTATACACATGTGCCATGTGAGAAATAACCTATTACAATTGACAATTCTGTGGACAAATAAAAAAAATAAAAAAAAAATAAAAAAAACTTAATTTTTGAAAGAATTGTGGGAAAAAATAACACCAAAAACCTCACCATGCCTCTTACTAAATACCTTGGAATGTCTACTTTCCAAAAAGGGGTAATTTTTGCGGGGGGGGGGGGGGGTATTTGTACTTTCCTGGCTTATTCTGGTCACAAGAAATTAGATAGGCCACCAGTACATGATACATTTTTTTTATGATTTGCACCATAGCTTGTAGACTCTCTAAATTTCACAAAGACCAAATAATATTCACCAATATGGGTTATTTGTACCAAAGATATATAGCAGTACAAATTGTGGCCAAAATTCATTAAGAAAAATTTATAATTTGCAAAAGGTCATAACAGAAACAAAGAAATGCAAATAAAAAACACGGTCTTTCATTTATAGTGCAAAAAATAAAAAACCCAGAGGTGATCAAATACCACCAAATGAAAGCTCCATTTGTATGAAAAAAAAAAAAAGGACAAACAATTCATTTGGGTACAGTATTACAGGACTGAGCAATTGTCAAAGTGTGAGATCACCGAAAGCTGAAAATTGGTCTTGGCAGGAGGGAGGTTTAAGTGCCCAGTAGGCAAGTGGTTAAAACTTTGGTGCTTTAGGCATTAACTTTCCCACGTGTTGCATTTTTCAGTGGCATAAATGGCGTTCTAAATAAATATGCCTTTTAACCCTTCCCACAGCTTAGCATATCTAGAAATTGCCCTCCCTTATATATGCATAAAATGCAAGGCAAAACGCACAGGAATCACATGAAATCACACAGCCCATTATGAAATTAACTTAAAAACACGTATAAAATGGCAGAAATTTATTTGGGCCAATATTAGGGCAAGTACGTTGGGTTGGCTACTAATGACTACTGCATTCACTTCTAGAGGTTTTGTATAAATTTGGTCAAGCAAGTTACAATGGTATTTTGTTGTAAAGTAGGCAATGTTCTCTGTTCAGAAAAAGCAAGGGGTCCCACTGGGAGATAATTTGCTCAAAGCTATGGCTAAGCACACATACCTGACAGCGTTATTTTTTCTTTCAGCACTTCTGACAGCTCTACAAGTTTTATAAGTAGCCAAATAGGTGGCCTTGGTAATCCTTCAATTAATGTACTTGTGTTTTAATAATCTATATTCTGTAACCACTGACATGCAACAGCATTAAATAACCCTTAAACCATCATTAAAAATATCTAAACCCAAAAACAAAAATGTAATATTTTGCTGTGTGCCAGTCCTAAAATGTGGTGACTGCTGTCTTTCAGGCTGACTTTAGAGTTCATTCACACAGGGGAAACACGACTTGCAGCGTGACTTTGGGAGGCAACTTGGACACGACTGGAGTATGAATCACAGCGCGACTTACAACACGACTTCAAGTCGCCCCCAGGCCAGGCGACTTTGGCTGTGGCCAATCACAGAATAATCAGCTCTCGAGGGGGAACTCCATGCCAGATTTTAAATAAAAAACGGCATGGGTTCCCCTCCAAGAGCATACCAGGCTCTCAAGTCTGGTATGGATTTTAAGGGGAACCCCCTATGCCGAAAAAAATCCATACCAGGCCCTTATCCAAGCACGCAGTCCGGCCGGGCAGGAAAGGGGGTGGGGACGAGCAATCGCCCCTCCTGAACCGTACCAGGCCGCATGCCCGCAATATGGGGGGTGGGTGCTTAGGGGGAAGGGGGCGCCTTGCGGCCCCCCACCCCAAAGCACCCTGTCCCCATGTTGATGAGGACAAGGGCTTCTTCCCGACAACCCTGGCTGTTTGTCGGGGTCTGCGGGCGGGGGGGGCTTATCGGAATCCGGGAGCCCCCTTTAAAAAGAAGGCCGCCAGATCCCGGCCCCCTACCCTATGTGAATGAGTATGGGGTACATACCCCTAAGCATTCACTTGAGGAAAAAAATAAAAAAAAAGTGTCAATAAATAAAACACGCTACAGGTTTTTAAAGTAATTAGGCAGCTATGGGGAGGTCGTCTTCCGACTTTGGGGGTCTCTTCTGCTGCTCTCCTCCGCTATCTGCTTCCAGCTCTTTTCCTAGCGTTGGCCCGGTCTTCTACATAAGTCTTCTTCCCTCTTCTCTTCCTCCGATGTTGACACAACGCTCTCTCCCGCTGTAATTCTGTGCGAGTGGTGCGCAACAACTTGTATAGGCATGGGGCATGGTCACTGGGCAAGGTCACCCGGTGACCCTGCCCCTTATGACGTCACAGTCCCAGCATACCCCATGACTATACAAGTCGTTTCGCAATGCTCATGCAGAAGACCGGGCCAAGGCTAGCAAAAGAGCTGGAAGAAGATAGTGGAGGAGCCCGGCAGAAGAACCAGAGAGCGGGAGAAGAGGCCGGAGAGCGGAAGAAGAACCGGACACCAGGAGACGAGGCCAAAGAGAGCAGAGAAGTCAGAAGAAGACCACTGGAGCTGCCAAAATACTTTAAAAACCTGTGTAGTGTGTTTTTTTTTTTTTTAATTGACACTTTTCCCTCAGGTGAATGGGTAGGGGTACGATGTACACCACACTCATTCACATAGGGTGGGGGGCCGCCTAATTAAAGGGGGCTCCCAAATTCTCATAAGCCTCCTGCCCGCATACCCTGACAAACAACGGCCAGGTTTGTCGGGTAGAGGCCCTTGTCCTCATCAACATGGGGACAAGTGCTTTGGGGTGGGGGGCCACAGGGCACCCCCTTCCAAAGCACCCACCTCCATGTTAAGGGCATACGGCCTGGTGCGGTTCAGGAGGGGGGGGGGGGAGGCGCTCGCTCGTCCCCACCCCCTTTCCTGACCGGCCAGCGTGCTCGGATAGGGGTCTGGTATGGATTTTGGGGGGACCCCCACGCCATTTTTTCAGTGTAGGGGGCCTCCCCTTAAAATCAGATACCAGACTTAAGGGCCTGGTTTGCCCCTGGAGGGGAACCCATGCCAGTTTTTATTATTAGAGAGGCGACTTTTCTTGTAAAGTTGCTTCAATATAGATGGAGATCCGACTTGGATCCGACTTCCATTGAATTCTATGGGTACAAGTTGCCTAGAAGTCGGATTGAAGTAGTACAGGAAGCTTTTCTGAAGTCGGAACGACTGCAGTAGTGTGCATTAAGACTGATTTTTTTCATGTAGCGCGACTTGAGGCGACCAAGGGCAACTTGAAGTCGGATCTAAAGTTGCCCCTGTGTGAATGGACTCTTACTTTATCATTTGCTGGAAAAGCACCAGGTAAAAATACATTTTCTTCATGGCTACACTAATTTCTCCATTTCAGATTTCAAATATATCTGCCATTGTTCATCTCCATTATATGGTGGATCGATGGGATTAGCAGTTGATAAAAGATAGATAAAGGGCCTTTAAGTGACAAGGGCACTGCACTTCCGTCAAGATCAACAGGTATTTGCTACACCTTAAAAATAGAAAACAAATGAAGCCACTGCTTCCATCATTGTTGGCCCATTTCTTACACGGACTAGCTTTTACCGCACTCATTCTTTTTTCCTGCATCATGAGGGGTGCATTTTATGGTCATTTTCTTTTTTTTTTTTTTTCTTTTTTTTTCACTTTATCTTATTTTTTAATTTTTAAAATGAAACATTTCTATACTGTGTTTTCTCGAGCTTTACAATATTAAGGAAAGGGCTCCCTGACAAGACATGTCAATAGCAATCATGATGCACAAACTGCACTAATTCATAGCAATAAATCATATTTTACAGACACGTTATTAAATAAGTCTGTTTTTTTTTTTTTTTCAAATAAATTTTATTAAGAATTTGATGAATACAAATACAAATGTATAAAGCACATTGCGACTTACATATTAGTAAGATCAGTGCCATACAATGCCGGGACAAATACAACAAGATATCATAAAGTATCTAAACATCTTGAAAAAATGAATCAGAAGCATAGAAACTATAGTAACAACGTAAGTTCTTAGAGCTTTCCTGAACCAAATAAAAGGTGGTGCGTTATAACCCCTTGCCAACACCAACATCCCGTAAGGGAACTTGCTATGTCAGTGGGGCAGGGTGTTAATTGAAAAAGTGATTCTCACTCATTTAATAAACTTAAACATTCATAATGAGAGGATAATCTTGACTTAACTAGCAGGTCCGTCAGTAGGGGTACAATACCAGAACCTATCACAAATTAGTATATCAAATAATACTAAAATGAATCAAGAAAAAGGGAGGATGAGAAATCGGGAAGGAGGGGAGGGTGAGGGGGTAGGTTATTTTTTTTTTGACAACTCCGTTCCCCCGAACACGTTGGCTGAGTGATGTTTCTATATTCGGGAGTGGATATGAAGTGATACCAGCATGCCCAGTTCGCATTGAAAGTAGCAGAACGGTCATGGGCTTGATGGATAAGTTCTTCCATTTCTGCCGTTTTACTAATTCTGCTCAACCAGGCGCAGGTAGTGGGAGCTTCAACTTTACGCC
This sequence comes from Lithobates pipiens, assembly GCF_037356315.1. Lineage (NCBI taxonomy): Eukaryota > Metazoa > Chordata > Amphibia > Anura > Ranidae > Lithobates > Lithobates pipiens. The sequence continues at coordinate 289,745,557 of NW_027507764.1, forward strand.
AACAGGCTGGAATGCATAACTTGGCAGCATTTACCATATGCATGGCGAGTGAGCGGAAATACATCTTTTTGGGGATCGAGGGCAAATTTAACAGGAATTGCGCTGGTGTGAAGGCCAGATCATGGGTAGTAACAAGTTTGATAAGTCTATGGACTTCCCTCCAAAATGGCTGTATTTTGGGACAGGACCACCATATATGTAGGTAAGAACCTATACCATCTGTACATCTCCAGCATTGGGGGGACAAATGCGGGAACACCCGCTGCAATTTAAGAGGTGTTCGATACCAGCGTGAGGTTATCTTGTAAGCATTTTCTTGAGTATTGGTATTAAGGGAACCCTTATGTGTTAGTGTGTGTATAATTTCCCAATCTCCCTTAGTCAATTGTCGTGTTAGGTCTTGATCCCACCTGGTCTGGATCCAGTTATTCGAGGTAGTGGGAGAATGGGAGAGGAGTGCGTAGGTGGTCGACACCAGATGTCTCGTCGGTTCCTTATGCGCGCATAGTTCCTCGAACGGGGTGAGGCGACGTGACCAAAATCGATTGCGTGGGGGGAGTTAGGAGGAAATGCCTCAATTGCACATACGTCCAGAAGGGAAACGAATGTGATTGGGACATTGTAACCAAAGACTCGTATGTGCGCAAGCGCGATCCATCATAGAAGTGACGGGATTGGATCGTATCATAGGGCCAGGAATCCGAAAGGAATCCTGTAGTCATGCCCGGGGAGAAGGCCGGATTTAGTTTTAACGGTGTTAGGGGGCCAGGGTTGGAGGATATATCATACTTGGCGCAACATTCTCGAAACGCAGAGAGCGAGGGTTGTATCAGGGGGTGAATTTGCAAAGCATTTGGGATATGATTTGGTGCTAACCACGGGGCTTGAGCCAAAGGGATCGCTGCTAACGAATCTTCCAAACGTATCCAATCTTTCGTTTCGGAATGTATGTTCCAATCCAAGATTCTGGTAAGGTGACAGGCTAAATGGTATTTACGAATATCAGGTAAACCCAAACCTCCTTCAAGTTTAGGCTTTGTCAGTTGTACATAATTTATTCTAGGTGTGGATTTACCCCAGATAAAGGCAGAACATATTCTACGAAAGGAAGCAAAGAAAGCTTTCGGAAGTGCAATCGGGATTGCTTGGAGAAGGTAAAGGATTCTTGGCAAAATATTCATTTTAATTATTGCCAATCTTCCGAACCACGAGAAAAGGCCCCCTGACCATTTGGTGGTATCTCTGGTAATGGATTGTAAGAGAGGTAAATAATTAGAGGCATACCAGTCACGCGAGTCAGATGTCAGTTGGATACCCAGGTACGTAAGTTTGTGGTCGTTCCAAGAGAATGGGAAATCTGTTTTACATTTGGCACAAAGGTCTGGCGGTAGGGACACGTTGAGGGCCGTGGATTTCGCGAAGTTGATTTGGAGGTAGGAGAGAAGATTATAATGCTGTAAAGTCTGAAGTAAGGAGGGGATGGTCGTCAATGGGTCTGAGAGAAAAAGAAGTATGTCGTCAGCAAAGGCTGCTGCTTTATATTGGTGTTTATAAATCTCAATCCCTCTTATATTGGGATTAGATCGAATGCAGTTGAGAAGGGGTTCTAAGGTCAGGATAAATATGATCGGGGAAAGGGGACACCCCTGGCGAGTTCCGTTATTGATGGAGAAGGCGTTTGACAGGTGGCCATTCACGCGGACTTGCGCAGTGGGATTGGTGTACAATGTCATTATGAGGTTAATCATTAGGGTTGGAATACCCAGCTTATGTAACGTAAGTAGCATATAGTCCCAGGCCACTCTATCAAACGCCTTCTCGGCATCAAGTGACAGGAAAAAGCCCTGTTGTTTCTGGGACTGTAGCCAGTGGTGAACATTCAGTGCTTTGGTGGTATTGTCCCGCGCTTCCCTTCCTGGAATAAAACCAACTTGATCTAAATGAATCGTCTGTGGGAGTAAAGGGAGGAGTCGATTGGCCAGTATTTTTGCGAACCATTTAAGGTCCACATTGAGTAGGGAAATTGGACGGTAGTTAGCCACGTTTGAGGTATCCTTCCCTGGCTTCGGAATTACGGTGATGTGAGCAGTAAGCAGGTCACGCGGGGGTGTCAGAGGGGTCGAACAAGCGTTAAACGCCGTTAAGAAATGTTTGAGAAGGATGTCTTGAAACATTTTGTAATATCCTGTCGTCAGGCCATCTGGTCCTGGGCTTTTACCAGGTTTCATTTGCGAGAGCGCCTTGATAGCTTCTTCAGCTGCCAAAGGTTCCTGTAATTGTTGGCGGTCCGCCGCGGAAATCAGCTCCGGGGCGTGTTGCTGGAGAAAGGTCGCAATTAACGTTTGTCTATCTGCCCCTAAGGAATGCTGATCTGCTGGCGATAGGTTATATAACTTAGTATAGAAAGCGACAAATTGGGACGCTATGTCCGGATTAGTCGTCACTTTGCGCCCCGATGGGTCTGAGAGTGAGTGCACCGTCATTTCTGCCTTCTTAGCCTGGAGAGCCTTTGCTAAACCTTTCCCTGCTTTGTTACCATATTCGTAGAAATATCCCTGCGCTAAAATATATTTCCGTCTAATTTGTTTGCCTAAAAAATCAAGCATTTCCTGTCTGGTTTGGATAAGGGTCGCCAATGTCTGAATAGCTTGCGATTGTTTGTGGGCTTTCTCGAGGGATGCAATTTTGCGTGTTAGCTCCTGAAAACGCTGTTTTTGCTCTTTCTTACGTTGTGCCATGGCTGCTATGAGGGTGCCCCTGATTACACATTTATGGGCCTCCCAATTCAATAGAGGTGAAGTGTCTTCAGGTTTGTTTTCTACAAAAAATTGGTGGATCGTGGTCTTTAGGGATTCAATGGTGGATGGGTCCGTGAGTAAGGATGGGTCTAACCTCCAAATCCGGGAGTTGTTAGATCCCTCGGGCAGTGAGATGGTCAGGGAGATCGGGTGGTGATCAGATAAGATCATGGGGTCAATGGAAGCACTATGTACGAGATGTAAATCTTTTTGGGTTAGGAAGAAATAGTCCAAGCGAGAATATTTCTTGTGAGGGGGGGAAAAAAATGTAAAATCTTTATCTAGGGGATGGAGGGTGCGCCAAGTATCGTGCAGCAATAGGGTTTGCAACTGAGTTTTAATGGCTCTGAGGGCTGCATACGGGATTGAGGTTTTCCCATTCGATGTGTCCAGGAGGGGGTGTAGGGGAACGTTGAAGTCCCCTCCGAGTATCAAGGTGCCAGCTCCAAACGAGGAGAGGGCTTGGGCAATCGTGTGGAAGAACGATACTTGTTTTATATTTGGAGCATAAACATTTGCTAAGGTATAAGTTTTGCCGCCCCAGGTGCCCTTCAAAAACAAAAATCTACCTTTAGTGTCTGCTAACTTATCGATCAGTTGGAAGTTACAGTGTTTGGCAAATAGTATGGAAACCCCTTTCGATTTTGCAATGCAATTCGTGGCGTGATATGCGGAGGTAAAGTATGAGGAGCGTAATTTTGGGATCCTATCTGCCCGAAAATGCGTTTCTTGCAAGTACAGGATATCTGTCTTGGATTTTTCCATTTGAACCAACAGTTGGCTTCTCTTTTCGGGACTATTTAAGCCTCTCACATTAAGTGAGGTAAGTTTGAGTTTAGGCATGCTGGTAACCCCGCGGACCTGGGTCCTGCGATCTATAAAGGAGCCGGTATAAAATCCCGAAATGGTATCAGGGTCGGGAGAACGGAGTTGGAGATGAGGTGGGGACGGGAATGAGGGGCTACAGGGGTGAAGTCTGTTTCCTTAGAATCCAAAGGGATTCACCAGGGGACAATTAGGGGATTAACCGACTATAAGGGAGAGGGTAGTCTCCTCAACCAATATATACAATGGGTCGGTATGGGTCGATGGGTATAGGCAAATCAGGAACTAGAAAGGTGACGTGTGTTACTATAATACCCACCGTGAGGGTAGTGGTTTGACTGCAGGGGGGACGGAACACATTACAATCCGTCAGAAAATCAGCTCTAAGGCTTTGTAGAGGTGTAAGACATACAATATCAAGGGGTTCAGCCTTAGTATCACATCAGTGAGTGATCAGAGACCTGTAGGAGTTTAGTTTCCTCACGTGTGCAAGGGGAAATAAACAATATGCTAAGAGCAAATGGGAAGGGATTCCAAAAGGTTACTGAAAAGTTATCCCTACATAACCACCTGTCTCCGGAGGACCATCTCCATAGGGCTTAGCTGTGCTGGAGTACATCTTCAATAGGAAATATAAACTGCAAGCCATACCTAAGGATGATATATCTGAAGCCTGGAAATTATGGTCTATGAGAATCAGGCACTCTGGGAGAACAGCCATCGGGGGGTAGGGGGCGGGGGGGAGGACAATAGATGCCTTAGAAGTAACAAACCTATACACCTGGAAAGAGGGGTCCGCAAGCAATCGAAAAACGGATTCGATAGAGCCCGGAAGGAATGCCCTCTGGGGTACAGACCGAGACTCGACCTGATATGTCGCCTCAATGAGGCCGACTACACTGTCTTCCATACGTTTTGCGATTGCGAGGGGCAGCTAGTGGAACAAGGGTCTAGGACAAGGTATACATCCAGCCGATCAGCTAATGCAGGGAATCAGGAATGAGGTAACCTGATGCAGAGTCTGAGTGGGCTGGGAATTCTTACACTATAAATAGGGCGAGTAAACTAAACTAACCGTAGAGGTGATACTAGTGTGGATGGCTGCTCAATACAGTATACCAGGGATACAAGAGGGGTGAGGAGCATATACGGAATAAAACACTATAGGGGGTGGGACATTCGAATAGACTCCTCACCGTAACCCAGTAGGGCACCAGAGCAAGAGAAAAAAATAAAAAATAAACAACTAGTAGTATGGAGAAGTACCTACTGCGTCTCTGCATAAAGATCACAAGAAATCTGCAACATGGAGTGATTTAATCCCTTATACAACATACAACCAAGGTCTATATGGGGCTTAGCCAGATCTAGGGCACCCCCCCCAGTTAACCATAAAAGGAACTCCAAAGCGCAAACCAAAGAAGTCCATCTGTGCACATAGAGACCAAGAAAAAAAAAATTCAAAAATCAGAACCACCAACTAGTCTTTACAATCCTGGATAGTGAACCGCACACTTACTGTCTTCACTGCGACATGTGAGTTAATTACCGGGGTATTCCCTCTGCTTGAAACTGCAGCGGTGCATTACCAGATCCAAACGGGCCCGTATCTCGCACAATACGACTCCCAGCATGGCGAGCTGTAAAAGAGGGCAACTGGCCCAAACTTGAGAAGAGAAATAATACCGGGAAGAGCTTCCTAGCGGTCCCTGCGAGCTCTCCTGGGGAGCGGGCCGGGATTCGATCCATGCTGTTGGTGATGCAGAGAACCACCTCTGCGTCCTCTAGGAGAGGAAGGGGAGCGGTGACGTCTGGAGGAAGCGACCGTAACCTCCATCAGCTCTTCTTGGTCTTGATCTCGTCGCGAACGTTGGCGGGAGAAATCCGCATACCAGTGAGGCAAATCCACGAACGGTATGTCCAACATGTGACAAAAATTATCAAGCTCCTCCGGGATTCGAAGTAGGGCAGTGCGGGAATTATTGGTGGCTTGAAGACCAAACGGAAATTTCCATTTATACGGTATCCCTTTCATTCGGAGTACATCCAAGAGCGGGCGGAGATCTCTACGGTTCTTTAGTGTAATGGCCGACAAGTCTTGGAATAACTGTATCGCATGACCATCGTGAGATATGTCGGATCTTGATCTAGAATTCTGTAGGATTGCCTCTTTGAGGGAATAATCCACTAGACAGCACACTACATCCCTCGGTGGATCGGTATCTTTGCCACGAGGCCTGAGCGCCCTATGGATTCGTTCCATCTCGATCGGAGATTGGGGCGGCTTATTTAGGATGTCATTGAAGAGTGCGATGACTGTCGGTTTCAGGGTCTCAGAATCTACAGTTTCGGGTATACCTCGTACCCTCAGATTATGTCTTCTGCCTCGATTGTCGAGGTCTTCGACGTGTCTCTGTAGATCCCTGAGGTAAAAGTTATGCGTAGCCGTCTTGCGCTACAGGTTAGTAAGGGCGTGTTGGTGACGATCGGCCATCTTTTCCACGGCCTGCACTCTACCCGCAATAGCCTGTAGCTCATGGCGGAGATCCGAGATAGCTGCCGACAAGGTATCTTTGATGTCGGTAGCCACAGCTCTGAGATCGGCAAGGCACAAGGTTTGTTGTCCGTGTGGGCTGGAGTCTTGCATCTGTGGTGTAGAAGCTGGGGATGTGGGGGAGAGAGTGATGCCCGTCGGATTCCTCAAGGAGTGTGAGGAGGCGTCCGCCATGTTATGTCGATGGGTCCGGAACATCTCCGGTATGCTGTGCGAGGCTCGGTTGTCAGGTCCTCTAGGGGAACGGGATCGTGATCCCGAGGTACCTCTCGATGAAGTCGCCATGTCTAGGCACCGAATATACACCGTGATCGCTGGATTGCTAAAGGTAAGAGCTGAAATCCGACGGAGCTAGGGATTCAAGCAGCCATCTTCCTCGACAGGCCTTATGGTCATTTTCTATCTACGTCCTTTGTGGACATCTTAAGCAGACTGTGTACAGAACTAGTTATTCCAGAATGTCCACTTATGGTGCCTCCCATCTGTATCCAAGAAGCACACAAACACTGCTACAGTCATGCTGCGACAATACTATTTACCAGGGGCATTGCTAGGTCTGACAAAGATATGGGGCCTATAGCAGCAGTCACCAACCTTTTTGCAGGCCGGGGGGGGGGGGGGAGGAGGTTTGTTGGCGTTTAAATCATGGCACCATGGTTGATATGGTGATCAAAGCGCATTGTTTCTTTTGTTACAATCTAATATATAATGAAGTGGTTCAACTCACCATAATGCAGAATCAGTGGGAGCCCTGGGAGTGTGTCACTTGCCACATCTCCTGCACCAGATGCAACATGTTATTTGCCAGACCTGCCTGGCCACAATAAAGGCAAAATCTCTAGCTCCTCCTAAGGGTTCTCATGCGCAGAGAGACGCGTGAAACCCAAGTGCATGGGTTCATCTTCACTGACCGACTAGGTACCAGGAGGCATGGGAGGTGAGGGACTGCAAAGCTCAGAGACAAACATACAGGAGGCTTCTGCAAGCACTCCTTAAACGAGTCTTTCCCCGAGTCTGGAGTCAATGAGGATGGCAAATGTGATCAACTTCTCCAGCTCAGTGGGTATATCTCGGGCTGCTATCTCAATCCTTGATGACATCCGAGAGACCATGAGAACAAGCAGCCACGAGGACCTCATTGTTCCAAGCAACCTCTGCTGCCAGCGTATAGAATTAAATGGCTTAAATCGGTAACAGTTCTCATACTCTGATGGACATGAGTCACTTGGCAGCAGAAGCGGAGCATGTGGGAACGTCAAACACCCTTCTAAAGGAAGCCACAAACTCAGGGTAACTCAAGACAACAATTTTTTGTGTCTCCCATAGAGGGTTTGCCAAGACCACGGCTCTCTCAGAAAGCAAAAATTTCACAAAACCTACTTTGCTTCTGTCAATAGGAAACAGCTGGGGCAGCATCTCAAAAGGATATCTCTGCATTGGGCTGAATCACCCCCAAATCACTGGGGAATAGGAGCGGACCCAAACATACCTCTTATAGAGGTAATACTCGAGGCGGATGCTCGAGGACCAGCAGCAGGTATGGCCTGCAACACAGGTTGTACTGGAGCAGCCAAAGTGGGAGATTCCAGATGAGCCGTGCAACTCAGGAGCATTTGTAACGCAATGAAAAAGTGATCTATGCGGTGATCCTGCTTATCCAATCTGGAACATACATTACCAACAAGTGGACTGACTGCATCTTCTGAATTCATGGCCTTCACCTACTGTCAGAAACCATGAATCAGATCGAGACAGAAGTACAGTTAAATCTCACTTGTTTAATAAAAAAGGTAAACAGAGTAAACATAGTCAAAACCTAGCCAGGGTGCAGGAACCAGAACGGAGGGTCAGACAAGTCGAAACGTCAGGGAGCCAGAGATCAGTATAGTAGAACAGCAAGCAGGATATGAAGCCAGAGGGAATGTCAGCCAAGCAAGTCTAACAGGAACACAGGAGAGTATCTCTAGAGTTGTGACCAAGGCGAAGGCAGAGATCATCTGGGCTGGACGGCTTAAGTAAGCAGGACTGGCAAAAAGGATACCATAAACAGTTGAGTCACTGTGGATAGATAGGAGCTGGCAATTAGCCGACATCCAAGCGGCCAGCTCAGAAGGGCTGAGCCCAGCCCTGACAAGTGGCCTGCTGCTGGTACCATGTGATTGTGGTGACGAATTACAGCAGGTCACATGACAATTGTAAACAGTGCATGGCTTTAATGCCATCCATTGTGTACAATTGTGTTGCTAGCTGCAATTGGTCACAGTGAGCACATGGTACAGGCAGGACCAATCACAGCCCATTTGTACCACATCATTAGCTGTGACCAATTACAATACTCACTGAATGTGTCAGTCTGAATCCGTTTCATTCAGTAAATAGGATTGCTTATATTAAACATCAAAAAAACTTAACAGGGCCCTAATCCTTTTCAGGGGAAAAAAAAAAAAAAGTTTTGATTATCCATACACTTTGAGGGTAATAGTACCTTAGACATTGTTTGCATAATTTGTGTATCATCTCTGAAGTATTTTTTGTTTAACCACTTAATAACCGCCCTATAGCCGAATGACGGCTTCAGGGCGGTTTCTTAACTGTGGGAGGCCGTCATATGACGTCCTCCCAGAATTCCGCTCTCGCGCGCCCCCTGGGGCGCGCACTCGAGAGCATCCGTGACCGCCGGGTCCACAGGACCCGGCGCATCACGGATCACGGTAACTGGCCGCTCGTCGCGGCCGTTTACCACGTGATCGCTCCGTCAAATGACGGAGTGATCACTTGTAAACAAACCGGCGTCATGTTATGACGCCGGTTCCTCCCTCCCCCTCTCTGTACCGATCGGAACAGCGGAGGGGGAAGAGATCGGTGTCAGCAGCGATGTGGGCTGCATCTGCAGTGCCCACATCGCTGCTCACCGAAAATTTACTCTGCATTACCCTGCAACACCCGCCAATGCTCTGCAACACCCGCCAATGCTCTGCAACACCCGCCAATGCTCTGCAACACCCGCCAATGCTCTGCAACACCCGCCAATGCTCTGCAACACCCGCCAATGCTCTGCAACACCCGCCAATACTCTGCAACACCCGCCAATACTCTGCAACACCCGCCAATACTCTGCAACACCCGCCAATACTCTGCAACACCCGCCAATACTCTGCAACACCCGCCAATACTCTGCAACACCCGCCAATACTCTGCAACACCCGCCAATACTCTGCAACACCCGCCAATACTCTGCAACACCCGCCAATACTCTGCAACACCCGCCAATACTCTGCAACACCCGCCAATACTCTGCAACACCCGCCAATACTCTGCAACACCCGCCAATACTCTGCAACACCCGCCAATACTCTGCAACACCCGCCAATACCGTGCAACACCCGCCAATACCGTGCAACACCCGCCAATACCGTGCAACACCCGCCAATACCGTGCAACACCCGCCAATACCGTGCAACACCCGCCAATACCGTGCAACACCCGCCAATACCGTGCAACACCCGCCAATACCGTGCAACACTCGCCAATACCGTGCAACACTCGCCAATACCGTGCAACACTCGCCAATACCGTGCAACACTCTGCAATGCTCTGCAACACCCTCCAATATCCTGCAATGCTCTGCAACGCAATACTCTGCAACGCCATACTCTGATATACCCAGCCATACCCAGCCATAGTCGGTGATACCCTGCAATACCCAGCCATAGACACCCCCCCCTCCCGCCGCCCTCCGGTGCTTCTACCGACTCGCCAATACTATCAAATCCAGAATTTATTTTTTTTTATTTTTTTTTTCAGGCTTCCCAGCTTAGAGGTGAGATGCGGGGTCTTATTGACCCCACATCTCACTGTAAAGAGGACCTGTCATGCCATATTCCTATTACAAGGGATGTTTACATTCCTTGTAATAGGAATAAAAGTGATCAAAAAATTTATTTTGGGGAAAAAAATGTCAAACTAAAATAAAGTAAAATGAACAAAAAAAATGTTTTTTTTTTTAAAGCACCCCTGTCCCCATGTGCTCGCATGCAGAAGCGAACGCATACGTAAGTCCCGGCCACATATGAAAACGGTGTTCAAACTACACATGTGAGGTATCGCTGCGTACATTGGAGCGAGAGCAATAATTCTAGCCCTAGACCTCCTCTGTAACTCAAAACATATAACCAGTAAAAAAAAAAAATTAAATCGTTGCCTATGGGGATTTTTAAGTAGAGACGTTTGGCGCCATTCCACGAGCCTGTGCAATTTTGAAGAGTGACATGTTAGGTATCGATTTACTCGGTGTAACTTCATCTTTCACATTATGCAAAAATTGGGCTAACTTTACTGTGTTTTTTTTTTAAGCACAAAACTGTTTTTTCCAAAAAAAAGCATTCGAAAAATTGCTGCGCAAATACCGTGCGAGATAAAAAGTTGCAACGACCACCATTGTATTCTCCAGGGTGTTTGCTAAAAAAACATATATAATGTTTTGGGATTCGATGTCATTTTCTAGCAAATAAATGATGATTTTTACATGTAGGAGATAAGTGTCAGAATTGTCCTAGGTGCTCCAGAACGCCTGATGGCGCTCCCTGCATGTTGGGCCTCTGTATGTGGCCGCACTGTGTAAAAGTCTCACACATGTGGTATCGCCGTACACGGGAGTAATAGCAGAATGTGTTTTGGGGTGTAATTTGTGGTATGCATATGCTGTGTGAGAAATAAACTGATATGACAATTTTGTGAAAAAAAAAAAAAAAAAAAAAAATCTTGATTTTGCAAAGAATTGTGGGAAAAAATGACAACTTCAAAAAACTCATCATGCCTCTTACTAAATACCTTGGAATGTCTTCTTTCCAAAAAGGGGTCATTTGTACTTTTCTGGCATGTTAGGGTCTCAAGAATTTAAATAGGCCGTCAGTACTTCAGGTGTGATCAATTTTCAGATATTGGCACCACAGCTTGTGGACTCTAACTTTCACAAAGACCAAATAATAATATCAACCAATTTGTACTTATTTTTACCAAAGATATGTAGTGGTATAAATTTTGGCCAAAATTTATGAAGAAAAAATTACTAATCTGCTAAATTTTATAACAGAAATGAAGAAAAATTTATTTTTTTACAGAATAATTTATTTTTTTACAGAATTTTCTGTATTTTTTCTTTTATAGCACAAAAAATAAAAAACCCAGCGGTGATTAAATATTACCAAAAGAAAGCTCCATTTGTGTGAAAAAAAGGACAAAAATTTCATATAGGTCCAGTGTTGCATGACTGAGTAATTGTCATTCAAAATGTGAGAGCACCGAAAGCTGAAAATTGGTCTGGTTATTAAGGGTGGTCAAGTGGTTAAAGTATAACTAAAGGCAAGACTTAAGTTTTAAATAGAGTGGAGAGGGATTAGAACACCTGGTCGGTTTTTATTGCCATCTGCCCCCATTAAGGATTCGTCCTCCCCATTACAAGTGAAATAAATAAATATATATATATATATATATATATATATATATATATATATATATATATATATATATATATATATATATATATATATATATATATAAATAATCAGATTTTGGGTTGTCCCCAGAAAAGCAAAAAGGGGAAATTTTCCAAGGGAGATACTAGTTCCAGGAACCTAGGGGTCCACAAGAAATTCCTTTTATTACAAGGTATTTCCTCTCATTTCCTGTTTGGCTATGGGACGGGAAGTGACAGCAAATCTCCATAATGGGAGACAGATGGCAGGTAAAAAAACAAACAAAAAAACCTGACAGGAGTTAGTCACCCTCCCTTGCTCTATCCAAAATGAAAAATGAAAAAAAGTTTTGCCTATAGTTATACTTTAACTTTCTCATACTGATCCGGCTTCCTACTGTAGTCATTCCCATTTCCCTTTGGTTCTCTCTTTATAATACGATATAAGAGTGGAAAATAAATATCATTCCAATTGAGGCAGAATTTATTTCAAATTGGGTACAATGGATTTTTAGAGCACTTGTACTTTGTACGGGACCTATTCAGCAGTTTAGAAAAGCTATACAATTGACAAATCAATGTGGATTTTTTGGCAGGGAAAGAAAAAAAAAAAAAAAGTTCAGTTGCAGCTTTGTTCATCAAATTATCCAGCAGTCCTGGGTTTAATGGTTTTCATCAGTCATCTAAAATGACAAATTTGTGAAAAAAATAACCTCTGGAGGCAAACCAAATATATAGTGCTGATAAGCTAAATTTAACCATATTGTATATCCCAAGTTATAAATGTAAATTGAATTGGCATGTTCAGACTTCCCGGAAGCAACCTAAGTGCATATAGCATAACCAATCATAACTGAATGAGTCACTGCCTAAAAGCACTCAAGTGGAAAAAAACAAACAAAAAAAAAAACGACACTTTCATAACCTTAATGCACTGTAAATACGTGGACATAATCAGACAGTCTGTGGTCTGTTTATGTCAATTATGATCTCGTCACAACAGAATTTTTTCTTCTATTAAAAACAGCGTCAACAATGCTTGTTCTGCATTCAACGTTCCACAAAAAAAAAAAAAAAAAAAACACACACACACACACACACACACACACACACACACTATTCGAGAACACATGAAGCAACCTTTTTGAAAGCCTAATAAGGAGGATACCCAGTCAGGTCCAAAAACAAAATACACTGATCAGCGCTGCAGCCATTGGTAAACCTGGGTATGCACTCAGTAGGTGTATACCCAGCTTTACACCTCTCAGGAATTCAGGTGCCAACAGTCCTGCATCCGAGCTCTAGGCACCTGATGAGTTTTCCCTAGCTACAGGTTCTCCTCTTCTCTGTAGGACTTCAAATTTAGAAAGATTCATTGATCAGCAATCTCTCATTTATAGAGATATTTGAGCAATTTCCCATTAAATTATATCCTATGAAGGTGATCTCATTAGACCAATTAGCCATCAATCACTCAACAATTTCCTGCAGTAGCAAAAAATGTTTTTTCACTAGATTTTTAAATTTTTTATTTATTTATTTATTTTTTACACAGAGTATATCACCCATGAAGCCCAAGGCTAAACGTAAACTACAATTTCTAAAAATCACCCGCGTACCCTAGCCTAAAGCCTGGTACACAATAGTATTTTTTTGTGGGCTGAACAAAAAAACACTAAATAAAATGAGCATTTTCAAGGGTAGTTTTAGATTCTAACAAGTTGGTCTTTAAATATACACAAAAAAGTTGGAGGTCTACGTAGAAATTATTTTTACAATCCTGCTTCCTCGAGCAGTACAACAGTGCAAAAAGGTTACTTTAACACAACTCAATGCCTTAGTCAACTCGTACACAGCTGGTGCACATTGAGACGTATGTAGAAATGCTAACACTGAGCTTCTTATTTGCAGCATTATGGTGTGTTAAATGCTCTTGAACAGTTTTTGTTAAAATGTTAAATTAAAAAAAAAATTAAAAAAAATAATAAAATTAAACACAAACACACTCCTTTTGCACTTTTTATCTTGGCAAAAATGGAGTGAACCATTAAAAATTTGTCTTGTGCGCTTTCCCTATACTACACACTTATCAGTTACAGTACATTGCTCCCAACTGAACTACAAAACCCCTTTTCAATGTTACAGAGAAGACAGAGGGGGTTATTCTGTATTCCTGTCCTAGTATGACAACACTGCTCCTCTGCACATAGTATGATGTAAGCCAATGTACATAAACAGAAGAGACAAGACTGGAGGAAAAGGGCATGAAATATGTATAGGTAGTCTAGTAACTTGAGCTAGTCTCATTTACAAGTGGCACAGCCACACAAACATTGGAAAAACAGCAATCTGATACACAGTAGGTCTTAATTAAATTGGTAGATAGGCACAGGGAAGAGAACATAACGCCCTAAGTACTAAAGAAGATATCGGAAATTACAGCGTGTCCTTGCGCATATATATATATATATATATATATATATATATATATATATACACACACACACATATACACACACATATACACTTAAAGACAAAAAAAGAAAAAAACATATGTACCACTTGGCAAAATACATACCACAAAAAAAAAAATGTATACATACATACCAATATTATAGTATATACAATAAAAAATTTGGGGGGCATTTTAAGCCCATTTGCCTCCTCCCTTGGGGGACCTATCCACGCTTCCTGCGGAGAAAGGGTAGAAATACCACATCCATCTCCGCCTTCATCTGCCCTGCATTGTTGACCCATCCCTGCAATGTGTGGTCTATTGGGACAACTATGCAACAGTAGGGCAAGGCTGGATAAGAATGAAACGTGCATACCAGAGTCCCAAGTTTCAGGGAACACAAAAATTAGAACAGATATGCAGGCACCTGCAAAAACCTTTTCTGCCATAACCTCACCACTAACCACTACTTTATAAAGGCCATGAAGAATTGCTTGTTAAACTGAGATACAGCCTATTGGTATCCATAGATCTACAGTGGGATTGGATGATTATCTTGATCTATGTGAGCAGTTTCACATCTTAGAAGTTAGCTCTAACCAGTTGAACTTTCCATTAATTCACTCACGGACACCTACATTTCTTTTGAAAAAAATATAACTGCAAGGTTACGCAACACATGCATTACTATATACTGCTCTGTATGTATATGGCCAAAAATCTCTTGGCATTTTATCAAGCCATTTTGTTAGCCATACGATTTCCCAGGTCTGGTATACCGCAACTCTTTCTAAACTATTTGCGCAGATGAGAACTTTGATGTTGCTGATAAATTCTATTCCAGATCCCAGCAGCCATGTCACCATGGGTCAAAGATTCCCAATAACCGAGAACCCACATGTCATAATCTTCTATTAGTCAAAGTGACAGCACTGTGAATTTCAAACCACTCCTCAGTCTAACCTAGTGATGTAGAAAGAAGTGCTGGTATTAAACTGTCAACTTCTCCTATAAATGAGCACAATGATATGTTTAAGTTATAAACTAGTGTATTTTCGGTCTCAGAACAATATCGAGCATGTGTAAGATTAAACACAAGCATAAAATACACATACAGCTACAAGAGCTTTCAATATTAGCGTGGATTATTTTCTAAATGTTGCAGATTGAGGCTCCATTCACACCTGAGCCTTTTCAGCTCATAAAAATGCCCAAAAAAAACCCCTAAAAAGACGCCCAACAAGCAAAATCCCATTCATTTCAATGGCACCTGTCCACATGTGAGCGTTTTGTCACCTGAAGCAAAAAATGCCTGAAAAAACGCCCCAAGCTCAAAAAAAAAAAAAAAAAAAAAAAAAAAAAAAAAAAAGGACATGAGCTTCTTTGGGACAGGCATTTTTCTGCTTTTTACGTTGGTGACCTGAGCAAAATCGAGGCAAAACCACGCGACTTTGAAACGCTCAGGTGTGAATGCTGCCTCAAACTTACATTATGCTATTGCACGAACACAAGTGTTGCAAGTGAATCAAGCCCTTGCGTGAAAAGGATTGTTAGACCAGGACTCTGGGGACCACTTTGAGTGCCATTTACACCAGGTGACAGCAGCAAGGAATTGAAAGTACTCCCGTAGGGATCCTGGGCTGTCTACAATGCAGATCGTGCCTTGAGCTCCCCACAGGATTCAAATATTTGATCCCATGTTTCACATCCAAAAAACATGCTCAACATTCTATAGAACACCATATCATCTGGTCAGCAACTAAGTGTAGGCGGTTTGTAATAAGCCAAGTCACTTTAGCAACAATATCACTGAATTTCAAATTAAGGGCGGCTTTCTTGGATAATCAAAACATTTCATGGTTAAGGAAGGCACAGAAGTATTTGTTTTAGCAAAAGCAGGTCATTCGTTTTTTTGCATAATTAGTATGCTAGCTGTGACACGCAATTTTTGTTCCGCAAATCTAAAGTGTCTGAACCAGCTAAACAAATGATGGCACAATCGTATGCACATTTTTTGTTTTTCGATCGTCAGAACTGGTTTTCGACTCGTCTATGGCCTGCCTTATGGTAGAATTTCAGGATAAACCAATGTTAAAAATGCTCCCCCCCTAACACCTATGCTGACTAACCTGTGTAAAAAAAAGAGCTGTATACTTACCCATTACCAGGCCGCTCTGGTCATGTGATCAGCAGCTGCAAGGAAGGGGGAAGAAGAGTTGACAGATGGGCCATAGTAAGCCTATAGGTGACATGACTGCGCCCTGGCATTACCAGCCATGGTCTAGCACACTCTCCTCTCCCCTGCAGCCACACTTTTTTCTGTGGCAGGGTGGCCCCACTGCGCTGGATCATGTACACGTATGGGATTGAGATCCAGCATTTACAGGTAGGGGACACGTGCACCCCTGCATCTGTGCTGTGATTTGGTACCACACAAGTTGATCAGCAGGTCCTGGGACTGACTGGCTTACGGAATCACAGTACAGAGCCCTGCAAAAATCGAACACTCTCAATCTCTCACTGAAAATGTCAAAATTTGCCATTTTCCCTCCATGGCGTCAAGTGACTCGTTAGAGTTACAAGGTCAGGTGTGAATGGGGAGCAGGTGTGTTAAATTTGACGTTAACGCTCTCACTCTCTCATACTGGTCACTGGAAGTTCAACATGGCCACTCATGGCAAAGAACTCTGAGGATTTGAAAAAAAATAAAAAATTGTTGCAAACCGTTAAAATTCAGTCCAAGTGTGTTCACTTTAAGAGGGAAGTTTCAGGAAAAAAAAAAAAAAAAACTTAAAGGGTCAGTGCCCATCTGCAGCCTCACAAGTGCCATGAGTGCAGCACCCACCATTGCCAGGAATGCAGCCCAATTGATGCCCATCCATCTGCAGCCGTGGAGGGGACGAGCTCCAAAAGATTACATACAGGAAAAACTCCTGTTTTCTCTGTGGCCCCTTTAATACAAAGTCCTGCCTTGTATGATGGACAGAACAGTTGTCCAATGGCAGCGCATGAGACAGGATTTTCTTATTACAGAGGCTGTCGTGTAAAAAGGAAATTCTCCTTTGTGTATGGCACTCGTCCCGCCTTCCCCCGTCCCCTCCGAGGCAGCCTGCATATATACATCTTTTATGGCCCCAGCGCTGGAAAATCGTTGGGGGCCACAAAAGATATACATGTCTAAATAACTAGACGGGCCGTTCAAAACCGGAAACACGGGTCGCAAATGGCCCACGGGCCAGACTTTGGACATGCCTGGCCTAGGCTGTAAGATTGCCAAGACCCTGAAACTGAGCTGCAGCATGGTGACCAAGACCATACAGCAGTTTAACAGGACAGGTTCCACTCAGAACAGGCCTCACCATGGTCGACCAAAGAAGTTGAGTGCATGTGCTCAGCGTCATATTCTTTGGGAAATCCCCATGACCCCATCTGCCTTGAGTTTGCCTGTTCTCCCTGTGTCATGCGTGGGTTTCCTCCGGGTACCATGGTTAACTCCCACACTCTAAAGACATGCTGGTATATGTGCGAATATGTGTCCCATGCGCTTTGAGAACCTTC
The DNA here is from genome assembly GCF_037356315.1 of Lithobates pipiens. Taxonomy (NCBI): domain Eukaryota; kingdom Metazoa; phylum Chordata; class Amphibia; order Anura; family Ranidae; genus Lithobates; species Lithobates pipiens. Next base: position 289,763,220 of record NW_027507764.1, read on the forward strand.
AGGGTAAATAACTGCGCTATATCAAGATGCAACTCGAGTGCTGCCAGCATTTCTGCAGAGGTTGAAGGTATGGGGGGGGGGGGGGGGGCAGTCTGTCAGTGCTCAGACCATACGTGGCACACTGCATCAAATTGGTCTGCTTGGCTGTCATCAAGGGAGGAAGAATCTTCTAAAGATGATGCACAAGAAAGCCTGCAAACAGGTTGCTGAATATAAGCAGACTAAGGACATGGATTACCGGAACCATGCATGTGGTCTGATAAGACCAAGATAAACTTTTTTGGTTTAGATGTTGTCAAGCGAGTGTGGCTGCAACCAAGTAAGGAGCACAAAAAAACTACAAGTGTGTCTTGCCTACAGTGAAGCATGGTGGGAGTTTCATGGTCTGGGGCTGCATGAGTGCTGCCGGCATTGAGGAGCTAAAGTTCATTGAGGTATTAAGTTATTCGGCTGTTGTGATTATATAGACACGAGGCAGTATACGGAGGTTCCAACCCCATGGACAGGTATCTCAGTCGCACGCCTCCCATTGTCCCTCCACACCCCCCCTTCTCTCCCGATCGTCCCCCCTCTCCCCTGCAACTTGCCTTTCTTTCTTTCTTTTCTGGTAGCGATATGACGGCCTATATTGTTTAGACCTTGGCTATACCAACGAACTGAGCCTCGGGGATATATAGACCCGGGTTATATTTTCTCTCTTGTGCTGTTGGGATATGCACTGTATTTTATATCCTGTCAAGATGAGTGACTTGGAGGCTGAGACCTCAATTTTTATGCTACCGCTGTTGAAAACTAATAAAATATATATTTGAAGAAAAAAAAGTTATTCGCAAAAGTTCTAGCTATCCGTTTGTCCCCTCCACTACCTAAAATTATCCATAATGATCAAGTGGGGTTTGTCCCTGGTAGAGAGGCTAGGGACACCACCACCAAAACGATACACCTTATATCCCTGATCCAACGTAAAGGCCTGAAAGCTTGCCTTTTATCTTTCGATGCTGAAAAGGCCTTTGATAGGGTCAGCTGGAGGTTTCTACAGCTGTCCCTAGAACAGCTTGGCCTCCGAGTTCCCTTCATCTCTAAAGTTATGTCCCTATATTCCCGACCCTCAGCTACAGTCCTAGTCAACGGTACCACATCGGCTCCCTTTGACATTGCAAATGGCACCAGGCAGGGCTGCCCCCTGTCCCCCCTCCTCTTTGTCATCATAATTGAACATCTGGCCTGCGCCATACGTCAAAACCCCTCCATTCTCGGTATTCAAACTCCATCTGCACACCACAAACTTTCCCTGTATGCCGACGACCTAGTGTATATCCAGAATCCACACATCTCACTGCCATCCCTGCTTAGGGAATTCCAACGTTTTGGCACCCATAGTACCTTTAAGATTAATATAACTAAGACGGAAGCCCTTAACATATCCCTCACCCCCTCCACCCTGTCCCTTCTAAAATCTAATGTCTCATTTAGATGGCAGACCAAGGGGATCTCTTACTTAGGGATCATTATACCCTCAAATCTAGCTAACGTGTTCTCCCTAAACTATATTCCTCTACTCTCCCAAATACGGAAAGACCTTGAGGAGTGGGGTGGGTCTTCATTGCCATGGTTTGGAAGGATCAATACACTAAAGATGGACACCTTACCCAAATTCCTGTATTTATTCCAAACGGTTCCCATCCACGTCCCCAAATAATTTTTTACCTCCCTGCGCTCACTAGCCACCAGATTCATGTGGAACCGGGGCCTTCCCAGAGTTAAATTTAAATTGCTTACGCTTCCAAAGACAATGGGAGGAACAGGTCTCCCTGATTTTGAGACCTACCATACAGCTGCTCATATGGCTCGCATCATAGAATGGATCCCCCGCCCTCTCTGCAAGGCTTCAGTGACCGTTGAACAAGACCTCTCTCCTGTAGACCTCCGGGCTCTTTTATGGGGTTACAAACAAGACTACACTCACTTGACATCCTTATCCCCACTGACTTTGGCCTCCTTGAAGCTATGGTATAGGAAAGGACTTAACATCACCCTCTCCTCTGACCCAGGCCCCCTGACGTCCCTTTTTGACCATCCCGCTCTTCCACAAGGTATAGGGGCAGCCTCCCTAGGGTCCTTTAAACGCACGGAGTGGCCACAAGCTTACACATTTGTACACTCCTCGCAGGGGACTCCGGTCCCTCCGGCAGGCACTGGAGACTGGCTCACAGCCTTACATATGTCCACATTTACCAAACACCTACACTCCTCCTCTCAAATACATAACAAGTTTACCAGCTTTGAGGAACTATGGTCGCTTCCAGAAACTCCCAAACACCTCCTTTCCTCCTTATATAACCTACTGCAGACTTTAGCACAAGATCAACTCCGGCACTACACTAGGATGTGGTCTGCGGACCTGGGTGAAGACATCTCTGTGCCGGAATGGCAAACCTCTTTTCATTTCACGCATAAGTCAACCATCTCCTGCTACTCAAGAAAAGAACTACAAGCTCTTGTCCAGATGGTACAGAGACCCTGCAACTTTGCAAAAAATCTTCCCGTCTGCACCAGCCACTTGCTGGCGCTGTGAAACCTCAGTCGGAACATATATGCACGTCTGGTGGGACTGTGAGAGGATCCGCCCCTTCTGGACACAGGTTTTCGAATGTTATAATCTTATAGCTGATAGACCAGTTCCTATTTCTCCGAAAATTGCATTACTCTCCATACTGCCCGGGTCTATAAAATCGCAGAGGCAAAGATTGCTTCGTTTCTTTATGTCCTCTGCTAGGCAACTGATACCCGCTTATTGGAAGACAAAGAATATTCCCCCATTGTCACGGTGGGTATCAATTATGAATGATACCATGAGAATGGAGGAGATGCTGGCATTGGACAATGACACATACACCAAATTTATAACCCAATGGTCGATCTGGCTCCGCTTCTCCTCCTCTGACACTTTGTTGAACAAAATCTCGAACACATAGGGACACTCTGGGCTCCCTTTTACCCTACCCCCCTGTGCATAACCCTTACCCCCTCCCTCTACTCTCCTCCCTGCTGTTCTGTTCACCCCTCTACCACCTTGTTCCTTTGTTTTGTTCTTCTCTTTCCTCTCTTCTCTCTCTTCTCTTTCTGTCTCCTTTATGTTATTTATTACACATTACCTCATGTAGTAACCCATGAGCATCTCTCATTGGTATACCCTCGTGGATCAGAGAATAGGTTCTCTTCCCAATTCTCCAAGCTTACTGACAGGGACCAGCTATGGGATGACAGTCATTGACTGGCCTCCCGTAAATGTATTTCTGTTACTGTTCTTTGCATACATTTATCTCATGATGTTTACTGTTTTTTCTTGAAAAGCACCAATAAAAATATTTTCAACACTAAAGTTCATTGAGGGAACCATGAATGCCAACATGTACTGTGACATATTGAAGCAGAGCATGAGCCTCTCCCTTTCAGAAGGCTGGGCCACAGGGCAGTATTCCAACATGAGAACGACCCCAAACACACCTCCAAGACAACCATTGCCTTGCTAAAGAAGTTGAGGGCAAAATGTGAAGGACTGGCCCAGCAGGTCTCCAGACTGAAACCCTATTGAGCATTTGTGGGGTGGGGCAGCCTCAAATTGAAGGTGGAGGAGCACAAAGTCTCAACATCTACCAGCTCCGTGATGTCATAACGGAGGAGTGGAAGAGGACTCCAGTGGCAACCTGTAAAGCTCTGGTGAACTCCATGTCCAAGAGGGTTAAGGCAGTGCTGAAAAATAATCGTAGCTACACAAAATTTGTGTCCAATTTGGACAATTTTACTTAGGGGTGTACTCACTTTTGTTGCCAGTTGTTTAGACATTAATGGCTGTGTGTTGAGTTATGTTGAGGGAACAGCAAATTTACCCGGTTATACAAGCTCAAATGATAGATTAGGCAACACTATCATCCGGCACCTCATGCCTATTTAATGGAAAAAAGAGCAACAGGATGAGTGGGATAATAGCGATGCCCACAGTTACAAGGAATACATTTTTTTTTTTTTTCCCAAACATTTTATTGAAGTATAAAGAGCAATACAATACAATCAAGGCCAATACAGTACGCTTAGTTCAATCACAATCGGGTGTATAACCCAGCAGATATTGACATATTTGGAAATAACAAAATCGGGTTCGAGTAATATCGTTATCATAGGCAATCAATTTTATCTTTACCATTTAAATCAAATCAAGTCGGAGCGGCGAGTATGGGGCTAATGGCATAAGTGGGGCGATCTAAAGAAGATCCCGGGGTAGAAGCAGTGTATATACGGGATTATTGTGTGCATCTTTCGTCCATCCACCCCTAATGGGAACTCACTGTGGATGCGAAAGGTACACCGATTGGGATCTGTAGGTTTCAGAACAGGATCTCCAATCACCGATTGGTGTATTTATGAACCGCCTATTATGCAACACTAAGGAGTGGGTAAATAGAGGTCAAAGTAAACAGAAGTTTAAAGTCATAAAAGGCATCTATTGTAGGGGTTATAAGGGAAGAGAAGGGGAGAGCGGGTATGGGAGATAAAGGGGGTGCCTATAGCAATAGGGGTGATGGAATTACGGTTGTGTGGGGCGTCTCAGGTCAGAGTGAATGATAGAAGGAGTAGAAGCGGATCGAAAATGAATCCAGCACGTCCAAATTTGGGAAAACTTGGCGTGTTTGTCATGGGATTGAAAGACGAGTCTTTCCATTTCTTCGGTTCTGTTAATCTGTCGATACCAGTCTTCCAGAGTGGGAGGTGATTTCGACTTCCACCGTCTGGGAATACATTGTGTAGCTGCATTTATCATATGTAGAACCAGTGAGCGTTTATAACTGCGGGTAGGCATGGGAGTGCGATGTAAGAGGTACTGGGCTGGGGAGTATTCTAGTTGATAAGTCGTTATTTGTGTGATTTTGTCGTGAACTTTTTTCCAGAACGTTTGAATCACTGGACAGTCCCACCATATATGGAGGAAGGAGCCCACTACTAAATCACAACGCCAACACATAGGTGACGCATCTGGGAATATTGTATGTACCATGTCTGGGGTGCGGTACCATCTAGAGCAGAGTTTGTATCTGTTTTCCTGTGTGGAAACATTGAGGGATCCCTTGTGTGTGGTTATAAATTGACATCCAGTCTTCATTTGTCCAGGTAGTGCGAAGCTCAGTCTCCCATAATTGTCGTATGGGGGTGTGCAGCGAACTGTCTGCAGTGAGTAGTGTAACAATCCGAGAAATGATATGTGTTTGGGGTTCCGCACTATTGCAGATTTTCAAAGGGGGTGAAGTCTCTACACCAACACGAAAGTGGCCTAGTCGAATGAAAAAGTGTCGAATTTGTAAATACTTAAAAAGCGGTAAAGGTAGCTCTGGGAATTCGGCTGTCATCTCCGGGTAGGAGAGCAGTGTTTTACGTCGGAAAAATTGGTGTGCCCTATATGTGGGCTTGGTTTGCGATCCCGAGGGGTCACTGGGCGCAATGCCCGGTGGAAAGTCCGGGTTGGCAGACAAAGGAGTCATCGGACCCTTAGGAGGATGAGAGCCAAGCGTGTTTGATGTTCGATGAATTGCACGAATTGAGGGTCCAATTGAGGGATGTGACATGCACATCTCAGGGATACAAGATTTAGGAATCCACGGTAAATTTATCAGCGGGAGAGGACTCATTGCTTGTTCCAACTGAACCCAAGCTTTGGAGTCATGGTGTAAATGCCAGTCTACTATCCTCTGTAGAAGGTTGGTGTGGTAATAAGTGTGAACGTCCGGCACTCCTAGGCCTCCTTTTGTTTTGGGAAGAATGAGCTTCGCCCAACTTAGGCGTGGGGATCTGTGAGACCATATAAAGTTTCTGCACATCTTTTTGTAGGTGTTGAAAAACGTTTTGGGGAGAGCAATAGGTATAGCTTGCAGGAGATATAACAATCTTGGGAGCACATTCATTTTTAAGATAGCAATCATCCCAAACCACGAAAAAGACGTCCTGTGCCATTTCAGGAGATCTTCTTGTATGTTTAGGAGCATTGGGCCGAAATTGCATTCATATAAGTGGGAAAGAGTGTTCGGGAGTTTGATACCCAAGTATGTTAATGTATGACGTTCCCATTGAAAAGGATAGTTACCCTTACATTGGGCTACAAGGCGTTCTGACAGGGTGACCGGTAATACTTTTGATTTATCGAAGTTGATCTTTAAATTGGATATTGCGCGGAAAGTGTCCAAATTTTGTAAGAGGTTGGGAATGGAGATGATAGGGTTGGAGAGAAAGAGCAAGATGTCATCTGCGTAAGCAGCGAGTTTGTATGTCTTGTTGTTAATCGATATCCCTACTATGTTTTGATTTTCTTTGAGCATGTTAAGGAGTGGCTCCAAGGTAAGCACAAAGATGAGCGGGGAGAAAGGGCATCCCTGGCGTGTACCATTGGTGATAGAGAAGGCGTTCGACAGGTGGCCATTAACTTTGACCTTCGCTGTGGGAGATGAATATAAAAGCTGTATCATTTGTAGCGTTCGAGGAGGAACTCCAATGTATTGCAAGGTTGAGATCATATAATCCCAAGCCACCCTGTCGAACGCCTTCTCAGCATCTAGGGAGAGGAAAAAGCCTTCCGTGTGAGATGTGGTGAGCCAATGGTGAACGTTTATCGCTTTAATGGTATTATCCCTGGCTTCCCTGCCAGGGACAAAGCCTACTTGGTCAGTGGATATCAGATCAGGGAGTAGGGGCGATTTGCTAGAATTTTGGCATATATTTTCAAATCAACATTGAGTAAAGAGATAGGGCGGTAGTTGGTGACTAAGGTAATATGTGCTTCTAGAAGGTCTGAATTATTTCTATTAGATTGTGGAAGGGCATTAAAGGTCTCGACTAAGTGTGGGGACAATAGATCAGGGAAGGACTTATAGTATGCAGCCGTTAATCCATCTGGGCCTGGGCTTTTTCCGGACTTCAATTGTTTGAGTGTCCCTTTGATCTCCATTAACGAGATAGGGGCATCCAACGAGGACATGTCTAGGGTATTTAAGGGTGACAGGGCATATTGTGATAGGAAGTCATGTATAATATCAGCCCTGGGCGAGGGGTCAGTCGTATGGGAAGCTTGAGGCAAGCTGTATAATGATTGGAAATACTGAACAAAGTGTTTTTCTATGGCATCAGGTGCGACAATAGAATTCCCAGTGGGGGTCACAATCTTATGTATGGTATGTAACATTCTGTTTTTCTTTAGAGCTTTCACTAAGAATTTGCCAGCTTTGTTTCCAAATTCATAGAACAACTTGTGTGCGAGAGCAAATTTGCGTTTAACTGATAATTGTAGTTCCTCTAAGAGCTCTTCTCTGGCCTTAGTAAGTTCGGTGAGACTGGAAGTAGCAAGGGTGTGTATGTATCCGCTCTAGCGTATGTATTCGACGGTGCAGTTCAGCGATACGCGCCTCTCTGATTTTTTTTTCGTTTAGCGGCTAGAGAAATGAACAGTCCCCTCACTACACATTTATGCTCAGCCCAGATGGTTTGTTTAGAGGATTTTGAACCAGAGTTGTCTGAAAAGTAATGTTGTAAACACTCTAGGATGGCTTGTTTGTGTTCGATGTCTAGAAGTAGTGAGTCATCTAGTCTCCAGACAAATGGACGTTGGGGTGTAGTCGTCAGATTAAGGGTTACAGTGATCGGGTTATGATCTGATAGAAATGCGGGTTCAATGGTGGCTTGTGTCAAGCAGCCTACGTCGGCTTGTGTAAGAAAGAGGTGGTCTATTCGTGAAGATTTGTTATGAGGGGGGGGGGGGGGGAGTAAAATGTAAAGTCTTTAGTGGTTGGATGTAATATACGCCAAGTGTCGTGTAGTGTAAGGGACTGGAGTGCCATTTTGATGGCCCGCAATGCCCTGTATGTAATAAAGAGGTACCGTTGGATGTGTCGATGTCCGGGGAAAATGGAATATTGAAGTCCCCCCCCCCCAAGGATGAGCATCCTGTGTTGGAAGGAGGTGAGTTGGGAAAGGGCATCTCTGAAGAATGGTACATGTCTTGTATTTGGAGCATATATGTTAGCTACAGTAATAGGTCTATTGTGAAGGTATCCTTTGAGGAAGAGATATCGACCCAGTGGGTCCGATTGGACTGCCGTGACAGTGAGAGGACAATGCTTTGAAATTAGTATAGAGACTCCTTTGGACTTCGATTCGGCCGTCGTGGCGTGATACACCGAGGGGTAGCGCGAGTCTTGTAGTTTGGGGATGGAGTCAGTCCTAAAGTGGGTTTCTTGGATAAGAGCTATCTGTGCGTGCGCTCTGTAAGGTGTAAAGCAGTTTCGATCTCTTCTCGGGAGTGTTTAAACCTCTAATATTGACCGAGTAAAATTTAGTACCAGCGGCAAAATCAGATAGAGGTGTGCGGTCGTCTCGTGAAGAGTGTGCGTCCGTCATAGTCAGTGTGGTGTGGGTAAGTCAGAAGGGAGGGGAAGGGGGGGGGGAGCGGGAAGGAACGGGTAGAGTGAGTGCGAACTGACCTGTATTTAGAGAGTCGCTGAAGAGAAAAGGGTGAATTCTTGTCACCGTGGGAAAGGGGGGGGGGGGGGGGAAGGGTCAGACCACTTGTTCAGTGGTACAAGAAATAGAGGAGAGTAGGATGAATTACGGAGCCCACGACACTATACGAAGGGGGTCCCGAATGTCACCCTACGGTGGGGTTGGCTATAACTTAGCCCAACAACGGGTCACAGGGAATTCGTGGAGTGGGTGTCAGCAAGGCACCCCAGGACGTTGAGACGTGTTTGGTAGAAGCAGGCCTACATCATGAATGGTGAGTATGAAAATGAACTAACAAATGGGGTAAGAGTCTACAGAGGGTCCCAATGTGTGAAAAAAAAAAAAAAGAAGGCGTAAAGACTATCAATTGCATATTAAGCACCGGGGCAACAATCAACATTACAAGTGTTTATAGCCTCTAAGAGGCAAACTCGGGTTACAGAGTCACAAATGTGTAGCTAACATAGGGAAAACCAGATTGTTCGGTGTGCGTAGCAGAAGCACCATGTAACACTAGTACAGAGAATCACCTGCAGGATTCGATCGCAGGGAGTAGTAAATTGGAAAGAAGTTATAAACCTAAACAAAACAAATCAGGACATTAATACTTATCCATTAGGGAACCTGCAAAAATCCAGTCCTATGAGACGGGCGTATAATGGGACCTATGGTATTTCAAGTCCCGCCCTCGCTCTGGCAGTGTCACTGAGGGAATCTAGATCGAATGAGCTGAAAACAGATGAACGACTCCAGTATGCGTAACAGTCAGCAGTTCGGTGAGTAAGAGTGCATCCAGTTGTCTCAAGGCTCATATGCTGGACCTCGAAGTGACAAATGAGTAAGTTATTGGAGTGTAGTTATCCAGTGCGGGACGTCAGGGAGCAAATTTTTCGGCAACCGAGAACGATCAGCATCCTGAGGGTATGCAAAACCGAAAAGCTCTAAGATAAGATAAGTCCAACTGGTTGCCAGCCTGATGATGAAAGTTTTTATCCGGAGGGATCTGAACCTGAGTTTGAGGTTGTAGAGCTAGCAGGGAGTCGTTTAGGCGAGTGAGGGGATGCCGCATAGCATAGGGAGTGGGACGCGCGGCCCCCAAGCAAGATGTAAGCCGTAGCGTATCTCCATGTTCTAGAAGAGTTGCGACTCGAAGGCCAGTTCGTGGAACAGTATCAGGCCGCCTGTCAGTTGTCCAAGTTGCGTCTAACAAGGCAAGTATTGTCTGAATCGTTATCAAATCTGCGGCAGGTGGTATGTTAAACTAAGAATGGTGGCAAACAGCCAACGTACCAGAGCACAAGGATAGAGAAAGGGTAGTAACAGAAACGTAATCACCATTAATATACGGTCACCACCAACTTACTTAACTTGTGTATAAAGGAGACAGTCCATCACGGCGGAAAAGTGGCAGACATAGGGTCAAGCGGAGAGTTCCAGCCATAGTAGAGAAGTGAGGAAGATAGTAGCTCACTCAGTAGTCTCTTCATGCCCGACGGGCACGTGGAGAAGAAGATGGGCTGTGATCCCTGCGGGCAATGTCAGGTGGGCGCAGACCTCTGGGCCCAGAGGGGGATCTCCGTCTACAGAAAGAGGAATCCTGAGTTTCCATCGGATCTGTGCGCTGTCTGGGCGCTTTGGGTATCAGTGGACGGAAGGAGGCATACCAATTAGGAACCTCAACCATGGGGATATTCAGGATAGCGCAGAAGTTTGGCAAGTCTTCCGGCACCTTAAGATGTGCTGTACGGCCTGAATTGGACGCTGCGAGGCAGAAAGGGAACTTCCACTTGTACAGTATGCCGTGTGTTTTCAGGACGTCCAACAGGGGGCGTAGATCTCTGCGATGTTGTAAGGTTATTCCAGAGAGGTCCTGAAAGATTTGAATAGGCGCAGTACCAAATTATATGGTTTTGATCGGACTAAGTGCCACGCATGCTCAGATCAAATTCCTACATCAAAGCTATTGGCTACTAGCCTGAACGTAGTCCCATCGTAACGAAATTACGTCATCACGTTCTGAATGATCGGATTTTTCGTCAACTTAGTCCGTCCGTGTGTATGCAACAGTTTCGGACAAGATCCGACAGGGACAAAATCCGACGGATTTGGTTGTCGAAATCTCCGACCGTGTGTACAGGGGCTTAGACTTATTTACCCCACTTGTCCCATGCAGTTCTCTCTACCTATTAATATAGTGTGTGGTGCATTGTGTGCAAATTGGGAGTCTAAATGTGTTTATGCTTCTTCCATATCCAGAGTGACAATGTTTGTGCCGTCTCCACCTGCAGAAAAGGTATGTACTATACTGTACCCATTTTATATTCATTTGGTAATATTGTTGTTTTCACCAAGACCACAGCCGGCCTTACCACATACACTACACCACGGTTTCCTAACACTTGTTCTTTGTGTAGTTGCAAGACAACCCCACTGAAGCATCAGACTTAAATACCGTATTTATCAGCATACAACACACACTTTTGTTCCCCTGAGAACAAGACAAAAACAGCGCCTGCGTGTCATACGCCGATAATGTTTTACCAACAGGGGACGGGGCTCAAACGGTCTGCCCCGGCAGCCACCCTGAAACTGATATTAAGTTGTCTGTCTATTTCTATAGTTAGCTAGTCTATTAAAACTCTGATAGTTACTGTTGATAGCACAATAATAGGTTAGCTTTGAAAAACACACACACACACACACACACACACACACACACACACACCTTAAAAAAAAAAAAAAAAAAGTCTTATTTCCTAAGAAAATAGGAAATTACCAACATGAAAATACTAAAGAAAGATTACAAAGCATACAACAATTAACATCAAATATATTTAGCGCAAAGCTTTCTTTTAGATACAATGGCCTTAGCTGGGCTTGAGATGGAGAGAGAGCGCTCCCTGCGTCGGTGAGCCCTTTTATACTTCAAAGCATAAACCATCCAGACCCAACCCCATTGCCGGCCCATATAGACCTTTGATGAATCAACGTATTTACTGGGCAGTCCGCCTCAATATATTATATTACTGTCTGTCCTGTGGTATTAGATTCTAGGAGCAGCATTGTCCATATATCCTGTGTCAATCTTTAGTGCCTTTGATCTTTGTAACCCACCGTCAGACGGTCCGGAGCTAAGTTTTTGCTCAGCCTTGGAGGCCTGATCTCTGAATGTTCTGATATGCTACAGAGCTTTGATGTGCAACCTTTTTACATTCCACACAGCCCCAAAGAAAGCAAAGGCTTGAGTGTATCAGATAGAAACTCCAGAAATTATATTAAATCATGTTGCCTTCCAACAATCCTCTTTGCACCTAAAGGGCGCATATCACCCTTCTTCAGACACGGCTCCTATGGAACAGTCCATCACTGTCTTAACCACGTTGCGCTTCCCAATGTGCATCTCCAAACCAGTTCCTATGGAACAGTCCATAACAGTCTTAATGTGTTGTGCTTCCCAACAAGTGCCGCTTTGTTGCCTTCCAACAGGGGGAGTCAGGCCGGACGCCTCGCCTGGCCCAGCACTGCCTGCATAGTCTAAAGTTGATAAAAAATACCCCTTTCCAGCCCCTTCTCCTACACCTCCTGTGTCAAAAAACGAAGCTTGTAAACATCTAAATTTTTTCTGGCTGCTGGATGGGATGCTGTAATACTGGGGGGGGGACTGTGTACTGTAAAGGGGGCTTTGAAAAAAAGTTCTCTTAAACTTCTCTTAAAATTGGGGTGCATGTTATACGCCAATACAGGTAATCTGAAATGATCCTTTAAAACACCTTTAACTGTTTATCCCTCTTATGAAAGTGTGTGACCACAAAGTGAGTCTGGCATAAAAGACATATTTTTCATGTTCCGGGCATTCACAAGTAAACATGTTACTCACTCAATCTTTCCCAGCACTCTGACAATTTCCTTTTTGGAGAGAAAAAAAAGTAAGTGCTATCTTTGTGTAGGTTTTATCAGTGTCAGCATCTACTTACTGAACTGAAGATGACAGTATAAATAACTGCAGTTCTTGGTTTTGTTTTTTTGTTGTTAAACCATTATAGGTCAGAACATTGAGGTGGACCTCACCCTGAGCATTGTAGTCTTAGGAGATTGAGGCAACACTCCCTCCCGCCAACAGCAGACTGATGACATTATCTCAGCCTAGGCAGAGTCACTTGACTGAAGCTCAAGGTCTGCTTTATGAAGAGCTATTCTGTTGCTATATATTGTATAGACAGCGATTTGTGAATACTTATAAGGTTACTCAATTGTCTTATTTAAAGAGAGTCTGGGCATAGTTTTATAATAAAGTACAAAGTCAGCATACCCACTAGGGTTGAGGTGTAGTTTTTTCCTTGCCAAATTCAATCATGAAAAAAAAAAAAAAAAAAAAAAAAAAAAGGTATAAAAACCACAGAAAGGCGTTTTCATGCACCAGCTTAGATCTTTCCACATACTATTTATATTTTCTCTCTTCACGAGTGATCATTTTATAAATCAATTCTCTTTAAATAACAGTTGTAATAGAAAAAGACCCAGCGACATTGGCCATGTCCCCAAGAAGATAGATGGTGGCCCTGGGTGCCAAGTGCAGGTCGTGTTCCTTTTTTGACAACTGTATTTACAGGCCCTCTGCCTAATCTCAGCTGCTGAAAGATTATTTCTTATAATTTGCAATGGGTTACTCATGCTACTGCCCTTTCGCAGTATAATAAAACCTGTTCAAATGTGCTGTATGGTTTTCCTTTTCTTTTAACTGTAAAGGGAAATTTGAACTTTTACAAAAAAAAAAAAAATAGGTCTTTAAAGAATTTGGCAGGCTTTCTACAGATTCAAATGAATTAAGGAATCTAATGCAGGCCATCTTATACAGATTACTTTTCCTATTTTGAGATTCCCTGGAAGTGGAGAAATGGACACACTAATTAAGCGATATCACATCAGTGTTCTCATTTGTAAAGTAGCTTGTCACTATTTAAAGCCTACGTTTTCTTAAAAAATAAGCACATGGGACATTGGTTAGCTTCAGTAAGAGGTGTCCTTTTTGCTGCAGTCTCCTGGTTTTGTAGAAATGTTCCTTCTCCGATAACCTCTGCCCCATCATAAGATTACAGCCATGGGATTGGGAGGTTAATAGAACTAATCACAGGCACCATCTAGAGTGCCTGACAATACATTTTTCCTTTATATTTTGCCAAACCTAAACACTTTCATTTTGTACGCAATCAGGCAGGCCCTTGCACTACATAGTTGGAAGGTAAATCTAGAGGAGGGGTCTCCAAACTTTCTAAACAAAAAAGGACCAGTTCTTTGACCTTCAGATTTTAAGGGAACTGGATTGTGCCCAGTGGGAGTGGAAATTTTCCTTGCAACACTGGAAGTAAACATTCCCACGGGGGGAAGCAAATGGCCGCAGTTTGGAGACCACTGATCTAAAGGAAATTGAATAGAAAAGTTGTATTACGTATGGCCAGCCTATATCTATTTTTCTGCCAGTACCTCCATTCATAGAAAGCCATAATATAGCTTGTATGAATTAATGTTCTATGAATGGAGGGGATAGACCTATCCATCAGGAAGATTGCTGCTAAACGAGAATGCAGCACAAAGCACACAATCTCACTGAAGTTAAATGTCTCTAGTGATTTTTAATATGTATATCTTTTTTTTTTTTTTAAGTAAACTTAGGCTTTAAAAAGCATTGTAATTGCGCTACGTAACCTGCGAGTTTTATAGCATTTCAAAATAAAATATATCTCCATACACACACACACACACACACACACACACACACACACACACACACACACACACACACACACACTGCGCAGCATAGAACAATTTTAGAAATTTTGTTTTATAGAATATGACCACTTTTAGAGCCTGGATGGAGAGTGATACTCAACTTCGCTCTTCAGAATTCCCCATAGATGTTCGATTGGGTTCAGATCAGGAGACATACTTGGCCACTTTATCACTTTCACCCTGTTCTTCGGAAATGAAACAGTGACCTTAGGTGGTGTGAGTTTTGGATCATTGTCATGTTGCAAAAGTGCACGAGGACAAAGGGCACAGAGTGATGGTAGCATCTTCTCTTTCAATATATGACCATTACATCTGTGAATTCAAGATACCAGCAAAGAAATTTAGCTCCCCGACACCAAAAGCACTCATGAGGAGCCCCACAGGACGACACTATCAGCATGTGTCACTGTAGGAATCATGCATTTTTCTTTGTACTCCTAACCTTTGCGACACTATACAGTTTTGAAGCCATCAGTTCCAAAAACATTTATCTTGGTCTCCTCACTCCAGAGTACAGTGTCCCAGTAGTCTTTTTCAGCATGGGCTTTAGAAGAGGCTTCCTTCGCGGATGACACCCATGCAGGTCATTCCTCTGCAGCATACGCAGTATTGTGTCATTAGAAACAATCACCTCAGTTCAGCTTTCTACTTCTCTAGCTAACTGCAGTGAACTTGCACGGCAAATTTTTGAAATCCTTCTCCTTCAGAAGATACTCCTGTTGAAGTGTTACCTTTCGTGGACCGCCTGGAAATCTGCAGTTCCATCTTTGGTAAATTCTTGTAACCTTCACCTTTGTGTAAAGAAATAATTTTCTCTTTCTCGGGCCTTGTGACATTTCTCTTCCACGTGGTGCCATTGCTGACAGCATGCAATGGGAAAGGGTTTTCTTTTTAAGAAACACCCTTTTATAATCAACTGTCTGCTGGACACCTGTTTAATAATTAGACTCACTTGTAGCTGAATTCTTGTTAATTAGGATTGTGTTGTCTAAAATTTAGCTTTGCTCCAATGGCCCGTACACGATCTGAAAATCATACGAAAAATACCACTTTCTAAGCAATCGTACGATAATGAGAACATTAGTACAGAGCTTTCGAGAGCCAATTATGACAGTTCATCCGATCAGACAAGCACAAAAGTTTTCCTTGCACAATACCTGATCGTAAGATTTAAATCAGTACAGTTGACTTCCGAAAGTACAATACAAATACACTACAACACCACTTCTGATTTTTTATTCTGTTGTACGAGAATTTTCATAACTTTAGTAAGCTCTTCAGGTTCGATATACTACTAGCACGCAAAAAAAAAAAAAAAAAGGAATCTGTTGTCCAATTTTTGGATCATGTATACGCATAAGACTTTCATTGGGGTGAAGTCATTACCAAATCTTGGTTTTAATAAATGGCCCGCATTTGTGTGAGTATTTTGTAGAATAAGGTCCCAGAGAAAATGTTGATTCTCAAAGTAAAATATTTTTTGACAAACCTGTTGGGGTATATTTACACACTTTATAGTCATCTCATTGAAAATAGTGTCCCTGTAGGAACATGAAAAGTTATGACATTTTTAAAATATGAATATCTTCACTGTGAAACTTTCATGGTGACTGCACATCAGCTTTAAATATTTTATTTTGCATTACTAATTACAAACATAACTGTTTTTATAACACATGGAAGTGCAAGCAGAGAAGATAGAGGGTTTAGATGAAAAACCTATCACCACTCAGACAAGTCACTTAAAGTATATATAAATCCTAACTTAACAAGATTTAATTTGCAAAATTATGGAACATTAACTGCCATATATATGGATTACTTTAAAAGCTCACAAATTTCAGCAAATCTTTTCAGCAGGTTTTTCTATATTTGAACAACCATAAAGGGTAACCATTAAGGTAAAATTGTGACTGTTGCCCTGTTGGGTCACAAGGGGCAAGAGATACACCCCCCACCCCCCGACTTGTTCTAACAGCCCCCAGTTGACCAGTCTTGTGAAAAGGAGGTGAATGCCTATAATGGGTTTTCTAAGACATACTCTCTACCAGGGAATGCTAGATCAAGTAACGGAGGAGTGGAGCACACATTGGAAAATATAAAGTTAATTATGTTTTACATACTTACCAAAAACACCAATGAAATTTCAATTGCAGTACAAAGAGATAAAACTGTTAATTTGTCTTCTGGACCACAGCCCTTTTGAAGTCGTCATTTGCCTAGGCTCAGGATCCATTAACATAACAATAGAGCTAAATAGGCATTTGATTTAGTTGATTATTACTTCAAGTAAAGAATGTCAGCCACCTACTGTTTTCTTATGTTGTGATGCATATAAATGAGCAATGCTTGAAAACTAGATGTATATAACAGGGAGCGCCAAAGCTTGTAGCCTCAAGGTATAGTGAGAGTATTCTGACATAACAGGAATCTCACACTGCATTCTTCACATTCAGGAATATTTCCGCTTCTTGTAAGTGCTTAGTGCAAACAACAAAATCAATTACTACCTTACCAATGAACTAAATGGCGTACTTAACGACATAATCAGTGCAGACTAAAGGAAGATGTCATTATGCAAAAAGGAGGGCTGTTTGCATCATAAAGACACTTGCTGCCTAATAACTAAGGCGGTAAGATAAATTTCTCTCTTTCTAAAGCTGATCGTAGACCGGTCAAAACGTGTCCAGTTCAGCAGGGACTACCAGTGTGTGGACCAGGGCTGGACTGAGAAAAAAAAAAAAATTTGGCCCTGGACTTCATCCAGAGCGTCCCACTTTAATTTTGCAAACACACACAAAAACAGTATATAAACTATACGCAATTGTGCAAAAAAAATAAAAATAAATGTATGTAAAAACATTCCACTGTCTTTTTGTATGAAAATGTGTTAACTGAAAAAATACTCTAAATTCTCACTCACCTCTTATTTCACTTATTCTCTTTTTTTCCTCCTTCTCACATCACTGCGTGAAGTGGGAGGACTACCAGCCTGCAAACAATTTATCACAGTATGCATTAAAAACAGGGGTTTCGTTTGCACACATTTGCAAATACATGTGTAAGCTGCAGAGCCCCATCAAGGCACCCCATTTTCTGTAGTTCTAACTATAAAATTATGAGAGCCTCTACAGAGGCTTCCAACCAATAGGCTTACACCAGAGACAATACGCAAAGTACACGCCACTCTGGGCGTCACTGCTTCAGCTGTCCCCCTGCTAAAGCCCGCTGTCGGCTGATGCCACATAGCTGGTCCAGGCTCTGCAGAGGATAATGACTGGTGGTTCAGGTGGCAATAAACCATGGCTCAAATGCCTGTTTTTGCCCCCTTACATTGATTGGTGGCATATATATTTATCAAATTAGAAAAAAATAAAAAAAAATAAAAAAAAAAACTTTACAGTAACATGAGGAAGGAGAGGGAAAGTTCACTTATGAGATTAATTGTGACAGATCAGTTAGGGCTTATTCCCACTAGTGGTTAGGAGGCTGTAAAAGGCTATAGTTGAGCCACACATTTAGCACCCCCAACTTCTAACCATTTTAGCTGCATAGGCTGCAACTGGAGGTGTACACATGTTGTAGGCTTGATGTTTTTATCATGGCAGGAACCTGTGGCTTTTGGCAGGAGCTACCATCCACTGGACACAACATATTTAAGTGAATGGGGCTGCTCTGCAATACACACAGTTGTGGTGCACTAGTGTGGGGTTCAAGGATGTAAAGCAGGTGGGGAGGTGGTAATACAACCCCTTTTCACCACCTATCTAATGTTCTCTAAAGAGCAATCTGAATGTTGATTGCTCTTCAGAGGGCAAAACTTGTATGAATGGGCCGTAAGGGTCAAAGACGGAACTAGCAGAGACAGGAAAGGGACAGAACCACAGATCTCAGATTCTTTTCTCCCTATCACAGAGGTCTCTGTGATAAAAACATGATTTTTGCTGATATAAATCAATGTATGAGGTCTGTGTTATGTCCCTCTGATGCTGAAGATCTAACAGCCTGGTAACTACAACATATATAACTTGTAAGAGCATATTTTCCTCTTGTCCTGTCCCCCTATGGAGAACACTGCCTGTACTAAACCACAAACCTATCACTGTCCAGGCTGCTGAACAACTTGTTTCTCCCCTCCATAAAGTATACATAAAAACACACACACACACACACACACACACACACACACACGAGAGAGAGAGTTAGAAAGCTGAGGGTTTGGCTTCTTCACTTCCTCTGGAGCTGCCTGAAATTAAAACAAGACGGCAGGGGAAGTGGGAGGGGTTGTAGCACAGGCACAGCATCATTGGATAAGACTGAGCAGGCGATTCCAAAATCCCTCCCTCCCTATGCTGCACATGAATGAGATCTAGCCCTGCATCTGACATGCTGTTTGCTGATCTCTGGGACACAAGGGCGGGGGAGCACCGATGGTAGCAGGGGACCCGGGCTACAAACAGAAAATATCTTCCTGAGGTGGCTGCTAATGGGGGGTGCAATTGCACACCCAAACACCCACCTGGCACCAGCCCTGCTTATAGGCAGTACAGCAGTGCTGAACTGGCCCACCGGGAAACTCCTGGTAGTCCCGATGGCCAGAACATACACATCTTGGAGGAAACTGTCTTTTTTTGGAGGAGAAGACGACGAAGAAGATGGAGACATTAGTGGCTAAATTCATTAAGAGTAAAGGAGTCAGAGGCCTCAGTTTGAAGTTTACTGAAATAATCTCCCCTTCCACTTGTTAGATTTTTTTTATACAGTTGTGCTCATAAGTTTACATACCCTGGCAGAATTTATTATTTCTTGGCCATTTCAGAGAATATGAATAACACGAAAACTCATATTTAGGGTTTGGCTGAAGCCATTTATTAGCAATCGACTGGATTTACTATTTTCAAATCATAATCACAACAGAAACTACCCAAATGACCCTGATCAAAAGTTTACATAGCCTGGTGATTTTGGCCTGATAACATGCACACAAGTTGACACAAAAGTGTTTGAATGGCTATTAAAAAAAAAAAAAGGTAGCCATCCTCACCTGTGATCTGTTTGCGTGTAAGTGTGTGTGTGTGTAATTGTGTGTGTGTATAAAAGGTCAGTGAGTTTCTGGACTTCTGACAGACCCTTGCATCTTTCATCCAGTGCTGCACTGACGTTTCTGGATTCTGAGTCATGGGGAAAGCAAAAGAATTGTCAAAGGATCTGCAGGAAAAGGTAGTTGAACTGTATAAAACCAGAAAGTGATATAAAAAAGGTATCCAAGGAAATGAGAATGCCAATCAGCAGTGTTCAAACTCCAATCAAGAAAGGGAAAAAATGAGGGGATCTGTTGAAACCAAACCACAGTCAGGTAGCCAAACTAAGATTTTAGCCACACCTGCCAGGAAAATTGTTCGGGATGTAAAGAAAAAAAAACAAACAAACCCACAAATAACGTCAGATGAAATACAGGACATGTGGCGTGGCCATTTCAAGATGCACAATAAGGAGGCACTTTAAGATGGGCTGCATGGTCGAGCCATTACTATGCAAATGCCACACAGTATCCCACTTACAATACGCTTAACAGCACAGAGACAAGCCTTCTGGCACAAAGTCATTTGGAGCAACAACCAAAATTTTGCTTTTTGGCTACAGCCATAAACGCTTAATTTGGAGAGGAGTCAACAAGGTCTATGATAAAAGGTTCACCATTCTTACTGTGAATGGATCGCTGATGTTTTGGGGATGTGTGAGCTACAAAAGGCAGAGGGAATTTGGTTAAAATGAATGGCAAGATGAATGCAGTATGAATGCATCAAAAAATACTGGAGGAATATTTGCATTCATCAGCCAGGAAGTTGCACATGGGACGTAGCTGGACATTCCAACATGACAATAATCCAAAACACAAGGCAAAGTCGACCTCGTCATTGGCTACAGCAGAAAAAAAAAGTGAAGGCTCTGGAGTGGCCACCTCAGTCTTCTGACCTCAATATCATTGAGCCACTCCGGGGAGATCTCAAAATGTGCAGTTCATGCAAGACAGCCCAAGAATTTACATGAACTGGAGGCTTTTTACCAAGAGGAATGGGCAGCTTTACCATCTGAGAAGATAAACGGCCTCAAAAAAAAAAAAAAAAAAAAAACACACACACACACACACACACACACACACACACACACACACACGATTGATAATAAACGGCTTCACCCAAACACTAACCATGAGTGAATGAAACGTTTTTTGCGTTATTAATATTCTCTGAAAAATGGTCAAGAAAACAAATTCTGCCAGGTCATGTAAACTTATGGAACACAACCGTATATAATGGGACTAGAGCTACTTTAAAGGTTTTCCAAAATAACCAAAACTACAAAAGTCAAAGTATGTCCAAAAGTACAAACTGCACTAATGGTAAAACAAATCCATGAAAACTGGCTGCATGCACGTTAGGGGATATTTGCCATTGCATACTAATCAGAAAACAATTTGTTGCACTTTAATATGAAAAATACCATGCTAGATAGTGTAAAGAAAGTACAAGTTACAAATCTAAAAAAATAAAAAAATTACAAAGTGTATCCTACACCATTTGCTCCACCTCCACCAGCCTACATAAAATTCTCCCAGCATTAGCTTTCAAGTTTTCGGTCTACAAAAAAAAAAAATGTAATTAGTTGACAAACTGAGGAGCACATGGTTTAAAAAAAAAAAAAAAAAAACACCACACACACCACCATACATACCCACCCCTGTTAAAATGTCAGCTTTCTGTAAAAACAAAAAAAATTATAGATATAGATATAAATCTTTTAGGTGGAGGGAAGTAAAAATAATATGGTTGCATAACTGTGCACACCCTTAAGCTAATACTTTGTTGAAGCACCTTCTGATTTTATTACACCCATTCCTTTTTGAGTAGGAGTCCATCAGCATGGCACATCTTGGCTTGACAACATTTGCCCACTCTTCTTTGCAAAAAGACTCCAAATCTGTCAGAATGCAAGGGCATCTCCTGTGCACAGCCCTCTTCAGATCACCCCACAGATTTTCAATCAGATTCAGGTCTGGGCCATTCCAAAAATGTAAATCATTTTCCAGTGAAGCCATTCCTTTGTTGATTTGGATTTATGCTTTGGGTCATTGCCATGCTGAAAGATGAAGTTCCTCTTCATGTTCAGCATTCTAGCAGAAGCCTGAAGGTTTTGTGCCAATATTGGCTGGTATTTGGAACTGTTCATATTTCCCATTAACCAAGGCCCCTGTTCCAGCTGAAAAAAAAAAAAAAAAACGCCCCAAAGTATGATGCTGCTACCACCATGCTTCACTGTGGGTATGGTGTTCTTTTGGTGAAGTGCAATGTTTTTGCGTCAAACCTATCTTTTGGAAACCATAATAAATTTTCCCACATGCTTTTGGGAGACTTCAGATGTGTTTTTGAAAAATTTAGCTGGGCTTGGATATTTTTAAGAAAAGGCTTCCGTCTTGCCACTCTATCCCATAGCCTAGACATAAGAATATAGGAGATTGCTGTCACATGTACCACATAGCCAGTACTTGCCAGATATTCCTGCTGCTCCTTTAAAGTGGCTGTAGGCCGCTCGGAAGCCTCCCTTACCAGTTTTTAACGAGAGATAGATAGAGAGAGAGATTATATATATATATATATATATATATATATATATATATATATATATATATATATATATATATATATATATATATATATATATATATATATATTTTTTTTTTTTTCCCCATTTGTCTACTGCAAGAATCCTGAGCAGGTAATTATGACAGTGTACCAAAGTCTCCTAGCCTTACAAGATTAGAAACATTTAAATTTTAGGTAGCCAAATTAGTGAGTGTTGTCGAAATTGGCCAACATACACTGATTTCGCTACATTTGTTCCACGCATTTATACATCAATGATGTCTAGTCATGAAGGATTTAAAGGGAAGCTTAACATTGAGACTTCCATACATTTCCTGACCAGTATTAATAGCTCATTGATTAATCAGCTGTAGCCTGGAACCGATCTCTAAAGACACCACAAGGCTACTGCTGAACCATACATACAAAAGTTCTCTCTATTTGGAGAAGGTCATTTACATTCTGGATAACACACAGGGGACTTTGTTTTGTGAATTAAAAAACATCTAAGAGTTATGGCTAAAGCAGTGTAAAAACTCAAATGATTCTTCAAAGAGAAATTGGGTAAAAAAAAAAAAAAAGTGCTGGAGGCAAAGCAGCGAGTGTCTTAAATAAAAAAAAATTAAGTGAAGCTTTAATTATTATTTCTAAAGAAGTGAACAAAGCTTGGAGCAACAATAAGGACATGGCCGTTCTAAAATTCATAGCAGAAAGCAGTATTCTGCACCCAGCTCCGTGTACAATTATTATTTGCAATAAATATGCTGCCATCAAGAATTTGGTTGTGGGTTTAGTTGGCATTTCTGAGCTTCTTAGAGGAATATGCAGCCATTTTGTAGAACTGCTGATACTCGACTTTCATTTCTCTAACCAGCAGTCAGTTATTGCATGCATTTCATGTTTTAGGTTTACTGGTTGCAAACCAAATCAACATGGTTTAAGATGAGCGTAGTGATGTAACTGAAGGTTGGGCTATCCTTAAACCAATGCAAGATCAAATGCATCTTCAATTGTCCATTTTTTTTTTTTTTTAAAGCGTGTTAAAATCCCATCAATGAACTTATTTGGTCCCTTTTGTTCTGATAAATACAGTATCTCACAAAAGCGAGTACAACCCTCACATTTTTGTAAATATAAATCTTTTCATGCGACAACACTGACGAAATTACAATTAGCTACATTTAGCTTAGGTGGAGGAGTGCAAGGTCTCTAACATCCACCAGCTCCGTGATGTCATGGAGGAGTGGAAGAGGACTCCAGTGGCAACCTGTGAAGCTCTGATGAACTCCATGCCCGAGGGTTATGGCAGTGCTGGAAAATAATGGTGGCCACACAAAATATTGACACTTTGGGCCCAATTTGCACATTTTCACTTAGGGGTGTACTCACTTTCGTTGCCATCGGTTTAGACATTAAGGTCTGTTGAAATTTACGCTGTTATACAAACTGCACACTCACTACTTTACATTGTAACAAAGTATAATTTTTGTGTGGTCACATGAAAAGATATAATAAAATATTTACAAAAATGTGAGGGGTGTACTCACTTGTTACACCATATCATAACCAATTAACAACCACTTTAACCTAGATTAAGGCTTACCTGTAGGTGCAATAAATATCTCCTAAACCTAAAAAGGTTTAGAAAATATTTGCAGAAATAACGGCACCAATGTCTACGGCGCATGCACACTGAGCGTGCTGTTTCTAATAGCGATCATGCCGTTAGTGGCGGCACCAGCGCGCATGTGCTGGAGTGACATTGCGGCTCCAGCCAGTCACAGCGCGATACCCAGAAGTCACTTCGGGATAGATGGCGGCATCTGAGGAGGCTTACTAGGGTCGTTGCGGGGGCTTTGATCTAAGGCAAGCAATTCATAATGAGCTAGTATGCTATGCATATTAGCTCATTATGCCTTTGTCTTTGCCGGGTGTATTTTTTTTTTTCCAGAGGCTTTACTTCCTCTTTAAGGAGCTTAGTTCAAGTTCCCCACCTCACATTAATACATACCCAAGTTAGTTTAGACAGGAGCCAATTAACCTACCACCATGCCTTATTTTATATACTTTTTTTTATTGCAGGTACCTATATAGTGCCATCAATTTATGTAGCACTTTACATATACACTTACCGGCCACCTTATTATGTATACCTGTTCCTTTGGTTCGTAACACAAATTGCTAATCAGCCAATCGCATGGCAGCAACTCATTTAGGCATCTAGATGTGGTAAAGGTGATTTGCTGAAGTTCAAACCAAGCATCAGAAAGGGGAAGAAAGGGATTTAAGTGACACAACATGGCATGGTTGTTGGTGCCAGACCGGTTGGTCTGAGTATTTCAAAAACTGCTGATCTACTGGGATTTTTACTCACAACCATCTCTAGAGTTTACAGAGAATGGTCTGAAAAAGAGAAAATATCCAGTGAGTGGCAGTTGTGTGGACAAAATGCCTGGTTGACAGAGGAGAAAGGTCAGACAGGTTGGAGATGATAGAAAAGCAACAGTAGCTCAAATAACCACTCATTACAACCAAGGTATGCAGAATATCATCTCTGAACGCACAACACGTTGAACCTTGAAGCAGATGGGCTATAGCAGGAGACCACACCAAGTGCCACTCTTGCCAGCTAAGAACAGGAACCTGAAGCTAGAAGATTGGAAATGCGTTGCCTGGGCTGAGGAGTCTCAATATCTGCTGCGACATTAAGATGGTAGGGTCAGAATTTGGTGTAAACATGAAAACATGGATCCATCTTGCCTTGCATCGATAGTTCAGACTGGTGGTGTAATAGCATGGGGGGATATTTTTCTTGACATAGGTACCAACTGAGCATCGTTTAAACACCACAGCCTACCTGAGTATTGTTGCCGACTATGTCCATCCCTTTATGACTACAGTGTACCAATCTTCTGATGGCTGCTTCCAGCAGGACAATGTACAAAGCTCAAATCATCGCAAACTGGTTTCTTGAAAATGACAACGAGTTTATTGTACTCGAATGGCCTCCACAGTCACCAGCAATCCATCCAATAGAGCACCTTTGGGATGTGGTGGAATGGGAGATTCGCATCATGGCTGTGCAGCCGACAAATCTCTCCACCCTTCATGCACAGAATGCATAAAGAACATTCGGTCTTTACAACCACTTTAACTACTTCCCGCCCGCCATACAGCAGAATGATGGTCAGAAAGTGGTTCTATTATCCTGACTGGGCATCGTATGACGTCCAGCAGGATAAGCTACACAGGTATGGCGTGTCACTCTGACACACTGCATCTCCGATCCCTGTAAAGAGCCTTTGCGTTGGCTCTTTACCATTTGATCAGCTGTGTGCAATCACAACTCATCACATGGTAATCAGGAAGTGCCCTTTATCGGCTTTACCTCTACTCATCCTGAAAAGGCATGAGTAGAGGAGATCCGATCGGCTGCTTTTTTGACAGGGGGCAGTCTGTGCTCATAATCAGTGCAGACCCAAATGTGCCCACTAGAGCCCACCAGGGATGCCCATTAGTGCCAGTGCCCATTGAAAATGTCAATCTGTGCCCATCAGTGATTGCCTGTGAGTGCCTCCTAATCAGGGCTGCACATCAGTGCCACCCATGAGTGCCAATCATGAAAAAATTATAACAATTTTGTTTGAGTACAGTGCTGCATGACCACGCATTTGTCATTCAATATGCGACAGCTCTGAAAGCTGAAAATTGGCCTAGGCAGGAAGGGGGTAAAAGTGCCCTGTATTAAAGTGGTTAAAGAGGAAGTAAACCATAATGGGTTTACTTCCTCTTTGTCTCCCTGCAAAAGTTAAAGCATAATGGGCTACTATGCATCACATAGTACCCCATTATGTGTCACTTACCTGACACAGGAGCCAGCGATGTCACCGCTGTCCCCTGTAGTCCGGAGCGTCCATCTTCTTCTGGGTATCGCCGTTCTAGCCACTCACGGCGCCAGAGCAGCGATGACGTTACTCCCGAGAATTTGAGCCGCCTCTAACGGCATATCGCTAGTTAGTGCGCCTGTGCGCCGCATGCATGCATGCGCCGTAGACAGCTGTGACTGTCTTTTAGGAAATATCTCCTAAACCATGTAGGTTTAGGAGATATTTCTTGGACCTACAGGTAAGCCTTACCTGTAGGTCAAAGTGGTTTGTAAGGGTTTACAACCACTTTAAGGAGCATACAAATCTAAAAAAAAGTTCCCCAACTCACATTTATACACATACTAAGGCCAATTTAGACAGGATCCAATTAACCTACCAACATGTCTTTGGCGTGTGGGAGGAAACCAGAGTACATGGAGGAAACCCACGCAGCGACAGGGAGAACGTGCAAACACCAGGTAGGTAGTGTCGTGGTTGGGATTTGAACCAACGACCCTAGTGCTGTTAGGCAGAAGTGCCAACTACTTAGCCACAGTGATGTCCACTGTCTTCAGTCCAGTTCACACCATGTCCACCCATGAAGTATTGTTCCTGTGCAATTCAGAATGCATGCCCAACACTCCATTTGCGATCTGCAGTTGGAGTCAATAGAAAGTTTGCCCGCACCAAATCGTATGGTACTTTTGTACCATGCAATCCAGTTACACTGCTTTTTGCACTACTTTGGTGCAGTGCGATTTTTACCCCTTCAAAATGAATAGGCTGCAATAGCATCACACAGATCCACATGTGAATTGCACAGCACTTTCCTGTGCAATTCATGTGTGGGCATGGTGTAAAGCATGGATTGCATGGTACAAAAGTACCATATGATTTGGTGGGGGGAAACTTTCTATTGACTCCAACTGCAGATCGCAAATGGAGTGTTGTGCATGCACATGAAAAAAAAAAAAAAAAAAACACAACACATGCAAAACAAGCAAACCGTTTCATGGTTGGAATTTGAACCAATGAGCCTAGTGCTGCAAGGCAGGAGTGCAGATCACCAAGTTACTTACTGAATGTATTAACCACTTCACAACCGGTGCACAACGATATACGTCAACAGAATGGCACAGGCAGGCAAATTGGTGTGCAGGTATGTCCATTTGTATTTGCCGTGCACGCCGTCAGCGGTGCGCTCGTGCGTGCCGGTCGTGACCCCGGTGAGTCCGGTCACAGGTCCCCCAGACTCAATTGCTGCGGGGATACCCGCGATCGTCTCACGGGTAGGCTGAATGGGGAGATGCCGTTGTAAACAGTATCTCCTCGTTCTGCCTAGCAACAAGTGACACTGATCTCTGCTCCATGTGATTGGAGGAGAGATGAGCATTCACTAACACACAGCTCAGCCCCCCAGTTAGTAACACGCCCCTAGGACACACTTAACCCCTACACTGCCACCCCCTGGTTAACCACTTCTCTGCCAGTGTCATTAATCCATGCATTTGTATAGCACCGATTGCTGTATAAATGACAATGCTCCTAAAAATGTGTCAAAAATGTCCGACATAATGTCACAGTCACAAAAAAAAAAAAAAAAAAGCCATAAAACTATCCTCCATTTTGTAAACGCTATAAATTTTGCGCAAACCAATCAATCGCTTACTGCAATTTTCTTTACCAAAAATATGTATAAGAATACATATCGGCCTAAACTGAGGAGAAAAATGTTTATATATTTTTGGGTGATATTATAGCAAAAAAATTTTAAAAAAAAATGAGTTTTTTCAAAATTGTCGCTCTTTTTTGTTTATAGCGCAAAAAATAAAAAAACCACAGAGGTGATCAAATACCACCAAAAGAAAGCTCTATTTGTAGGAAGAAAGTGGCGTCAATTTTGTTTGGGAGCCACAATTGTCAGTTAAAACGACGCAGTGCCAAATCGCAAAAAGTGCTCTGGTCTTAAGCCAGCAAAATGGTCCGGTCTGAAAGTGGTTAAGCCATAAACGCCAGAATGTGTAAAAAAAAAAAAAAAAAAAAAGATTTTGCATTTAAAAATGACCGTAATTTTGTCGCAAAAGTCAGAAATTGCAAGCAAACAGTTTCACAGCTGTAGTGAATTTGGCACAGGACTTTCCAATAGGGCCATAACACCAGATAAGTGTTACAAATGCTTCACTGGATCGTCCACAAGAACTAAAATGAACAGAAGGACTAAAATCGTATAATGCCATTATGTCTGAACAGGCAATACTTATTTTATAAGTAAATGGTGTCACCTTTATGACAGGGAAAAAAAAAAAAAAAAAATACCTAGACAGCCACGTCTTTCCTGTGTTGCCAAGCAGCAGGCAATCTGACACGTGGAAATGTGACACCCGTAAGCTCCTGAAGCCTTACATTGCAATAGCAGTCTTTTCCTGTTATAGGGCCCTTCAGACTGTGTGCATGATTAGCAAGCATTCACAGCAACCTCTTTCCATAAAACACATGACCATTTTAATGGAAAATGCCCAATCAATGAACTCTATAAAAAAAGTGTAACATGTCTGACAGTAATTCAGAAGTGCACACAAAGATGATAAATTCAACAGGAGCTGGAATCTCAGACTGCAAAATCAATAATAGTATTCTAGTGTGCATGAAACCGAATGTTAATAAAAGCACATCCATGTCAATTACAATATTAAAAACACCCAAGAGTTAGAATTTTACAACCAAATACCTCGCTGTCTATTATTGGAAAAAAAAATACTTCTTGCAATTATGAGGGTTTTAATAATGAGAAAAGAATTGCTGACTTTTTTTTTTATTAAAATCATTCAGGACAGATGTTCAGAGGCATTTAAAAACGCCAAACGCCTGTAAATGCGGTAACTCGCATTTAGCTGCATTTCCCTTACAGGCATTTTTAATTTCACCATTTAAAAAATAAATAAAAAGCGCTTCTAAAAAAACGCAAATGCGGCTAAACAGACATTTTTAAATGTCGGTTACCATCTGTCAAGTTAAATCTTTCAGGAGAGATTGTAAAATATCCCGTGTACATTAAGCCTCACATTTGACCCCTTTCACACTGGGGCATTTTTTCAGGCGCTTTAGCGTTAAAAAAAAAAAAAAAAAAAAAAAAAAAAAGGGGGGGGGGGCCTGTAAAGCACTTGAAAGAAGCTTCATCTGCAATCCCAATGTGAAAGCCTGAGTGCTTTAAAAGCCCTTTCACAATGTCAGCGCCCAAAAAATGCTTGTAAAGCGACGCTTAAACTAGCAGCGCTTTACCAGCGTTTTTCAAGCACTATTGGGGCGCTTTTAACCCCTGCTAGTGGCCAAATAAAGGGTTAAAAGCGTCCACAAAGCGCTGCACAGGCTCTTTGCAGGCGCTTCCCATTTATTTCAATGGGAAGGGGCACTTTAGGAGCGGTGTACTCAACGCTCCAAAAGCGCTGTAAAGAAGCTGCTTGCAGTACTTTTT
Source organism: Lithobates pipiens (assembly GCF_037356315.1). NCBI lineage: Eukaryota > Metazoa > Chordata > Amphibia > Anura > Ranidae > Lithobates > Lithobates pipiens. The sequence goes on from NW_027507764.1 coordinate 289,792,526, forward strand.
TTGACGCCCTGCCAGTGCAGCGCCTCAGTGTGAAAGCATTCAGGCTTTCACATTGGGATTGCAGTTGCTGGCTTCTTTCAAGTGCTTTACAGGCGCTTTTTTAAACACTAAAGCGCCTGAAAAACGCCCCAGTGTGAAAGGGGTCTCAGTGTGTTGCGGTCACAGCATGAACACTTTGCAGTGTGTTACCACAATACACAGCACAATGCAGATGTGAACTAGCTGTGCGCTGCTTTAAAAAAAAAAAAAAAATGATGTCCTGTACATTGCAATGCATTGCCAAAACGTCTAAAATATAATGCAATGCAAGTCGTAACGTGTGCATCACTGGAACATTCTAGCGTGAATAGACCTTTATTTTAGATGACAAACTGCATCCTTTAGGAGTTTTTTTATTTTATTTATTTTTAAATTGATCCCTCCCTGGTTTTAAAAGATGTATTCAAGGCCTTTTTACCCTCTTCATGCTTTAGCATTGTCCCCAGGTTCTTCCCCCATCCAGTGCCAGTAGTCCTGCTTGGGTTGATGGGACAGCCAGCATTCTTCCTGTGGGCCCAGCCTGTTTGCCAATACAAATCTTAGGGGTGTATTATGCAGCCTGGGCTCACAGTTGGCCCAAAGTGAGTGGCACTCATTTGTTTATGTAAGCACCATTCAGTCCAGGGGGGGAAGAGGCCCTCTCTGGAACCACTGTCAAGAAGGAAAAAAGGTGACTGCTGATGGTGGTGTTACCAAACTTACTAGAAGACTGCCAGAGACAAAAAAAAAAAAAAAAAAAAGTAATCAAAAGCATTTGATCTGTCTGCCACAATCCCGCTAAAAATCGCTGATCACTGCCATTACAAAATAAATAAAAATGCCATAAACCTATCTCCTATTTTGTAGAAGCTATAACTTTTGCCCAAACCAATTAATATACACTTATTGGGATTTTTTTAACCATAAATATGTAGCAGAATACATATTGGCATAAATTGATGAAGAAATTCGATTTTTTACATTTGTTTATTGGATATGTATTATAGCAGAAAGTAAAAAAAATTGTCAGTTAAAGTAACAGTGCAGTATTGCAAAAACTGGCCTAGTCATTAAGGGGGTAAAACACCTTCTGGGGCTGAAGTGGTGGGTTCAGGGTTTCATCCCTAATACTACTTACCTAGGTGGATGCAGCATCAGTCCGATGCTGCATCTCTCCCCTGAGAACCGAGCTATCGAACACCGCCAATGGGTCGGTTCTCTCTGCTCCCAGAGAGGAGAGCTGCTGACTGTCAATCAGCAGCTCTCCTACTCTGCTTCCCCACACTCACTGGAGCGCTGAGCTGTGGAGGGGCGGGGAGCGGCTGTCTCATCAGCTTGCTGAGACTGCCATCAGTCCAGGCACGCGGCGGATCCAGACTTCTGAAGTCAGGATGATGCAGTACCTGGACTGAACTTAGGGACCATTAGGAGAAGCCCAGCCAAAATGAGCCCAGGCTGGACTTCTCCTTTAAAGCACTCTAAATGGCCATAATAAAAAATAAAAAAATATATATATTCTGACCCAAAAAGAGTTCCATAACTGCAAACACACATGCAAAATTCAGCTTTAGATGCTTTTTGTAGCAATGCTTTCCTCCCTTGGAGCAAAGGTGTCCACGGGAAGGGAAGAAAAAAAATAAAAAATAAAACACACACAGACAGTGTTTCTGATTAAAGAGATAATAAGTCTTTTTCCCCCCCTTTAAAAATAACAAAAATGTCATACTTTCCTGCCCTGTGCAGTCGTTTTGCGCAGAGCAGGCCAGATCCTCCTCTTCACGGGGACCTCGCCAGCGCCTCTGGCCCCTTAACATCGAGTGCCCCACAGCAAGCAGGTTGCTAGGGGCACCTGAGCTCAGCCACAGCTCCCTGTGTCAATACAGACACTGAAATGTGGATCCCCCCACACAGATTGGCCAACTCTGACAGCAGCGGGAGCCAACAGTGCTGTTGCTGTGTTTCAGCCAATCAGGAAGAAGAGACCCAGACAGCCGAGGGACTCATGCAACATTGCTGGATTGAGATGGGGCTCAGGTAAGTGTTAGGGGGGCTGCTGAATACTCAACATTTATCTTCATGCATAGAATGTATAAAGAAAAAACCTTTTGTCTTTACAACAACAACAGGCCTATATTGCAGAAAAGCGTGTCAATTTTTTACTGTAGGAAGTGTTTATTTTTTTATGTCTTGAAGGATCTTCAACAAAATTTACAAGATTTTACTTTAGGATGACTTGGTGTCAGACTTACTTTCTACAAACATCTTGTGTAAATAGGTTGGACTTAGACTTGTGTGTTTTTTTCAATCTCACCTACTATGTGTACATGAGGCCTTAGCAGCATTTCATTGGTTTGCATAGATTTTATTATATAGAAAAAAAAAGAATATATTCCAATTTATTCTTATAGTACTAAATATCTGATTGCTCTAATACTGACATAACACCCGTGAGCTAAGATTTGTAATATAAAAAAAAAAAAAAAAAAAGTCAATAATGTGTTATTTTCAACCCATGACCAGCAAAGTACAAAACGCACAAACAATTGGTTATTTATGTTGACTGAATTACTTTTATGGCCATTGTCCTCAATAAATGTTTATTCTTGCTTTAATTAAACTTCAGACAGTCAGAATTCCCTACAGCATAGCAAACTAGGCTATAGAACCGTATAAGCGTTGGGTGCCGTTTCAGACAATCATCCTGTGGTGCTGTAGTGACTCACATTGGGTGCCGGTGTCAAGAGAAGGAAGGGAGAAAAAAAAAAAAAAAAAAGAGTGAAAGCAGACCCAGCCCAACTCCTCTAAGGACACATGGCTGACGCATTTCGCCCCACCCACAGGGAATAGTCAGAGGTCTAAGCCCTGTGGGCGAGGCAAATGCATCAGGGGTGTGTCATGGGAGGAGTCTGGCTGAAGCCACTTTCCATTTGCTTTACCTCTGGGCTGTTCTTCAGTGTGTTGTTCTATCCTTCCTTCCTTCTTCCACATCTGCAAACTTGGATACAGTTAATTCAATTTCTACTTTCTTCTGGGGTTAAAACAAGTGGAGCAATTAAAACTGGAGGAAAGGATAAATTTAGGTTTTGTTCACGGAGTAGAAACAACTAAACAAAAACTTATTTTCCAGTGTTAACATACAGCCTGGTTAGAGTCATTAAATTTTGCTACCAATTACATGGCCTCTTGTTCACATTCCTTGTTCTATCATCAATTAAAATTTCATGAAAAAGAAAACTGGAGCAAATGCAGAGCGGTTACCCATAGTAGCCAAGTCTGCTTTCTTTCAAATACAAAAGCAGCTTGGTTACTACAGTCCTGGTATAGGAAAAGGCGACTTAAAATATTTAATAGGTTTTGCGACAACAAGCTCCTCAAAAAGTCGTCATCACAAATAGCTAGCTAAAAATAATGAAGCAAACATTGGATGGTTAAAAAAATAAAGAAAAAACACACAAGTTCCAGAAAATAAAATAATGGGGTTAAAGTCAATGCTACACAGCCTTAAATAAAAAAAAAAAAAAAAAAAAAAAAAAAAGAAGGGGTATACAACATCTGTAGTTACCGGTCTCTGTTTTAGGTTACCGTCATTGTAGAGTACCAATTATGCCTTTGGACTTTATACAGTGCTCATAGGCAGACTATGGTAGAATGGAATAAGGCTAGGTTAAAATCTATGAATTTTCCCAGCGGTGCATTTTTTTAACACAAGTTTTTGATGTATGCTGCACTTTTATTCTGGCACTCGGTCGCATCAAAGTAGTGCAGAAACCTTTTCAAAGTCACTGCATCTTTAAGGCCCCTTTCACACTGGGGCGGGAGGTGCGTCGGCGGTAAAGCGGCGCCATTTTTAGCGCCGATTTGGCGTGGCGATATTTGGCTGCTAGTGGGATGGTTTTTAAAGGGTTAAAAAAGCCCACAAAGCGCCGCTTTGCCGGCAGTATAGCTGCGCTGCCCCATTGATTTCAATGGGTAGGAGCGGTTTAGGAACGGTGAACACACCGCTCCTTCATTACTTTTTTTTTACCGTCCTGCTAGCGCACCGCTCCAGTGTGAAAGCTGTTTTCAGGCGCTATTTTTAGAGCTGTAGCACCTGAAAAATGCCTCAGTCTGAAAGGTGCCTTAGTTGCATATATTTTAAAGGGTTCCATTAAATCAATGGGCTGTGATTTGTCATGTGGCTTTGTGTCCAAAGACACAAGTTAGGGTTAGAATGCTAGCCCCAACATTTAACCCTAGCCCTTAGCCCTAACATGTGGCTTTGAACACAGTTGTGGCCTACTGACAATGGAACCTCTTCAAAATCTAAGAGACTTAAAGTCACTGAGACTTAAAAAAATAAAAAATAAATAAAAAATATTTCTGCACCACTTTGATGCGACTTGAGTGCCAGAGAGCATAAAGTCTCACTCAATACTTACCTATTGGCTACAAAAAAACAAAACACATCACTTGCGTTTTTGGTGTGGTTCCTTTAAAGTCTATTGCACTAAAAAAAACACAACCTGCTGCGGGGAAAAAATAAATAAAAATGCCCTGGCCCTTTCCAAAAAATATGGACACACACTAAACAATTTTCTTTAGATTTACCAAAACCACATAAAATGGGAGGTCAAACCTAACACTTTCAATTTGGGGAGGCACTACATAGTTCCCTTGCACTACAAAGGTGAAGGTAAATCTAAAGGAAATTGAACAGAAGTTGAACAGTGCTTTTTAAAAGGTAAATACTCACACAGAAAATGTATTGGGCATATAACTGGGGGTGAAGGTTACTTATGGGGAAAGGATTAGACATATACAATATCTCACAAAAAGCGAGTACACCCCTCACAGTTTTGTATAGAATTTCTTTTCATGTGACAACACTGAAGAAATTACACTTTGCTACAGTGTAAAGTAGTGAGTGTACAGCTTGTATAACAGTGTAAATTTGTCATCCCCTCAAAATAACTCACAGCCATTAACCACTTAAGCCTCGGACCAATTGTCAGCCTAAAGGACCAGAGGTCTTTTTACAATTTCGCACTGCACTGCCTTAACTGGCAATTGCGCGGTCATGCAATGTTGTACTAAAAATAAATTTGTGTCCTTTTCTTCCTTTTGGAAAGTAGACATCCCAAGCTATTTACTGAGAGGCATGTTGAATCCATGGAATATTTTATATGTCGCCACAAGTTGCAGGAATATTGCAAACTTTTTATTTTTTTTGCACAAAGTTGTCACCAAATGATATATTGCTCACACATGCTATTGGCATATGTGAAATTACACCCCAAAATAAATTCTGCTGCTTCTCCCGAGTACGAGAATACCACATGTGGGGGCCTAGCCACGTACGGGACCCTAAAAACCAAGCACTGCCTTTGGGATTTAAATATAAAACGCTACCAAAAAAAAAAAACTGTTAGCGATTGCAGGGATCAGGCCTGACTCTGCGAACGCTGCAGTTATGCATTTAGTGTTTTGTAAGTGACAGTGAGCGATCGATACTGCACTTGGGTGGGCTGGGCGGAGGGTCAAAACACAGGTACTAGCAGGTATCTGGGCTGATCCTGCTAACAATGTGTTTTTTTGGAATCCTAAACTGCTGGGGACGCTAGTATAGATCTGATCAGATATTGATCTGTTCAGATACTATACTACTAAGGGAGGTGTATGCTTTGCGCGTGGGTGTTAGCGGTACTGGCACTAACCTAGCGCTGCCTGGGGCGACACAGACCCTGACCCTAAAACCTAATTGATATCACCCGCCGGGTGATCAAGGGGTTAAACCTTTATTGGGTAATAAATGGTGGGTGTCCTGATGCTATAAAAAGCAGACTAACCAGAGTCACCCGTAACACTTATACAGTGATCACTGGTGAAAGGGTTAACTAGGGGCAATCAAGGGGTTAAAATCTTCATTAGGTAGTATATGGGGGTCCCTGACGCTATATAAAAACCTGACGGGGAACCTAACTAACCAGCGTCACCAGTGACACTTATACAGTGATCGCTGGTGAAAGGGTTGGGGTGATCGGGGGGGGGGTGACAGTTTGCCTATGTGTACCTACATGTAAGTGTAGCGTTGGTGCACACTTGCTATATGTCTTCTCTCCTCGCTGTCTGGTCAAAAAGACCGCCCTGAGGAGAGTGACATCACTCCCTCCTGCCTGTGTTTACACTACACAGGCAGGGGAAGCTTCTCATTTGCCCGGAGTGATCGAGAGGGGGTGGCCAGAAACCAACGGCCATCCCCTCATCCCGGATCGCTCCTGATGCGAAACGGACTGCCACAGCCAGCGGGAGGGGGTCCGAGCGGACCCCACCTGCTGGAAGGTAGGCACGTACAGGTACGTGCTTGTGCCTGTACGTGCCATTGTGCCGACGTATATTTACATGCGGTGGTCCTTAAGTGGTTCATGTCTAAATCGCTGGCAGAAAAAGTGAGTAGACCCCATAAGTGAAAATGTCCAAATTAGACATTTTTCCTCCCCAGTGTCATAAGACTCATTAGTGTTACAAGGTCTCAGGTGTGAATGGGGAGCAGGTGTGTTAACACCAAATTTATCGCTCTCACTCATACTGGTCACTGGAAGTTCTACGTGGCACCTCATGGCAAAGAAATCTCTGAGGACCTTGAAAAAAAGTTGATGGTCTACATAAAGATTTCCTAGGCTATAAGGAGATTTCCTGAAACTGAACTGCATCATGGTGGCCAAGACCATAAAGCAGTTTAACAGGACAGGTTCCACTCAGAACAGGCCTTGCCATGGTCGACCAAAGAAGTTGAGTGCACGTGCTCAGTTATATAAAACACTTCTATGCAAACATGGTAAAACTGACGTTTTAAACCTAGGTTGCTATCATAGTTTCATAGTTAGTAAGGTTGAATAAAGACACCAGTCCATCCAGTTCAACCTGAGTGAGTGTCTACCCCTATCCCTGTACATTGCACACTCACATTGGTCCCTACCCTCAAGGAGCCCACAATCCAAAGTCCCCATACATATACTAGGGCCAATTTTGGACAGAAGCCAATTAACCTAGCTGCATGTCTTTGGAGTGTGGGAGGAAACCGGAGTACCCGGAGAAAACCCACGCAGGCACAGGGAGAACAGGCAAACTCCAGGCAGGTGGTGTCGTGGTTGGGATTCGAACCACCGACCCTTTTTACTGCTAGGTGAGAGTGCTAACCACTACACCACTGTGCTGCCCTATCGGTCAAGTTAAATCGTTCAGGAGAGGTTGTAGAAACGTCCAGTATACAGGAAGTCATATACAAGCTGTACACTCACTACTTTACAATGTAGCAAACTAATTTCTTCAGTGTTGTCACATGAAATAAAATAATTTACAAAAATGTGAAGGGTGTACTCACTTGTGAGATACTGTATATACACTTATTTTCAGACCACTCTGGTCTGCTCACATGATCTCCACCACCAGTCAGTGCCAGCTGCAGGGGAGAGGAGAGTGCGCTGGCTAGTAATGCCTGGGAGTAGTGACATCTCCCATGAGCTTCCTGTGGTCCATCAGTTGGTGGAGATCCCTCCTTTTCGATGCAATCTGACACAGGGGAAGATCAAATTACCGGAAAGTCCTGAAAAAAAATTATACAGATCTTTTTTACACAGATTAGCCAGCACGGGCTTTGGGGGGGGGGGGTATTTTTAAGATTAAGGTTTCTATCAGAATTCTACTGGTTTTACTTCAAGAGAAGACACCCAAGAAATATTTTTCTAATGCAAGTCTAGACAAGTGCCAAAAATTATACAGTCCAAAAATAAAAAATGCCATAACGTTAAAGGCTTAGGTCAATAACTCTTTAGTTCTGTGGCGTGAGAGGTTTAGATACTGGACCTCAAACAAGCATTTAAACAACACCTTATTTTAGACAGTATATGGTCTAGGATATCTCTATGCTTAACACCAGCTACAGTTTATTCATTGCACTGAGCACATCCTTGTAACGAGAGAACAGACTGGCATTTGCAGAGCATGCCAAGTACATTCATAGCTGATATTTACAAAGATTCATTGATAAAATGACCACAGAGGATCTGCAGGCAACCTGTCAGGAATACAAAAAAAAAAAAAAAAAAAGACACTAAGCATGCAAGTAATAAACGAGAGCAATGCTGCCTGACTGTTCCAAGAAAACCTCTAAACATCAATGTGCCTTGTAAACTACAGTAAAACAGCCATATTTAGTAATGTGACTTTTAAAAACATGGCCTGCTCCCATACGTTAACAAGGGTATTTATCAACAGTGAGGTAACTTCCAAAGCAGGGAGCATTAAACATGGACTAATTTTTCAAAAGGCTCAACCAAAATAGCTAGACTCCTTTAGTAATGTTACATACATGTGTAGGAGCATTTTGTTACAATAGAAGATAAAAAATGCCTATGTAAGAAATATGGCTTTTAAAAGTAACTGAATAAACGGCATATGGTTTTAATGTCAACCTACCAACCATCGTATAAGACGGACGCAGGTTCTGAACAAAAAAGAATTCCTGCCCAAGCCATTTCTCAGCTTTCAGCGCTGTCGCACTTTGAATGACAACTGCACGGTCATGCTACACTGTACCCAAACAATTTTTTTTATCATTTTCTTCCAATAGAGCTTTCTTTTGGTGGTATTTAATCACTGCTAGGTTTTGTTTTTTTACAAAAAAAGACCAACATTTTTTAAATAAAAAAATTTTTTTTTGCGTCTCTTTACAGATCAGGGTCGCGCCACATCCTAGTAACACAGCGTGGCCACGATCGTCGCGTGCCCCTGCAGGAGCAGCCATTCTGGGATGCGGTCATATGACGTCGTCCCAGAACGAGAGCTGCACCGCTCCATCATCACGTTGGGGGGACAGCAAGCAGTTAAAGATGTCAATTTGTGGACATCTGGCCTGGCCAAGGCTTCTATTACCAGGTACAAATAGGTAATCAAGTAAAGATTTTTCCTTTTTTCCCCACCAGTGGAAGAGGCACTCATTGGTCATGCATTGAAGCAAAAGAAGACTTAGGTTTACTGGGTCTATAATAAACCTGATTATGTTGTTTCAATGTGAGACCCACAAAAGCCTCTTCCAGCGGACTACTTGTACCTACCCAGGCAGTCCTTGCTCTTACCCGAGTGCAATGCCCAACACTGGAATGAGAATTTATAAAAATGTACCCCCTGTCAGAATACAATAGCTCAGGGGGAGGTCACTAAACTAACATCGAATTGTTAGTACAAGATTTCCTCCCAAACTCCTCAGCTTCCCCCCCCCCCCCCTTCAGCCAACTGGATTGAACGAAAACAAAAACCCATATTGTGTTTCAGGCACAATGTGTCCTAGGAGCTTCTGTAAAAGTCTATTCGTGCTAGAAAATTTGTAGCAGTTTCACTGATATATTTACAAAGTGAAGTAGGTGGTCACAAGCAGTGGCAGGGGGTGCTCAATTTATTTATTTTTTTTGGGGGGGGCGCGCAAACAAATTCTGAAAAATATAAATTAAAAAATTGCAGTGTCGCTGTGCCAAAGCAAATGCCGCCACTGTGCACATTTAAAAGCCTAAGACCCCCCCCATCTGTTCGCTGTCTGCCCGGCACTTACCCCATCTCAGTGGGGCACCAGGTGGCAGCGGCAAGCTGTGTCCTCCATGCATCTTTTCCTCCTCTCCTTCTGATAGGCGTCCAATCACAGTGCCTGTCGTTTCAGCCAATCGTGACTGGTAACACCAGTGCTTCCTGATTGGCGGAGAGGCGATTCAGTGTTAGAACAGTGAATATTCATTTGCTGTTCTAACACACCTGGGTGCTCTACGCTTGCCTTTTTGAAACCTATTAGAGCCTATGGCTCTAATCAGGTGCTTCAAAAATACACCACTGCCATTGGAATCCAGGGGCCCGGCTTCAGAAAAGGCTCTGGACGCCTGAATAGGGGGTGGCGGCGGCCATGGATAGATTCATGCAAGGCATGACTATCCATGATAAATTAGAGGGGGTGGCTGGAGAAAAAGGGCAGCGCCAGTGCGCCTTTAAGGGACGCACCACCACTGGTTACAAGTGTGTAAATAGATCAGTTAAATATACAGATAGCCATGCCGACAGGCCCAACACACTTAAAAAAATAATTCTATAATTTTTCTATTACACACATAAATATGTATATTTCACATACACAATATATATTTATATTAGTTAATTTTCAAAAAAAGCTGCGCTAGAAAATGATCCAAAAAAATATTTGTGAAAAATAAGTACAATAAATAAAAATAAATAGAGGAATATATAACAATATTTAAGCAAAATATAATATAACAATTTCTCTATTACATCTCCATTCCTAGACAGACCCTGGGATGTGATATCACATCCCAGGGTCTGTCTAGGAATGGAGATGTAATAGAGAAATTGTTTAATACAAGCCAGACACTAAGAATTTACTACACTATGGCGACCCTTTTTGTTTCTGTATGTGCCGGGCAATGAGTGGTGTGGCCGTAGGACCTTTCCAAACACCTGAACTGAGATTTATCTTCCTGGTGGTCCATGCGCAGAAGGAGTGTTTCTCTTTTGGCCATATCTGGTCTCTGTGATGGGACCAGTCTAGCTGGTAAGCGGCAGTAATATTGGTGGTGGGAATCTGTCTCTGCATCTTTGAGGACACCTTTTTTTTTACCGGTGTGGTGTGTTACACGGTGGAGACTACAATCAAAAAGAATATATTCATTATATAACAATCTTTTGGTGTAGATGGTGATATGGACTAATTTTTTAATATACACATGCTTTGGATTATATTTTGCTTAAATATTGTTAGATATAGTCCTCTATTTATTTATTTTTATTTATTGTACTTATTTTTCACAAATATTTTTTTGGATCATTTTCTAGCGCAGCTTTTTTTGAAAATTAACTAGGATTTGTTTTGTGGGTATCTCACTTATAAAGTTGCTGCTGCACTCACGGTATAATATTTCATATAATTTCATTTGTCAATATTTTATTTAAGAATAGCGCTGTATTTTTTATTTTTTTTTATCCATAAAAGATTTTATTGAAAAAATGCAAGACATACAAACGTGCAAGTCATATAAGCATCATAAACACAAGGAGCTGCCACGACCTTAGCTACTCGCAATACAGACAGCGCTATTACCCTGTTACATTGGTCGTGGCTAATAGAACATTGCTATACAGAGGCACAACTGATTAGCAAACAAAGAAATAATGTGGACCTATCTTTTAAAGAGGCTTACTCAGGTCGTGCCGGGTAGTGCTGGGCCAGAGTCCCCAGCCTTCAGGACCGGTATGTTAGCGCTGTATTTTTTTGGGTTACATATATTTATATTACACACACACACACACACACACACACACAATACCGAGCTGCAGATGATGCGACAATACACACAAGAAACATCCTACTGACTGGTATCACAATAAATTGGGATGCGAGTGAAGCCATTAAATCTTAAAAGACAAGCGTATCTAAACTTGAAATCTTTTCCAGTTACGAGAAAATATGCTGGACAATAGGATGCAAAAGAGCTCCAAATTTTGCAATATAGATAAGCATGGCATGCATGTGTAAACAATTGAATGTGTTCCACAAGTAGGTACAATACAAATGTAATCTGAAATGGGGAATACAAGAAAAGATATGCTAAACAGAAGAAGTGTCTGAAGATAATTTAGTTTGAATAGTGTGACAAGTTATGTCATTTACTTGTCCTGGAAGCACACACGTGAGGCTTTATGAGGAGACATACGGAATTCCAAATAAAATAAAGCTGAAATCATTCATGTATTTGCCTCCAGAGAACAGATCACTTGTATTGTGGCGTTCTGCATTAAAAATGCATATTTAACTCAATTTTTTTTAGAACCTCAGCTATGGTTCATGGATAAAGTTTAAAGTATTAATGCCCCATGTACGTGGGGGGCATCCATGCCAAGAACGTACTTTAAGGGCCCAGTCGCATCACATCCTTATGTTGTTATGCACTACATTGTGTTACAAAGCGCAATAAAAATTAATGGGTTAAAACCACAACTTATTTTATACAAAAAAAAAAAAAAACTGGCAGCTTGTGTTGTAATGTGCTGTTGTGTACAAGCTGTTTTAAGGTGCATTGTGGTATCATAATGAAGGACACCACAATACAATAGGAATACTAGGTCCTCGGGGGAGCTACTTTGGTCACATTGTAGCTTTAGCTAAACCGAAAAAAATGCTGAGTTTTTCAAAGAAAACAAATACTCCCAACTGAATTTTGTTTTTTATTGTCAAAACAAGGATATAATCCAACATTAAGCATTACTCAAAACTGGCATTATACTTTCCTATGTCTACCACAGACGGTTTGCTCATAGCTGTCAAACATATTCATGTTCCATTGGTATCCGGTATGAATGGTATGAAGCATATTAAAACACACTTCGGGGGCGTGGCTAGCCGCGGAGCGAGATGGCCGCCTGAGATCTGAGCTCCGCTCCACGGCAGGCCTACGAAGCGACTTACCAGCAACGGACCTTCTCTCTCTCGTTCGCCAGAGAGAGGGGGGTTGAGGGACACAGGGGCGGCATGCCCGGACGCCGCCATCCACCTCCGCAACCGCGCCGGGTGACCGAGTTCTTCGGCCGCATGGATCATCAATCCAGCCAAGATGGCGCCGATCGGGCTGGCAGTGACACAGGCCCTTCGCCTCACAGATCCGCACAAGCCTCCCCGCAGCCTGCGCCTCCTGCACACTCATCATTAGCCCGCAGCAACAGAGAGAACACAGGAGATGGATAGCCTCCCTCCATCAAGTCACACGGGATGTGCCGCAGGAGAGAGGTAAGAGACTGGCCTCCTCCCCATGCAACTCTCCCCACAAAGCTCACATGGCTAAGAAACATCATGGCACTGACCCTGGCTCTGCTCTCGCTGCAACAGCCCCATTGTCTACCCTGGCCACCATACCTGTGACTGATAATCCTGTGTCTGAGTGCATGCTCAAATCCATGTTACTCACCCTGCAGAAAGACCTCCACAGGGAACTACAGCTCTGCTCTCCCTATCCCAAGTGCATGACCGACTGGAATGTCTGGAGGACAGAGCAGACATAACGGATGAGCACGTTTCTGATATGAGTAAAGCTCACAATGAACTTCTTGATGCTCATGAACACCACACAGAAGAAATTCAGAAAATTAAATTAAAGCTCGCAGACCTCGAAGACAGGTCCAGACGTAACATAAAATTTAGGGGGATCCCTGAAGCCGTACTACCCACTGACTTGCCAAACTACCTCCAACAACTTTTCCTCACCCTGCTCCCTAATCTCACACCCCATGATCTGATTATTGACCGAGCACATAGAATTGCTAAACCTGACCATCTTCCAGCTGACACACCCCGTGACGTCCTGGCCAGGATTCACTTTTACCAGATTAAAGAACAGCTACTTCGCACAGCCAGGAATCTGCGACCTCTACCAGCTCCCTACAGCAAACTGGCCCTTTTTGCGGATCTGTCTCCCGCCACCATGGAGCTCCGCAGATCATTCTCACCGGTCACATCCCTACTCCAGGAACACAATATTGCATACAAATGGGGCTACCCGACCAAATTATTAGTCACCTGCCAACAAAAATTGGTACCGATTCTGTCTCCCAAAGATGGCTATAAAAAGCTAACTAACTGGGGCCTACTCCCCATTCGCACGAAACCACAAGTGCAGGAGAAGCATTCTGCCGGATTGGCATATCCACCCCGACGCCCTTCAAACGGACGGGATAAAGTCTGATGTCTCTTACGGTTCAACAGCGCGCTTTGCACGCGCAGGCCTGCCAGGGCGACAGTTAAGTTTCACACCCCCGACGATAGAAAGTGTGCCAAGCACACTGCTGTATACTTCCTCCCTTTTTGTTCATAATAGTGCGCAAGTTCAGATATTTTAGTTACAGCACTTCTGTTCTTATTTGTTCTTATTTTTTTTTATTTTTCTGTTATTGTTAATTTGTTCGCAACTGCTTTATTATTGACCCACTGGTATCTGTCTCTTTGTGACACATCACCTGGTCCCTGAAACTCGTTTCCTTATTGCATAACTCCAGCAGTAGACTATGCAGTGACCGTCGTCCTGTTCTGGTTTGCAGGCCGAGGTTCACAGTTGGTGAAGTATATATGCTAAACTGAACAGTTGTCATAACTACACAGTATATTATTTTGTTCTCTATCTCTTGTGGCCGCGCTCGACGTCTGTGCACAGCTCGAACTACTTTACCATCATGCCACTCAAGATAGTATCCCTCAATGTCAAAGGACTCAATTCCCCTTTTAAAAGAAATCTCCTTTGGAAAGAAGCTTGCAAACAACAAGCTGATATACTTTGTGTACAAGAAACACACTTTCTAAAATCTAACCCTCCCAAATGTTCACACAATAATTATTCCCACTACTTCTTCTCTAATCATAGCCAGAAAAAAAGATGCGGAGTGATGATAGCCATCAAATCTACTTTGACCTTTGTCCAGCATCACATTGAATCAGACGAGGATGGTAGATATATAATAATGACGGCTACAATAGACAGTCACCAAGTAACACTGGTGAATGTCTATGCACCCAATACCTCCCAGAAAAAATTCTATAAAACAACTAAAGGCCAAGTTACACCTGCTCAACCCTGACTCCCTTGTTATTTGTGGAGACTTCAATGCCATTCCAGACCCATTACTAGACTCCACCAACCCCGGAAGGAAAGAAACCTCTGCTCTTTCCGCGTTTATGGACTCTGAGAACCTATATGACCCATGGAGATGTGCACACGATATTGAGCGCGACTACACCTTCTATTCCCACCCTGGTAATTCTTACTCTCGGATTGATCTCTTTCTAACGAACAAAAAAGCACTATTGGCTTCCGCAGACTCCCAGATTGGCACGATCACATGGTCAGACCATGCACCAATCTCATTGATCCTGTTTCCTCAGGCCTGCCCCACTAATCACTCTATCTGGCGGATGAACTCATCTCTGCTCACTAACCAATCATATGAACATGTTATAAAATCCGAGATTGAGAGTTACTTTGAACACAATTGTGCATCAGTAGCCAATCAGGCTATAGTTTGGTTGGCTCACAAAGCTTCTCTACGGGGGCTCTTTATAAAATTGGGAGCCCAAGAACGCAAGAAACGTTCTGCAGCAGTGGATAAAATCCTACAGCAGATCAAATCATTAGAAAGGACCCATAAAGCCAGTCCCACTAAAATAGTGTTAGACTCCCTATGTGAATGAAGAAGGGAACTTACTGAACTACTCAACCACAAATTTGACTATTATATCAAAAGACTAAAACTGAAAACTTATGCCTACAGTAATAAATCAGGAGCCTTCCTAGCTAAACAGGTCAAACAACAACAGCGTAAATCGAAAATCCCATACCTTCTAAATCCCAAGGGGGTACGCATGACTAGCCCCTTGGACATAGCCAATACATTTGCATCCTTTTACTCCGATCTCTACAATCTTCAAAAGACGATGCCAAACCCTCCAATTGACCCTATCGCTATAGACTCCTTCTTGTCCTCAATACACCTGCCTTCCTTGACCCCGACTCAACTACTAGACCTGTCTGCCCCTGTCTTGATTCATGAGATCCAGACTGCTATCAAATCCCTCCCCTTGCACAAAGCGCCGGGCCCCGACGGATTCATCAATGAATACTATAAGCACTTTTCTGACATCCTTGCCCCCCACCTATGCGCTACATTCAATCAGTACGCTTCCTCGGGAACAATGCCGAAGGAATGTCATGAAGCCCTCATTGTAACCTTACCCAAACCAGGTAAACCCGCAGACTCGCCAGGGAATTTCAGACCCATATCACTCCTGAACACGGACACTAAGATCTATGCTAAACTAATAGCTCTCCGTATATCTACGGTGATGACCCAACTGATCCACATTGATCAGGTGGGCTTCATCCCTGGTAGGCAGACCTCAGATGGCACTCGCCGCTTTATAGATATTATCTAGTGGGCAGAACACTCCAAAACGCCTTCTCTGCTTCTTTCTCTAGACGCAGAGAAGGCGTTTGATAGGGTGCATTGGAAATACTTAGAAGCCGTCCTACAAAAATTTGGTATCTCTGGCACGCTTCTGAGCGCCATTTTATGTCTCTACACAAACCCTAGCGCAAGAGTATGGACATCGGGAGTCCTATCGGACCCCTTTTATATTACTAACGGAACGCGACAGGGGTGTCCTCTCTCACCCCTGATTTTCGCCATGGTTATGGAACCGTTAGCCCAATACATCCGTTCTGACCCCGAAATCTCAGGCATCACTATACGATCAACAGAACATAAAATAGGCTTATATGCAGACGACGTGATCATATCGCTCTCCGACCCACATCGCTCACTGTCTGCTGTGACCCAAACTCTAGACCGGTTCAGTACAATATCTTTATACAAAGTGAATCACAGCAAATCCTTAATGTTAGCATTAGGCATAGACAAACCGACTATCCAACGAATATCTGCCTCTTCTTCCTTTTCCTGGTCCAAAAACAACACTTTGACCTACTTAGGAATCCATCTGACAGCCTCTAGCAAACTTCTTCTGCAAACTAATTTTTCGGCCCTCGTAGAGAAGCTTCATAAACTATCACAAGAACTGAACCACCCATTTGCATCATGGGCTGGAAGAATTGCTCTGGTCAAAATGTTTTTGCTACCACATGTTTTATATATCTTTCGTACTTTACCGGTGCCATTCCTTCCAACACATCTGAAGTCTCTTCAATCCCTTTTCCATGCTTTTATCTGGCAACACAAAAAGCCTAGGATCAAGAAGCAACACCGGATGACCTCAACAAGTTTGGGAGGTCTAGGTACCCCAAACGTTGTCCTTTATTATAAAGCAGTCCTTTTAGACCAACTTAAACTTTGGTGGGACAGGTCTACCCCCTCTAACTGGGCCCAGATAGAAGCAACAATGCTTCCTGCCGAACCTAAATTAATTCTAGCTGCCTCACTTCTGACACCCGGAATACAGCATTACCCTCTAAGCACTATTTCTGCCTCCCTGAGAGTCTGGACCTCTCTGCCTCAACTGTCAGGTGGCATACCCCCACTCTATGCTGCCATTTATACCTACCCAATCGCTCAAGCTAGTCCTCCCTGATCTTCCACTTCAACCGTGGATTGAGACTGGTATCTCGGACCTCGGAAAATTTTTCTCGGGTTCACAACTGAAATCTTTCGCTACATTACAAATCTCATACAACATCTCTCCCAAATCTTTTTACATGTACCTGAGGATCAGATCTCTATTCAACAAAATTGATTGGTCGGACCAATCTGGAACTTTGCGCAATACGCTCGCATATTTCAATCTGAAGAACCATATCTGCAAGGGCATCTCGTATTTCTACAAAGAACTATCTCGATCCTCAAAAAATGCAATCCAACCGCTAATCCTCCGATGGGCTGCGCACGCTCCGTCAAACTCATCTCCAGAAGCATGGCATCACGCTCTACTGTTACCTGCTAAACTATCAAAGAGTGCAACTCACTGGGAGTCGCTACAAAAACTCTTCCATCATTGGTACTATACGCCCAACAGGTTGGCCAAGATGTTCCTGAATACATCACCTCTCTGTTGGAGGGGATGTGGATCCATAGGGTCCTGTTATCATATATGGTGGGAATGTCCATCTCTCAGAGTTTTTTGGTCCCAAATCCAAGCTGTTCTTCAATCACTTGTCTGTAACACTTTGCCTATCTCTCCTTTGGATCTCCTTTTTGGACTATCAATACCATCTTGGCCCAAGAAATTCCACACAGTGTCCACCCACGTTCTAATTGCTGCGAGACTGGCGATTGCTCGCAAATGGAAAAGCCCTGACCCACCGGTCCTCCAAGATGTACTGTCAATCTTGAACACCAACTTTATTATGGAACACAACTTCTCTAAAGCTCACCTTACCACGACTAGGTTTCTCAGGGACTGGGAACCGTGGATTAAAGATCCGCGGAGTAAGCAACTCATATGACCTGGACCTCAACACAACCCAGTGGTCGGTTCTGTTCTGTTTTCTGGTTTATATTGTACTTTTATTGTTTTACACCATAAGTTTAATTGACGAATACAGACATTTCTTAATGTTGTATGTTTGACAAACACAACGCATTGTAAAATTCGCTATGATAGCTACCTATTCCTTCCATCGAATCTTACGTTGTTGCTATTCTAGCATGAACTTCCTTGTTAAGAAGCACGTTACCAGTAGTAGCGCAACATGGTATTGCTATTTATATATTCTTTATCGACCTACGTGTTTATCACTGTAATGGCGTGTAATTACTCTTTCTTTTTGTTTCTGTACTGACATATCCTGTACACATTGTATCTTAAGAAAGAAAACTTCAATAAAACTTTAAGTTGAAAAAAAAAAAAAAAAAAAAAACACACACTTCATGTTTGAAGTAGCTGTCCTAAACGGCACAAAACAAAACGTCACTGAGCAGAAGAGGAACAACCTGACCTGCCAAGCCATATCCAATCAGGAAATTCACGGCAATCTACAGGAAGCAGTATGCCAACACCACATCATTCTATTAATTAGAATAATGTGTCTCTGCTCACTGCTTAAAGGAAATAGGATAACTCAACATCTAGCCACAGAACCTCAAGTATCATCTGTCAGATAAGTTGTCAGATTTTTTTCCTTTGCAATAAAAGTGCCATTCGTCGTTTCTACTCAGAACTATGGTGGCACATAGTTTAATATGTAACGAAGTGGTAAGAGAATCTGCATACCTTGCTGAGACACAAGGCAAGGTGGTAACAATGCAGTAACCTTTTTAACTTTAGGGAAAAATAAAAAATGACCAAAATAGTTCCAGCCCAATAAGTATCCCTCCCAGTAAACTGGCCCTTTGATTAAAAAGTTTGGAGACCTCTGGTCTAGGGGATGTGCTAATACATAACCCCCCCTTAACCCATGGTCTGCCAGTGCCTGAATGTGGGTGGACCCTCTCCATCTCATACAATGCAGGACCAGAAGTGGCTGCTGGTCCTGCATTGTACATAACATCAGCAACTAAGGCTGTGACATGACTAGTCAGAGACGGGCAAGAAAAGAGGCATCAGAGGACCAGTCCTGACAACCAGAACTGGTAGGGACAAAGACTATGAAAGATAGCAATAGACACTATATTACCAAAAGTATTGGGAAACCTGCTTTTACATGCACATGAACTTAAATAGCATCCCAGTCTTAGCACGTAGACTTCAATATTGAGTTGGCCCACTCTTTGCAACTATAACAGTGCCAACTCTTCTGAGAAGGCTGTCCAGAAGGTTTAAGAGTGTGTTTATGGGAATGTTTGACCATTCTTCCAGAAGATTCATGCTTACATTAAGTGGATACAGCATCAGTCCAATGCTGTATTTTGGCGCCTTTACACTGAGAACTAAGCGATCAAACACTGCCGATCGCTCGGTTTTCACAGTTCCATGAACAGAGACTGCAGACTGTCAGTCACAGCTCTCTGCTTTCCCCCTCCTCACTCACTGGAGCGCTGGGCTGTGGATGGGGCGGGGGTGGAGATAGCCGGCTCAGGCTCTCAGCGGCTCACACAGAGGTCGAGTCATGTGTTGCCTGGAACAACTTCTGTGACGTCAGCAGAAAGCAGACTTCAGCACGCTCTCTACTGAATATAGGTTACAAGAGTGCAAAACTAACTGCCCTCCTGTGACCCATAGGAGAAGTACAGACAAACGAGCTTGGAAGGAAGACTGGGTGAAGATGGTAGTCCCAGCAGCAGTGACAGCATGCCACTGTAGGGCTTTGCTTTAGGCTGCATTCACACCTGAGCGTAGCGTTTTCAAGCGTTTTTTGCAGCGTTCTTACCGCAATTTGCATCGTTTTTTACCGCGATTCGCGGCGTTTTGTACCACGTTTTTTACCGCGAGTTTGTGCAGGGCAAAAGGTCACCAATGTTAAAAGAAGAAAAACGCCCAAATCAGCCCGATTCGCATGACAAAAAAGGGTCCGGAACTTGTTTGAGCTTCAGGCGACTTGGAGTGGAGAAGTGAACCATCTCCATTGAGAATAATGGATTTTTTCCCCTCCAGCGTTTTGTAGCTTCAGGCGTCAAGCTACAAAACGCTCAGGTGTGAATGGGGTCTTAAGGCGGTTGTATACCCGCACATCAAGAGGAAAAAAAATTAAAAAAAATAAAAAATAAAAAGAAAAAAGAAAAAAGAAAACCAACCCCGCAAGGCAAAGGCATAATGAGCTAGTATGCACCGCATCTGTCGGACCTTCAGCCAATTCACAGCGCATGTGCCGCCGACGTGGCAAGCAAGTGGCTGCATGCAAAAGGAAATATATCCTAACCCATATAGGTTTAGGAGATATTAATTTTACCTACAGGTAAGTCATTATAGGCTTACCTGTAGGTAAAAAAAAATTACAAATTAGGGTATACAACCACTTTAAGGCAAGTCTTTCATAAAATGCTAGTATGCATTGCATACTGGCACTTTATGCTCGTAAAGTATTAACCCCCAAAAAATAAAAATATTGATCCCATTTCTTCAAAGCACGTTATACAGCACAGTGCTTGTGCTGTGTCATTTGGCCCCCGTATTACCTGAAATAGCTGGCTGATCCTGTCAGTTTCTGCCCTCCCCTCTAAACTGACCACGATACTCAGGGCTGCTAAACCCTGACACAGTGGTCAGTATGTGCCTCCATCAGCCGCAGCTCTGCTCTCTGTGTCCGTCTCCCTCTGTCCTCTTCCCCTCCTTGTTAACTCCCTGATCCTCCCCTCCTGCGCTTAAAAAAAACCCAAAAAAATAAAAAATAAAAAAAAAGTTTTTCTTCTATAGTTCCTTCTATAAGTATTAAGTTCCCCAGTGGATGTAATTTTTTAAAATATGCAGTATAATAGCTCACTTCATAGCAACATTCAGCGCGCACATGACTGCCCACCAGTCTCCCCCGAAGACATCAGTGGGGGTTTCCCAGCACCTCCCCCTGCAGCCATCAGATCAGGACAGGAGAGTGGCGAATTGCGCTCTGAAGTAAGCCATTATACAAATTTTTTCAAATTGCATCAAAAACAAAAACAAACACTTAGTGTTATATACCAGAAGGAATTATAGAACATTTTTGACCTTAAACCCTAACTTGCAAGAGGAAGGTTTATTTTTTTTGAGGTTTACTACTGCTTTAATATCTTACTCAGTTTGCAAACTAGCCTAATCTAGAGGATATACATTTGAGTAAGAGAAGGACAAATGTTTGAAGCGATCACCTTTACCAGATACACCTAGAACAGTCACACTGTCACCCAGATACAGCAACTACAACAGATATAGTTATGGAACACATCCAGCAATAGGGTAGTAAAAAAAGCACTTCAGAACACTGGACGAGTATTATTTACAGACTATGTACATGTCAGCAACTGAGTGGTTTAGAAATACAACCTGCCATTTATTTATAAGCTTGAAAATGTGCACATCTCTCTGTAACTACAATAGACCTGTGTCAGGAAGCCTTCCAAAGCAAGGATCAGAAGATCTGAAAGCACTGGAATAATCCAGTATACTATAGTGTCATACGAAGAACATCCAGGTCTGCTTGTCTGCAGATCTTACTTTTGTCAAGCACATATCTTGCAGTACTAGGTCTTCTTTACAAGAGAAGTGACCTTTGCCTGTTATAACTCACGGTTAAACAACATCTACATAAAAGGTTAAGCTTTTGCAGGTTTTTTTCCTACAAGGGTTCCCGCTTATGTGAATGCTCAAATATAGGTGTGAGCATAAGCACATTTACCATAATATATACAGTACATACATCCTACCACTGCATATCTTGGTTACTCAGCAATCACCAGCCATTACAATGTAATCCAGTCTTGGATACAAGCCAACTATAAAGAGCATGTAAATATCTATAGCTTTGCCAACTTCCTCTGCTTGAGGCCGAAGAATAATTTGGTTATGTCTGAAACATTAGACTGTTTTTCAAAGTGCAAAAGACGGATTGTGTTGGCAAACTTATCCAAGAGAGGTGATACAGTCTCTCTCAGGTGTAAAGAATTCTTAGTGGCTGTTGCTATTGTTTAAAGCCCAACTCCAGACAAAAATTGTATTTAAAGTGGAAGTAAAGGCTCCCTATAAGTGTTCTTAAAAAGGTGGTCTTCCCTCTCCCCTTACTGGTGCTGTATAGCCTTCCACAAATTCCAGTTCCCGGGCCAGAGGCATCTGCTGCAAGGGAGGAGAGGGAGCACCAACAATAGATGGGCAATGGGTGACGTTAGGACACCAGGAATTCACGGCTATTGTGGAGTGCTCCCTTACACAAGAAAAGCTGAAGCTTGTGGATTGCCTGACCACAATAATAAAAAAAAATAAAAAATCCAAGTCACTTCTATAAAGGCTTTACAGGGGGAGGCAGGCAGCATTTTTAAATCCAAACTCCAGCATTCTGTTACTTGAAAATATTCTATTTTGACCAGGCTGGTCCAAACTATTACCTTCACTAAACAGAAGTGCCCGCTTTGAGCGTTGTATGAACTATGTCAGTTACATACAGTACTCTGCACTGTGCCCCACCCCCTCTACTCACCAACGCACTCGCTGCCCAAGAGCTTGCCAACCACTTCAAAAGATAAGATTAATGCAATACGCGAAGACACCACCACTGTGCGTACATCTTCCTCACTCAACGTATCTTGCCTAAAAGCACAGTCAACACAAACCTCTTTTGACCTGGCTAATACTGAATAGGTTACAAAACATTTTTCAGATGCTCATATAACCAAATGTCCCCTGGATCCTGTTCCCTCACAACTTCTACGGTCACCCTCTTATTCTATGCTCCCTCACATCTTCAATCTCTCCCTCTCTAGTGGCACCTTCCCCTCCCCTCTAAAACATGCACCAATCAATCCCATACTTAAAAAGCCCTCACTGGACCCCATCAACCTGAACAACTTAAGACCCATCATCCCATTGCTCTCATTCACCTCCAAACTTCTAAAACGCTTAGGCTACAACAGTCTTAGCTCTTACCTCAGTGAAAATAGCCTTCTTGACCCCTTACAATCTGGTTTTCGCTCACAGCCCGACAGTGAAAAAGCATTACAAAAACTCAAAATGTATTTACTAACTGCTAAAACCAATGGCCACTACTCTATACTCCTACTGCTTGACCTCTCTGCGGCCTTTGATACAGAGTTTGAGAAGGAGTGGGTGGTCAACGTTATCACAGAGCTCTTTTAGTATTTCCTACAACTGTCTCCTCTTTGCCCCTTTAAGTGAGGGTCCCCAAAGGTTCTGTTCTTGGACCCCTTCTCTATCTACACCTTCTACCTTGGTCACTTGATAGCCACCCAAGGCTTCCAATACCATCTATACGCCGACACCCAAAATTGTCTACTCCTCACTCCTTCAGTCTCCTCTCGCATTACTGACATATCAGCATGGATGTCGCGCCACTTGCTTAAACAAAATCTCTCTAAGACCAAGCTGGTAATACTCCCCCTGGTCCATGCCCCTTCCATGACTTTTCCCATCACAATCAATAGAGCAACCATCAATCATCCCCTCATGCTAGGGTACTAGGTATAATCCTAGACTCTGACCTGTCCTTTTAGCCCCAAATCCAAACGCTGTTGAAAGCTTGTAGATTTCACCTCCATAACATCCCTAAAATATGCCCCTTCTTAACAAATGAAACCACCAAGCTACTCCTCATTTACTCCCTTGTCATCTCTCGCCTTGACTATTTCAACTCCTTTCTCCTTGGCCTACCTCTCCATAGGCTGTTCCCCCTTCAGACTATCATGAATGCTGCTGCCAGACTTCTCCACCATACCAACCGCTCAGTGTCTGCCACCCCTCTCACTGGTTCCCGATCGCCCACAAATTTAACCACAAATTTACAAAGCCATTCACAACTCTGTCCCAAGCTACATCACCAATCTCGTCTCCCAATATCAAACACACTGTCCTCTACACTTCTCTCAAGCTCCCTTGTCTGCTCCTCCCATGCTCGTCTCCAGGATTTCTCCAGATCCTCTGGAACTCTACTTCAACCTGTCCAGCTATCTCCTACTCTAGCTGCCTTCAGGCAATCCCTAGAAACTCTTAAGGGAAGCCTATGGCAGGACCAACTAATCTTACCACCGCCATCAGCTCATTCCCCACAGTCACTACCTTTTGTACCACCTGCCCCACCCTATTAGATTGTAAACTCTTCTGAGCAGGGCCCTCTTAATCCTCTTGTATTTTATTATATTGTAACTATATTGTCTCCTTTTATATTGTAAAGTGTTGCATAAACCGTTGGCGCTATATAAATTCTGTTTATTAATAATTTGAGATCCACCAAGAAATACTGAATGCAGTTCAAGGACCTGCCTGATCAAATAGGTTAGGAAGTTCCCTGTATTACAAGTTGGTGCAGGTTGACTATACAGAAATTGTATGGTCAGACTGTTACATTGAAAGTGAGCTTAAGACTTATAAGAACTACAGTATGCAATAGGAGGTCCTACCAAAACTTCCCATACAATCTATACCCAATCAGGTAATCACTGAACTATATGGGGGTTGTGAGAAAGAGCATCTGTCAAAAAATGTCAGATCTTAAGAAGAGAAAAAAAAAAAAAAAAGGGGGGGGGGGGGGGGGGAGTTTAATCTGGGTAGTTGGAATTGATTTCCATCTCTAAATTTACTCATCAAAATATGGTACAGACCTGATGGACATGCTACTCAGAATCCTTCGTTGCCTAAAAACACCAGTCAATTCCACTTGATCTTTATTTATACAGAACATGAAATGAGCTTCCATAAATCTTTTTTCAGGGCTATTTAAAGCTTGTGTAACATTTTCCATAAAAAACACTAAGCCCCTTTTATCATTACATTTATGGACAAAAGGAATTGCAGCACATCCCTAGTTGGAAAGTTACAAACTTAATTACATTTGGATTAAACTTTTGCTTGATTAACCCAAGAACACAGAAGTCCTAGGGACATTGTGCTAAGCTGAAATACTTCTCCAATCAGAAAAAAAAATTAAATAAAAAAATAAATAAATAAATTAAAAAAAATTAAAAAAAAAGGCAAAAACTGTCCAGGAATACAAAGCAAAAGGAAACCTATGAGACCAGAGGTTCAATACAGTGAATGTCAATTTCTCTTAAGCCCTCATGCACTCTAAACCACACACAAGTATACAGTGCGCAGCCATAAACTATGTCCATTGGCAGTTTAGGGAAATAACATTGATTACCCCGTTACAATGGCATCTGAAAGTTTTGGGGGATATATTAGGCAGCAAGTAAACATGTTGTCCCTGAAGTTGTTTTGAAAGCAGAAAAAAAAACGGGCATGGCAGTTTGTTGTGTATGGGACTACATAGCTGTAAACCTGAGTCCATAGCTCAAACTGCCTACAATGGGCATGTGAGCATCAGAACTGAGCAGTGGAAGAAGGCGGCCTGGTCTGACAAATCAGATTTTCTTTTACATAACGTGAATGGCTGAGTGTGTGTTGCTTAAAGATGGCACCAGGATGCACTATGGGAAGAAGGCAAGATGGCAGAGGCACCAGCACCATGGAAATGCTTGCTGGTATGGTGGGCAGCATGTAGGGCAGACCAGGCACTCAGAAGTCCACCCATATATAGGGCGGTCATAGACAATCTCAGCTGGTTCAGCAAGTCCCAGCCAATATTTGACCCATTTATGGACAAGGCTCAATGTACCCAAGCCGATTTAAAATCAACTTGGGTACAACCAGCCTGGCAGATTTTACATACGATTATCGCTAGCGAGTGGTAGAGCCACTAGCAATAATCACCATCTATCTGGAGGGGAGACTGATGACCCTGATGTGAAAGGGAAGCAGGACGACAACTGAGTACTCTGATGTGATGGAGGACCCCATTTTAGACTAGGGGAGCCGCAAGGTTTTCTCATTGCCTTCACTAAAGAAGGTTGAGAAACACTGCTCCAAAGACCTGCTACTAGGTTAACTGGCTACTTTCTAAAGTGGCCCTGGTATCTGTATGCGAGGCAGAGAACTTAAGCTGGCCATAGATGATACGAATCTCGGCCGGTTTAGTGGGAAACGGCTGGGGTGGCTTCCCTCGCCCAGAGAACACAATGGCTCTGCAGGAGGGATTACCCTGCCAACACTGACTGCGTTGGGGAAAGTGGAGCACATTTCTTTCCTGCAGCCATGGTCTGCAGGCAAGAAATTCACTCTGTCTATGGCCAGCCATAGATTGTAAGCTCCTTGAGGCAGGGACTGATGTGAATGTACAATATATGTAAAGTGCTGCCTAAACAGTCAGCACTATACAAAATATTTATAATATCACAGAGCGCATTTCAGATGTGTGGCAAGGGCAACCACCAGTGTAAATGAGCCCCAAGTATATGGCCAGCTTTTGTCTCTCCACACCGTTACATGAACCTGAACAAATGAACACGGTCAGATGATGTACGTAGTGAAAAAGCATGGAACGGTTTTCCTTTAAAAGAGAAAGAAATTGATGGAATGAAAAGAGCTTTAATGTGGCAATCCAAAACACTTTTTAAGGCAACGCTGGCCTTGATCTGAATGTCATTTAAAGCCCATTAAGATGTGATTTAACTACCCGATAGTTCCGTAATAAAATCTTTATGCAAGGTTTAAATAAGAAATATGCATTTTTATTACAAGCTGGAGTTAAAAGGCAGATATTTTTCTTAGCTTTGCCAAAGACTTTCTTTTAATGAAAACATTTCCCAAGGAAGTAAAAGTAGCAGAGAATATGGAATTTTATTGGTCTGAGTACAGCAGTACATAAAAGGATGTCGCACTTTTCTTTGCTGTTCATGGGACTGAATAAATCACTTGTAAACACAAAACCAAAAACTCCACTTTTTGGAGAAGTGAGGTTCACTTGGAAGAATTCTATTTTTTTTTTTTTCACTACGCAGTATAAAAACACAAAGCATAACCTGTCTTGTCTATAATCTAGCGGTGAAGGAGTTTATTTGAAGCAATAAACATTTTGTTTCCTCTTATCTTTTAAGTTTTAGCTAATAACTCTGCAACATGATTACAGTCTTGTGTCTTACTATTTATTACAAATCAAGAAAACCAAAGAACAATTAAATGGCCCATGAGCATCATATATACACAGCAGATTAAGATTTTCCAGTTATTAATACATACTCAATATGTATAGACTGCATAGGCTTTCTGGCATGTTCACTCTTGTTTAATGATACCTCAATGGATAACTGTAAACATAGTACATGATCTTGCCTTACAGAACTGAGGTTCTTGTTGCAATTTCCATCGAGGACAGTATCTACTTAGTATTTCGGGCTTCAAAAGAATTTGTATTTACAAGCCAAAAGCATATTGGCTAAAAATAACGGTCTATTTAAAACTGGTTCTAAAGTGTTATCACGTTCCTGTAAAAGTTTATTAGGGACCTTCACTCCTAAAATGTACTTTTGCTTACTGCAACCTTATGCTATTTAGCCTTTTGCTTACCACCTAACGCATATATGCGTTAGTATGAAAAGTGGCCTTTAACGCGCAGACACTGCACATTTTTCAATAGTGGCATGAGGTTCTTTGCTGGCACTGCACTCCCAGCACCCCGACCGAGCTGTCACCACCAACAGCTCTTGGCCACAGCTTCCGTTTTGGCAGCCAGCTAGACAGGTTCCCAATCATGCAACTGTGAAAGCCAATCACAGTAGGCACATCTTTCTGGGCATTAATGCTAGGAGCCAGTGTTAGGGGTCAAAAACATGATGTTTTTTTTGGGGGGGTCATTTGTTAACTTTTTTTTACTCCAACCAGCTCCTGCTACCACTCTCACCCCTGCTTTTGCAACCTCCTGGGAAATGCGACAGGAATATCAAGAGTAGGCATGGACAGCGGCTGGACAAAGTGGCGCATCTTCAAGGATCAGCTACAAGAACCCAACAGGCAGTGAGCTCCTGAGGACACAAAGGAATGGGTAATGGCGCATCATCTAGGACATCAAGGATGACACTGGAGGGTGGACAAAGTGGTGCATCATCAAGGACTGGTTGCAAGAACTAAAGAGGCAGTAAGCTTCTGATGAGACAGAAAGCAATGGGAGAAGCATTATCAAACACATCAAGGATGACACCAGAGGGTGGACAAGGTGGTGCATCATCAATGACCCACTGCAAGAACCCAAGAGTGAGCTCCTGATGACACAGGAATGAATGAGACCTGGCCTAGTGAAAAAAGTAGCTAGTCACAGAAGAACAACACTGGGTATGCGAGTATGAGTTTTGAAACTAACCCAGCAATACAGCCAAAACAGGGTAAACCCAAAAAAAAGGCAGCCAAGGAAAGAGCGGGGGGAGGGGTAAAGTCTCTCTTTAACCTCTTGCTTACCATGCAATGCATATATGCGGCTGCAAGGAAACCGTGCCTTAACATCCAGCAGCTCCACATTTGCATCAACGGCAGCCTGAAGTTGCGTGCAGCACGCTTCCAAAAACACTAACCGCTTTCTGTCACAGCTTCTGATCCAGACCACTGTGAGTGCCAATGACAGCAATCACCTGATACAAAAGCCACGCCTCCTCCCAAGTATTGAATCCACTTAAAGGGTCCCTAGGAAACAATGTTAAGGGGTTAAACGGTAGGCTCTTCTCGGGCTGGGACTGATGACAAAAGTCTACGTACAACGCTGCATAATAGGCTGCCACCACATACCAGGCGATTAAAAAGCCATCAAGCTTGGAGAGAGTTTATTCATCGCACAGCCCACATAGTCCAGCACTTCTGCTCAAAAGAATGCATGTTTAATGAATGTAGCGGCTTGATGTTAGGATTAAATAAAAGATATTAAATAAAAAGACGCAGAGCACATTGGTGGCTTTTCTGCTGGTAAATAAATAATCCAGTTGCTAAGTGGCATTGTTTATATAACAAAAAGAAAAAAAAAAAAAAAAAAAGTATTACAAGACAAAACTGATACATTGTATATAAAACACACACTAATTATATATATATATATACACACACACACACACACACACACATAAATATATATTTATTTTTGTGCGTGTGTAGATATAGGATTACATACAACACCTTGTACATAAGAAATATAGTAATAATAAAAAATATTAAAGGACAAAAACGGATCTCGTGTATATAACTAAGAAAAAAAAAAAAAAAAAAAAAAAAAAATTTAGATACAAAACTGACACCTTGTATATAACAATGTTAAATATTTTTTTTCCTTAGTTATATACACAAGGGATCAGTTTTGTCTTTTAATGTTTTTATATGGAAGGTTTCAGTTTTGTATAACAATATTTTTATATATAGAAGGTATCAGTTTTGTAATATATATATATATATATATATATATATATATATATATATATATATATATATATATACATATACACACACACACGGTTTCAGTTTTGTATAAAAATAATAATAATAATAATAATAATAATACTATTACAAAACCTTGTATATTTAACAAACACATCTAATAATAGCAGAGAAAATTGAGCCCTGGTATGAGGAATTCGGGAAGTGTCCTGTGGGTTTGTAGGAGGACATGGACCCACCACAGAAGTCATCTCCTTTCCATACAGCGATGCTCCAACACCTAGAATGGGGGACAACTGCAGATGCAGCCGGAGCTCCCAGTTGGACATTGCACTGGTTCCATGACCATCCTATACTTGTGGATAGAAGATTAAGATAGCTCCAGCCTGGTAGGCACACCATGGATCAGATGACAGGCCAGTCATAATGAATGCCTAATGATTGTCTACATATGTTTCTAATAAAGCCTCCCCCAGGGCTATGCTCCACAGGCACAACCTGCTTATTTATTTATCCTCCTCCCCCATCTACAATAACACAGTAGAGTAGTAGAATGCAGGCTCAGGAGCTGAGCACTTTGTGTCCCCAGGCTGGGAGAAGTATTACTGCTCAGGTAGGTTGTCACCCTGCTCTTACCTGGGACACTAGAGGGATGAGGGTCTGCTCCACTGATTTAGTTTTGATCTCCAAGCCGGTGTCCATGCTGAATCCAGAGGAGGAAGAAGAGGAGACCCCACTACTGCTGCACGGAGAAGTGGCCATGACTCGCAGATCAGTCCCAGGCTCCCTCCTGTATCCGCACACCAACCACTGGACGTGTCCTCTGTCCGATCTCCGGGCACTATGGACCAAACTCCGACCACTCTATGGAGACATCACAGATACCTCACCACGCTACAGACGGTCAGTGCTCCGATGTGTGGAGTCCCAGCCTGAGCTCCCTTCTCCCGCCCCCTACATAACCCCGCCCACCACCACGCAGGTCACCTCCCCCCAGCCTGCAACTTTCTCATTCTTCTCCAATTCCTTTCTGCTTGTCCTAAGTGAGCAAATAGAGCTGAAGACTTCTTCCTTGCCACCCATCATCCATCCATCCATCCACCCATCATCCACCCTCCATCTATCATCCATCCATCATCCATCCACCATCCATCCACCCATCGTCCACCATCCATCCATCCATCCATCATCCATCCATCCATTTCTTGTGTTTTTCTTTCTCTTGTCTATATAGATAGATAGATATTAATATATTTATCATTATTATTATTTCTTTCTTTTCTGATCAAGGAGTAATGGTTGTGTAGTCACCCACTAATTTGATCGATATGACCCACCCGGCCGGGGGAGTGGATTTCACACAATCGTCACTTATGGCACTCGCAAACACTTTTCAATTTTTTTTTCTATTATTATCATATCGATCAAATCAAAACGATCAGCTTCCTTTCTGATTTAACCACTTCAATACCGGGCACTCCCCCCCCCCCCCCTTCCTGCCCAGGATGATTTTCAGCTTTCAGCGCTGTCACATTTTAAACGACATTTGTGCGGTCATGCAACACTTTTCCCATATGACATTTTTACCATGTTCTTCCCACAAATAGAGCTTTCTTTTTGGGGTATTTGATCACCTCTGCGGTTTTTATTTTTTGCGCTATAAATAAAATAATGTCTTTGAATTTCTCCTTCGCTGATGGGCACTG
The DNA here is from genome assembly GCF_037356315.1 of Lithobates pipiens. Lineage (NCBI taxonomy): Eukaryota > Metazoa > Chordata > Amphibia > Anura > Ranidae > Lithobates > Lithobates pipiens. The sequence continues at coordinate 289,823,651 of NW_027507764.1, forward strand.
ATGAGGCTGCACTGATAGGTGACACTGATGGGCAGCACTGACAGGCGGCACTAATAGATGGCAATGATGGCAATGATGGGCAGCACTGGTGATGAGGTACTGACAGTCAATACTGATGGGCACTAATTGGCATCTGTGAAGGGCACTGATAGGCATTACTGATTGGCACTTTGGTGGGCACTAACTGGCAGCTGATGGGCAGTGATTGACAGATGTGGGGGGCACCTCTGATGGGGCCTGAGCTCATAATCAATGCGCTGATTATCAATGCAGACCCCCCCCCCCCCCTCACAGGAGAGCCACAGATCAGCTCTCCTGTCAGAGCGAACCGAGGAAAGCCATTTACGACACTTCATGGTTACACGCTGTGATCAGCTGTGATTGGTCACAGCTGATCACATGGTAAAGAGTCTACATCATAGGCTCTTTACAACAATTGGCGTTGCGGTGTGTCAGAGTGACACACGACACCATCGATCGCCATGCGCAAGCGATCATGGTTTATCCTGTTCGATATCCAGTCAGGATAACTTAAAGTGGTTGTAAACCTTCATGTTTTTTTCATCTGGCGGGGACGCACTCTTCATCTGCCCGGGGTTCCCGCTGCTGTCAATCAAATCCAATGACGCGGGGGTGGAGCCGAGTCATGGATGCCAAATGATGGACTTGGGAACGTGCCCACGGGGTAACCCTCCTGGAGAGCGCTTCTCCTAGGGGGTTATCTGATGCGGGGAGGAGCCACGAGAGCCACTGGGGGACCCCAAAAGACGGTGTTCGGGCCACTCTGTAAAACGATCTGCACAGTGGAGGTAAGTATTGCATTTTTTTTTTTTAAATAAACAAAGCTTTACAATCTCTTTAACTGCTTTGGCTGCTCTGATGGGCACTGATGAGGTGGCACTTATGGGCACTGATGAGGCGGCACTTATGGGTACTGATTAGATGGCACTGATGAGGAGGCACTAATATGCCGAACTGATGGGCACTGATAAATGGCTCTGATAAGCACTGATAGGTGACACTGATGGGCACTGTTAGGTTGCACCAGTGGGCAATGATAGGTGGCACTGCTGGGCACTGGTGGGCACGGATGAGCAGGCACTGAAAGGCAGCACTGACTGGTATCAATAATGGGCACTGATTGGTGTCACTGATGGGTAATGATTTGTGTCACTGATGGGTACTGATTGGTGTCACTGATGTGCACTGATTTGTGTCACTAATTGGCACTGCTGGGGCTTTACTGTAATCAGGGCACTGATGACCCTGATTACCTGCCCTGGTCTCCCCTGCAAGGAGATGCTGCTGATCGGCTCTCCTCACCACACACCCTGTCAGTGTGAGGCGAAGAGAGCCGATTAACGGCACTTCTGCATTAAGATGTGACCGGCTGTAATTGGACCGATCCGATCACATGGTTAAAGAGTCGTCAGCTCTTTACAGAGATCAGGGCCACGGTATGTCCCAACAACATGGCCGTGATCGCCATGCTGCGTGCCCCCACGGGCATGAGAGCAGCCATTCTGGGGCGCAGTCATATGATGTCCTCCCAGAACGAGAGCCACCCAACTCCTCCAGCATTTGACGGTGGGTGGGCGAGAAAGTGTTGAAACTGGGTACACACTAGAAGGTTTTTTTTTTCCGTTTAACTCAGAGGGCTGAACAAAAGAAAGCTGAGATTGCCGTTCTAAAACACGTAATGTTAGTGCGGCAATCTCCCCACCATCAAAATGCACCAGCATGCCCATTTGACAAAAGCCAGTTGTGAGACCAGCTTCTACTGCTGATTTTTGGCAGATTTTTGGTCCTTTAAGCTTTTCACACTACTGCAATGCAATTAACAGTGCGATTCTATGGTGCAAGTTTGATGCAACTTTGCATATTGTATGTAGGCCAAGTCATACTGGAGATTGCACCAAAGTAATGCAAGAACCTTTTCCAAAATCGCCTCATTATGAATCACATCACCATTGAAAACAATGTGATTTGCCTTGTCATACCATTCTGTGTGACGCAAGTCACATCAGAAGTCACACTAGGATGTAAGCAGTTGCCTACGGGGTACTATTGAATGCATGTCTGCTGTTTAATGCTGTATTAATTGCACAATGTAGCTATGTAGTTAGTTCATGCTGTCCTGGATGGGAAAAGGGTTAACTATTTCTCAGATCTTTCCTGGGTTTCTTGGGTGCTGCCCCCGGTTGTTAGCCACATAACCATAAGGGGAGGGCTCAAGGCAAGTGTTCTCTTCTACATGGGATTACAGAGGAAGATCTGCAGCACCATTTAGTCCTACTGGAGCACGTGGGCCACCATCTGACTCACCCTGCTGGGATCCATGGAACTAGGGACCTACCACTACTGGACTGGAGCTCAATGGACTTTCCTTTGGGCAAGGTATGAACCTGGGCACACATTAGATAGCTAGGACTGTGTATGAAGGAGAAAAAGGGGCATCTGCTCAGGGCCCTGTCACTGTTGGGGTGCCCTAAGCAGCTGTCCCTTGAGCTTGCGCTGCCCGCCGGAGTTCTGCCACCTCCGGTGCTGGTCACATGCTGGCTGCTCGCCTACTGTCACTCTGAAATGCAGAAGCGCTGCTCCTGTATTTACAATTGAGAGCGCTCCTCTCCCGACGGCCACTCAGATGCCTCGGGTATAATACTCAGATCTCTATTAAAGCAGAGTAGGGTAGGAGTGGGGAATTTACACAGGGGAAGCTGCTTCTGAAACCTGCAGGCTGCACGGACATCTGACATGCTGTGAGTAGGATTTGTGACAGAGGAAAATTCTGTACTGGAATCGGGGGGTGGGGGGTGGAGGGCACCCCAGCACTCTGCACATAGCGCTTCCCTGTACTCTGCACCTAGAGCACCACTGCACTCTACACATAGAGCACCCCTGCACTCTGCACCTAGCGCACCACTACACCTAGCACACACACCTGTACTCTGCATCTGGCGAACCACTGCACTGTGCACCTAGCGCACCCCTGCACTCTGCACATAGATCACCCCTAAACCCTGCACGTAGCTCACCCCTGAACCCTGCACTCTGTTCATAGACTACACCTTAACCATGCATTCTGTTTATAGCACACCCCTGAACGCTGCACTCTGTACATAGTGCACCACTTAACCCTACACTTTGTACATAGCGCACCCCTAAACCCTGCACGGATTACACCTTTCAACCCTACACTCTGCGCTTAGTGCAACTCTCAACCCTACACTCAGCGCATAGCACACCCCTCAACCCTGCACTCTGCACTTAGCACACCCCTCAACCTTGCAGTCTGCATGTAGTGCATTCCTCACCCCTGCAGTCTCCACCTAGTGCACCACTGCACTCTGCACATAGCGCACCCCTGTACTCTGCACCTAGTGCACCACTGCTCTCCATCTAGCGCAAGACTGCACTCTACACATAGCGCCCCCCCTGCACTCTGCACCTAGCGCCCCCCCTGCACTCTGCACCTAGCGCCCCCCCTGCACTCTGCACCTAGCGCACCCCTGTACTCTGCACCTAGCACACCACTGCACTCTGCACATAGCGCAACCCTGCACTCTGCACCTAGCATATTACTGCACTCTGCACATAGCACACCTTTGCACTCTGCACATTTTACACCCCTGCACTCTGCGCGTAGCGCACCCCTGCACTCTGCGCGTAGCGCACCCCTGCATCCTGCGCCTAGCGCCCCCCCCCCTGCACTCTGCACCTAGCGCCCCCCCCCTGCACTCTGCACCTAGCGCCCCCCCCTGCACTCTGCACCTAGCGCCCCCCCCCTGCACTCTGCACCTAGCGCCCCCCCCTGCACTCTGCACCTAGCGCCCCCCTGCACTCTGCACCTAGCACACCACTGCACTCTACACATAGCGCAACCCTGCACTCTGCACCTAGCATATCACTGCACTCTGCACATAGCACACCTTTGCACTCTGCACATTTTACACCCCTGCACTCTGTGCATAGTGCACCCCTGCACTCTGCACATAGTGCACCCCTGCACTCTGCAACTAGCGTATCACTGCACCCTGCAGTCTGCACATAGTGCAACCCTGCAGTCTGCACCTAGCACACCCCTGCACTCTACACATAGTGCAACCCTGCACTCTGCAACTAGCGTATCACTGCACTCTGCACATGCACCCCTCAACCTTGCAGTCTGCGCATAGTGCACCCCTCAACCCTGCACTCTGTATATAGTGCACCTTTCAACTATGCATTCTTTATGTAGTGCATTCCACAACCCTGCACTCTGTACATAGGGCACCTCTCAATGTTAGTGCAGTTTGGCCACAACCACAATTTGACGCAAAGGGGATTAAGTACAGTAACCTCTAGCAACCAATTAGTGAGCAATAATGATTTTCAGAAATCTCTACAAGCCAATCAGTGAGCAGTAATAATGTTCTGTAACCTCTAGCAACCAACCAGTGAGCGGTACTGATGTGCTGTAACCTCTAGCAGCTAATCAGTGAGCGGTAATGAACGGTAATGATGTACTGTAACTTTTGGAAACTAACCGCAATCGCTGCTGCAGTCAATTCATTCTGAATCTAGCTGCTAATTACTGTATATCTCAGAGAGGGGAGGGGAGTCCAAGAAAATGTTTGCCCAGAGTCCAATTAATATTAACCACTTAAGGACCAAGCTTCTTTTTGAGATTTGTTGTTTACCAGTTAAAAACATTTTTTTTTGCTAGAAAATTACTTAGAATTACTTTTTTCTAACACCGTAGAGAATAAAATGGCGCTTGTTGCAATACTTTCTGTCACACCGTATTTGCGCAGCGGTCTTGCATGCTCACTTTTTTGGAAAAAAATTTAAAAAATTTAATTAAAAAATAAGACAACAGTAAAGTTAGCCCAAATTTTTTTATTTTTATATTGTGAACTATAATGTTATGCCGACTAAATTGATACCCAAACTTTTACTCTTTCTACAGGTTGCATGTTTTGAGTTACAGAGGAGGTCTAGGGATGGAATTATTGCTCTCGATCTACCAATCGTGGCAATACCTCCCATGTGGGGTTTGAACACCGTTTTGATATGCGGGCGCTACTCATGTATGCATTTGCTTCTGCACAGCAAGACGGGCGTGTTTAAAAAAAAAAATCTTATTTATTTTACCTATTATTTTTTATTTTTATACTGTTCTTTTAAAAAATAAAAATTGTGTCCCTTGTATTCCTATTACAAGGGATGTTTACATTGTAAACATTATAGTGTAAACATTCCTTGTAATAAAACAAAAGCATGACAAGACCTCGGGTAATAAAGACCTCGGATCTCATATCTACAATAAAATGCAATTAAAAAAAAAATGGGCCTTTGACGTCACTTCCACCGTGCAATGGTGTGGAGATGGGTGGGGGCCATCTTCTCCTCACTCGTCTCTATACCCAGCAAGAAAGACGATCCGATAGCCTCCACCGCTGCCGACGGGTCCGGTAAGCAGCAGAGGGCATTGGAGCGTGGCGGGAGGGAGGCCCTCTCCCACCACCAATAAAAGTGATCTTGCGGTGAATCCGCCATAGAGACCACCATTACCAGAAACCGGACTGCTGGCCAAAGAGGATACTGGGGTTATGGTAGCTAGCTGCTGCCATAATAATGATATTCCTCTCAAAGTTAGGACGTATATCGGCGTGTAGCAGTTTGGAAGTGGTTAAAGACAGCCCGGACTGCAGGGTGTGTTGTCCACTACTAGCTCTTCTCTCTCCCCACCCCTCTGGCAGTCAGATCAGATCCTATAAGAGCATGAGAGTGTGAGCCAATGAAAACAAGGGAACTTGCTGAGCAGAAGCTATGGACACTGGGATTTGTAGTTTTCTCAGAGGGAGAGCACAATACAAGTGTATGGAGGACAGTTGGACTCTAAACTACATGAGTGAATATCCTGTTATACAGACGAGGAGAGACAGGGTTGCTTTTCCCAAGAAAAAAAGATATTACTGGGGGGTCTTTTTGTGAGGGTTAAGCCATTCTAAGAGGACCAGTAGCAAGACATCCCACAGCTGTGCCAGAGAAAGAGAGCTACACGAAGGTGATTTGCTGCTTGATTCTGTCTGTTCACTTCAGAGGGAGGACAGAGCTGCTGCCAAGGCTGTCAGTGCTTGCCAGAGACTGAGCCATGTGGGTGAACCAGTGTGGAGAGACTAAGACCTGATGACTGGATTCACTTTACTCACCAAGCATGTGATATAGGATCTGTCGCCTGCCAGGAATAGTGAGAGAGGAACCCGTGTTTAACCCCTTGCTACATCCAGCTCCACATATTACTCTTAAACTGACAGATTCTTATGCACCACCAACAGAAGGGCCCCACCGCAAGCCGGCCTACACTAACCCTAAGGCACCAGGCGATTGCTTTCACCATATAGGGATACCCTGCTTAGAAACACATATGGATATCTTTACAGAGTGTACTACTTTATCATTGAATTATTTTGGTCTGATTTTGCTCATAAATAGGTATTTTGGTTAAAGTTTGAGCTAACATTGATGCAAGTTAGGTATTTCCTCTTGTGATATGCCAGAATTAATTTTGTTGGTTTTGCAACTTTGCATTGTTTATGTCAGGAAATGTTCCATCCGCTGATACCTGTCTTTTGGCGTGCAGTACTGAGGTCCACCAGCAGGTGTCTCCTGGCAGTTTGGAACTGTCAGAGCTTTTTCCTGCTGATGTCATGTCCTCTTTGGGCTGCAGTACTGGTGTCTACCAGTGGATGGATCCTGGCAGTGTGGATCAGACAGCACCTCATGCAATTAGGTGTCACTTGAGGCCAATCACAGGCCTATAAATAGCTAGCAAGCACTCACATGTTTGCCTTGGTATTGTCCTTGTGCCCTGACCTGCTGCTTGTGATCCTGATCCTGATCCTGTGACCTGAATCTGTGACCCGTGTTTCTGATCCTGTTTCCCTGTCCTGGTCCCTACCCTGTCCCACCTGTTACCATCATTCCTGCCCTGCAGTCTGATCTGTGCATTCTCTCCCTGTCCTGTGTTCCTACCCCATCTGCTGATCTCCCCATGTATGACCTTGGCCTGGTTTGTGTCTCTGATTCTGGGCTGCCCTTTGTTTATCTACTGATCCTCTGTGCATGACCCTGGCCTGGCTATCATTTATGATCCTGGTATTTCCTATTTATTGTACATATCTGTCTGTTGTTATTTGGGGGTCTCTGTTGGTTGATTTATTGCACTGTATGGTTGTATTTATATTATTCACTTTCCTTAATAAATCATTATATTTCACTTATACACGTTTGGGTTTCCTCTGTTGCAGTCCACACAGTTCTGGTCTTATCTGATACATGACAGAATACCAAGGCCATCCCTGACCAGAAGTGGCTGCACAGGGGAACCATCTTGGTTCAGGTTGCTTACTGAAATTAATTTAGAGGTGATTTGTTATTATGCTCTGCTGGCGTCTGAGTGTAGTGAATATCTCCGCCAGACACTGAAAGAGTGGACTAATGATCAGCTGTTGGAAACCATTCCTTTAGCTCACTCCTGGGTTGATCAGGGCTGTATGCTGTTTGGGGATGTTCAGCCATTAATTCAAATCTGCACAGAGCTGGCCCTGCCCTGCATCCCAGAGGGCCATGATGATTTTTCTCCCCCTTTCAGTATTAATCAAGTCACATCACTGGTATGGCTTCTGGAAGATGATTCCCCTTACTTTTTTGAGCATTACACAGCCTGTTCCCAACAGATGATAATAGAATGTGTTGATTCTGTACAATTCCTTGTCAGACAGGCAGTATGTAGCATGCGAACGCGGCCGATAGTTCGCGAACCGTAGCGTTCGCGGCGGGTCCCATTGACTTCAATGGGAGGCGAACTTTGCAAACCTACAGGTCAAATTTGCAGCCACAAAATGCTTACTATCTGTGCAAACATAGTCCCACCACATGGCCAATGACATAACACATGTATGAGGTAAATCTGGGATCGACAACTACAAGCATTCTTTTTTTTATATGTGAAATTGTTGTGACAATTCAGGACAGTGGAGCGCATGAAGGCAATGGAGGAGAGGGAAGGTCAGGGTAGGCAAAGAAGAGGGTGCAGGAGATGATCACCAGCAGCGTGATATACAGCAATGACACCTGCACAGTGATAGAGTCATCTGACACCAGCACTGTGATAGAGAGCACTGACATCAGCAGCATGACATAAAGCACTGACACCAGCACTGTGATATACAGCACTGACACCAGCACCATGATAGAGAGCACTGACATCAGCAGCATGACATAAAGCACTGACACCAGCACCGTGATAGAGAGCACTGACACCAGCACCGTGATAGAGAGCACTGACACCAGCACCGTGATATACAGCACTGACACAGTACCGTGATAGAGAGCACTGACATCAGCAGCGTGACATACAGCAATGACACCAGCACCGTGATATACAGCACTGACACCAGCACTGTGATAGAGAGCACTGACACCAGCACCGTGATATACAGCACTGACACCAGTACCGTGATAGAGAGCACTGACATCAGCAGCGTGACATACAGCAATCACACCTGCACCGTGATAGGGTGATGTGACACCAGCACCGTGACATAAAGCACTGACATCAGCAGTGTGACATAAAGCACTGACACCAGCACCGTGATATACAGCACTGACACCAGCACCGTGATAGAGAGCACTGACATCAGCAGCGTGACATACAGCAATGACACCTGCACCGTGATAGAGTGATCTGACACCAGCACCGTGATAGAGAGCACTGACATCAGCAGCGTGACATAAAGCACTGACACCAGCACCGTGATATACAGCACTGACACCAGCACCGTGATAGAGAGCACTGACATCAGCAGCGTGACATAAACCACTGCCACCAGCACCGTGATATACAGCACTGACACCAGTACCGTGATATACAGCACTGACACCTGCACCGTAAGCAGCCCCAGGAGGAAGTCAGCATAGCACAGGGATGGTGGGAGCCCCTCATAATGAGCATAGCACAGAGATGGTGGGAGCCCCTCATAATGAGCATAGCACAGGGATGGTGGGAGCCCCGTATAATATGCACAGCAGAGGTACAGCCCCAGGAGGAAGTTAGCATAGCACAGGGATGGTAGGAGCCCCTCATAATAAGCAGCCCTAGGAGGATGTCAGCATAGCACAGGGATGGTGGGAGCCCCTCATAATAAGCAGCCCCAGGAGGAAGTCAGCACAGCACAGGGATGGTGGGAGCCCCTCATAATGAGCATAGCACAGGGATGGTGGGAGCCCCTCATAATATGCACAGCAGAGGTACAGCCCCAGGAGGAAGTCAGCAAAGCACATGGATGGTGGGAGCCCCTCATAATAAGCAGCCCCAGGAGGATGTCAGCATAGCACAGGGATGGTGGGAGCCCCTCATAATAAGCAGCCCCAGGAGAAATATGACACCACTCAACCTCTTCAAACAGGAGGGTACCGGCATATAGTACGGTGTGCTTTTTTTGGACAAGGAAGTGAGCCAAATGAAGAAAGAAGGTCTGTGTGCTCGATTAAAAAATTGTTTATAGACATATATATGGTCGACTGGTCACATGTGTTGAATTCCTCCGAGATCCATGCCTCATTCATTTTTAGAAATGTGAGGTAGTTAACACTGTTGTGAGCTAGGCGAGTACGCTTATCGGTCACGATCCCCCCTGCTGCACTGAACGTCCTTTCGGACAGGACACTGGACGAGGGGCAAGCCAACAGTTCGATTGCAAATTGGGCAAGCTCTGGCCAGAGGTCAAGCCTGCCCACCCAGTAGTCCAGGGGTTCATCACTACTCAGAGCGTCCACATCAGCCGTTAACCCGATGTAGTCGGACACCTGACGGTCTAGGCGTTCCCTGATGCTGGATCCGGATGACACCTGTTGATGGGTCGGCTGAAAGAATGACCTCATATCCGAAGTCACCAACACATCTTCAAACCAGCCTCTTCTTGCAGGTGCTGTTGGATTGGTACCCGCAACTCCTTCTCTGGGAGTGGGAATTGCTCCTCTGCCAGCGCACGCAAAAGCAGAATGCAGCATTTCTCAAAGCACTGCCTGGAAGTGCTCCATTCTGACAGCCCTCTGTGACGGCGGTAACATTTCCGCCATTTTGTGTTTGTACCGGGGGTCTAAGTACGTTGCCACCCAGTACTGGTCCTTGACCGTTATGCTTTTTATACGGGGGTCCCTATTAAAACACTGGAGCATGAAGGCCCCCATTTGCACTAAACTGGAAGCGGTGTGGTGGCCTGGCTCCTGCTCATCATCCAGGATAATGTTGTCCTCTTCATTCTCCTCTCCCCATCCACGCACAACAACAGGGATCCCAGAAAGGTTTAAAGCATGCTCTTCTTGCTCCTCCTCATCCGCCCCGACACCATCCTCCTCTGACTCCTCTTCAGACTTCTGTTGTTGACTTGTCTCAGATAGAGTAGCCCCCCCTGGGAATTCATCCAGCATTGCGACTTCCTCATCTTCCAGCTCCTGCTCCTCCACAGCTTGATCAATGACACAACGCAATGCACACTCCATAAAGAAGGCATAAGGTACCATGTCACTGATGGCGCCATGGCTGCGACTGACCAGTTTGGTGATCTCCTCAAATGGCAACAGAAGTCTGCATGCGTCGCGCATAAGCAGCCACTGGCGCGGTGAAAAAAAACCCAGCTCCCCAGAACCTGTTCTGCCGCAGAGTTCATACAGGTAGACGTTAACGGCACATTTCTGCTGAAGCAGCCTATCAAGCATATAGAAGGTTGAGTTCCATCGCGTCGGGCAATCGCAAATAAGACGTCTGACCGGCAGATTGTGTCACCGCTGAATGTCAGCAAGGCGAGCCATGGCCGTGTAAGATCTTCTGAAATGGGCCGAGATTTTCCTTGCCTGCCGCAAGATGTCCTGGACCCCAGGGTATTTGACAACGAATCGCTGCACGGCCAAGTTTAGACGTGTGCCATGCATGGCACGTGCGTAATTTTGCCCTGTTTCAATGCACTAAGCAGATTGGCACCGTTGTCAAACACCACTTTACCAACTGTCAAATTGAGCGGTGTTAGCCACTGATCTGCCTGTGAACGCAAAGCTGAAAGGAGTGCCAGGCCAGTGTGGCTCTTGGCTTCCAGGCACAACAGACGTAGCACGGCATGGCAACATCTCACCTGGCATGTCGAATAGGTTATGGGGAGCTTGGGCGGCGCAGCGGAAGAGACGCTAGCAGCTGAAAAGGAGAAGTCAGCCGAGGAGGAGATGAAGGAGGATGGAGTAGGAGGAGGAGGAGAAGAAGAGTCAGGCATGCATGCAATCCGTGGCGGTAAAACCAAATCTACACGGGTGCCACGGGTTACATGCTTGACGGCCGTCAGAAGGTTCACCCAGTGGGCAGTAAAAGTGATATACCTTCCCTGCCCGTGTTTGCTAGACCACGTGTCTGTGGTCAGATGTAGTGATGGACGAACTTCCGACGGGACGTTTCGCGAACGCGAAATGCGAACGGACCCAAACGTTCGCGAAACCGAACGTTCGCCGCGGGCCCCATTGACTTCAATGGGAGGCGAACTTTGCAAACCTTCATGTCGAATTTGCGGCCACGTGGTAATTATTAGGGGGTAAAACGTAGTCCCACCATCTGGACAATGACATAATACATGTATGAGGTGAATTTGGGATCGATAACTACAAGCATTTTTATTTTATTTGGGAAATTGTTCTAACAATTCAGGACTATGGAGCTAATGAAGGCAATGGAGGAGAGGGAAGGTCAGGGACCAGGGTAGGCAAAGAAGAGGGTGCAGGAGATGATCACCAGCAGCGTGACATACCGGAATGACACATGCACCGTGATAGAGGCATCTGACAGCAGCACCGTAATACAGAGCACTGACAGCAGCACCGTGACATACAGCGCTGACAGCAGCACCGTGACATACAGCGCTGACAGCAGCACCGTGACATACAGCGCTGACAGCAGCACCGTGACATACAGCGCTGACAGCAGCACCGTGACATACAGCGCTGACAGCAGCACCGTGACATACAGCGCTGACAGCAGCACCGTGACATACAGCGCTGACAGCAGCACCGTGACATACAGCGCTGACAGCAGCACCGTAAGCAGCCCCAGGAGGAAGTCAGCACAGCACAGGGATGGTGTGATCCCCTCATAATAAGAACCCCCAGGAGGAAGTCAGCACAGCACAGGGATAGTGTGATCCCTTCATAATAAGAACCCCCAGGAGGAAGTCAGCACAGCACAGGGATATCATAAGCAGCCCCAGTAGAAATATGACACCGCTCAACCTCTTCAAAGAGGAGGGTAGGGGCATATAGTACGGTGTGCTTTTTTGGGTCAAGGAAGTGAGCCAAATGAATTAAGAAGGTCTGTGTGCTTGATTAAAAAAATAGTTTATAGACATATACATGGTCTACTGGTCACATGTGTTGAATTCCTCCGAGATCCATGCCTCATTCATTTTTAGAAATGTGAGGTAGTTAACACTGTGGTGAGCTAGGCGAGTACGCTTATCGGTCACAATCCCCCCTGCTGCGCTGAACGTCCTTTCGGACAGGACACTGGATGAGGGGCAAGCCAACAGTTCGATTGCAAATTGGGCAAGCTCTGGCCAGAGGTCAAGCCTGCCCACCCAGTAGTCTAGGGGTTCATCACTCCTCAGAGCGTCCACATCGGCCGTTAACCCAATGTAGTCGGACACCTGACGGTCTAGGCGTTCCCTGATGCTGGATCCGGATGACACCTGTCGATGGGTCGGCTGAAAGAATGACCTCATATCCGAAGTCACCAACACATCTTCAAACCGGCCTCTTCTTGCAGGCGCTGTTGGATTGGTACCCGCAAATCCTTCTCTGGGAGTGGGAATTGCTCCTCTGCCAGCGCACGCAAAAGCAGAATGCAGCATTTCTCGAAGCAAGGCCTGGAAGTGCTGCATTCTGACAGCCCTCTGCGACGGCGGTAACATTTCCGCCATTTTGTGTTTGTACCGGGGGTCTAAGTACGTTGCCACCCAGTACTGGTCCTTGACCCTCATGCTTTTTATACGGGGGTCCCTATTAAAACACTGGAGCATGAAGGCCCCCATTTGCACTAAAGTGGAAGCGGTGTGGTGGCCTGGCTCCTGCTCATCATCCAGGATAATGTCGTCCTCTTCATTCTCCTCTCCCCATCCTCGCACAACAGGGATCCCAGAAAGGTTTAAAGCATGCTCTTCTTGCTCCTGCTCATCCGCCCCGGCACCATCCTCCTCTGACTCCTCATCAGACTCCTGTTGTTGACTTGTCTCAGATAGAGTAGCCCCCCCTGGGAATTCATCCAGCATTGCGACTTCCTCATCTTCCCGCTCCTGCTCCTCCACAGCCTGATCAATGACACGACGCAATGCACGCTCCAGAAAGAAGGCATAAGGTACCATGTCACTGATGGCGCCATGGCTGCGACTGACCAGTTTGGTGATCTCCTCAAATGGCCGCAGAAGTCTGCATGTGTCGCGCATGAGCAGCCACTGGCGCGGTGAAAAAAAACCCAGCTCCCCAGAACCGTTTCTTTCGCAGAGTTCATACAGGTAGACGTTAACTGCACGTTTCTGCTGGAGCAGCCTATCAAGCATATAGAAGGTTGAGTTCCATCGCGTCGGGCAATCGCAAATAAGACGTCTGACCGGCAGATGGTGTCGCCGCTGAATGTCAGCAAGGCGAGCCATGGCCGTGTAAGATCTTCTGAAATGGGCCGAGATTTTCCTTGCCTGCCGCAAGATGTCCTGGACCCCAGGGTATTTGACAAGGAATCGCTGCACGACCAAGTTTAAGACGTGTGCCATGCACGGCACGTGCGTGATTTTGCCCTGTTTCAATGCGCTAAGCAGATTGGCACCGTTGTCACACACCACTTTACCAACTGTCAAATTGAGCGGTGTTAGCCACTCATCTGCCTGTGAACGCAAAGCTGAAAGGAGTGCCGGGCCAGTGTGGCTCTTTGCTTCCAGGCACAACAGACGCAGCACGGCATGGCAACGTCTCACCTGGCATGTGGAATAGGTTCTGGGGAGCTTGGGCGGTGCAGTGGAAGAGACGCTAGCAGCGGAAAAGGAGGAGGCAGCTGAGGAGGAGAGGGAGGAGGATGGAGTAGGAGGAGGAGAAGAAGAGTCAGGCCTGCATGCAATCCGTGGCGGTAAAACCAAATCTACACGGGTGCCACGGGTTACATGCTTGACGGCCGTCAGAAGGTTCACCCAGTGGGCAGTAAAACTGATATACCTTCCCTGCCCGTGTTTGCTAGACCACGTGTCTGTGGTCAGATGTATCTTGGCACCGACACTGTGTGCCAGAGATACATTCACTTGCCGCTGAACATGGCCATATAGCTCTGGGATGCCCTTCTCTGAGAAATACTTCCTTCCTGGGACCTTCCATTGTGGTGTTCCAATGGCCACAAATTTGCGAAAGGCCTCCGAGTCCACCAGTTTATATGGCAGTAGTTGGCGGGCTATGAGTTCTGACAAGCCAGCCGCCAACCGTTGGGCAAGAGGGTTATCCGGCGTCATCATTTTTTTACGCTCAAACATTAGGCCCACGGAAGCCTGCCTTTTTGCAGAAAAATGTGAGCTTGGCGTGATGGAAGGTGGAGTGGAGGACAATTGTGAGGAGAGAGGAGAAGGAGAAGTAGAAGACGAGGCTGGACGGTGAGAGCCTGCAGTGTGGCTTTGTGTGTTCCGTTGCTCCCACTGGGCTCGGTGATGGCTGCTCATGTGCCTTCTTAAGGCGGTCGTCCCTAGGTGAGTATTGGGCTTACCGCGACTAACGCGTTGACTGCAAAGATTGCAGATGGCAACGCTATTGTCAGCAGCGGACACGTTAAAAAAAGCCCACACTGCGGAGCCATGTGCCGGTGTCCTGGGAGCGCCAGATGTGACCGTACATGGTCGATGACTCGCTCCTGATACATTTGCAGTCTGCTTTGTCCCTGCTGTGCAATGTAAGTCATTGCTGCTTCTCCTCCCTATCTGCTGGTCCATATCTCCCTCTGAACTCCCCTCCTCTTCCTCTCTTGTGGGCACCCACGTGACATCACTAGACACGTCATCATCAACGTCACCTTCCCCACCGCTATAAGTAGAGATCTCGGAGTAGGCAGCAACACCGGGGACCAACCTCCTCCTTGGGCTGATCTGGGTACTGGCGTCAGACTGCTGAGTAGCGCTTGTTGCTACCTCCTCTTCCTGATCCAATACCAAGAGTGGCTGCGCATCAGAAATGTCCTCTTGATATGGATCGGAAAATAATTCCAGTGACTCAAGCGGAAGGTATGTGGTGGTGGTGGTGGTGGTCGTGTTGTTGGTGGTAGTGTCTTTGGGGGTGCACATAGCAGAGAGTGAAGAAGAGGGTGCAGATCGAGAGGATGAGGAGGGTGCAGAAGAGTAAGGCTGAGCGAGCCACTCAACCAAGTCTGGTGCATCCTTTAAAGTAATTGAACGCACCTTCTGCAACTTCCCACTTTGGCTCAAGCCTGTTGCTCCTGCCCTACCCCTACCACCCCTGCGGAAGGGCCTGCCTCTTCCGCTGCCTGTCATTTTTTAAATGACCCTGTGACAAAACTCTTAGTCCCTATACCGATGAAGGACTGCTGCAGTATAGGGCAGCGGTCAGCAGTGGTGCACGTCAACCCTATCTATTGTGGACCGATAGCGGTCCTTACAGAACAGCAGACTGTACCGCACTCAAGCCTATGTACCGTAGCACCCTATACCAAGTTACCAGTCCTTATAAGAACTTTTGTGGACCAAGCAGGTTGTGTATTAGTGATTAGCAGACTGTACGTCAGTCCCTATACCGCTGAAGGACTGCTGCAGTATAGGTGAGCGGTCAGCAGTGGTGCACGTCAACCCTATCTATTGTGGACCGATAGCGGTCCTTACAGAACAGCAGACTGTACCGCACTCAAGCCTATGTACCGTAGCACCCTATACCAAGTTACCAGTCCTTATAAGAACTTTTGTGGACCAAGCAGGTTGTGTATTAGTGTTTAGCAGACTGTATGTCAGTCCCTATACCGCTGAAGGACTGCTGCAGTATAGGGCAGCGGTCAGCAGTGGTGCACGTCAACCCTATCTATTGTGGACCGATAGCGGTCCTTACAGAACAGCAGACTGTACCGCACTCAAGCCTATGTACCGTAGCACCCTATACCAAGTTACCAGTCCTTATAAGAACTTTTGTGGACCAAGCAGGTTGTGTATTAGTGTTTAGCAGACTGTATGTCAGTCCCTATACCGCTGAAGGACTGCTGCAGTATAGGGCAGCGGTCAGCAGTGGTGCACGTCAACCCTATCTATTGTGGACCAATAGCGGTCCTTACAGAACAGCAGACTGTACCGCACTCAAGCCTATGTACCGTAGCACCCTATACCAAGTTACCAGTCCTTATAAGAACTTTTGTGGACCAAGCAGGTTGTGTATTAGTGTTTAGCAGACTGTACGTCAGTCCCTATACCGCTGAAGGACTGCTGCAGTATAGGGCAGCGGTCAGCAGTGGTGCACGTCAACCCTATCTATTGTGGACCGATAGCGGTCCTTACAGAACAGCAGACTGTACCGCACTCAAGCCTATGTACCGTAGCACCCTATACCAAGTTACCAGTCCTTATAAGAACTTTTGTGGAACAAGCAGGTTGTGTGTTAGTGATTAGCAGACTGTACGTCAGTCCCTATACCGCTGAAGGACTGCTGCAGTATAGGGCAGCGGTCAGCAGTGGTGCACGTCAACCCTATCTATTGTGGACCGATAGCGGTCCTTACAGAACAGCAGACTGTACCGCACTCAAGCCTATGTACCGTAGCACCCTATACCAAGTTACCAGTCCTTATAAGAACTTTTGTGGACCAAGCAGGTTGTGTATTAGTGTTTAGCAGACTGTACGTCAGTCCCTATACCGCTGAAGGACTGCTGCAGTATAGGGCAGCGGTCAGCAGTGGTGCACGTCAACCCTATCTATTGTGGACCGATAGCGGTCCTTACAGAACAGCAGACTGTACCGCACTCAAGCCTATGTACCGTAGCACCCTATACCAAGTTACCAGTCCTTATAAGAACTTTTGTGGAACAAGTGAGTTGTGAATGTTTAGCAGACTGCAGCAGAAGGGCAGCAGTCAAGTATAATATCCTTTCTATATTTGGAAGAAAGAATATTATACATGTACAAGCCTATTACTGTACCACTGATACCAGTCCTGAAAAGAACCTTTGTGGAACTAATAATAACAGCAAGTCTTTAAAATTACCCTCACTGCCTGACAACACTGCTTCCTTCCTGTCCCTATACAAATTGGCAAAAAAAGAGAACGATTAGTGGTTACTGGAACAGCTCTTTTGTGGACCTTGATAGTAACAGCTAATGATGATGATGATGATGATGATGATGATGAAAGACTAATCTGGCTGTCCCTGTAGCATACACCGTCCTTTCCCTTTCTCTAAACTAACAAAAGACACTCAGGCTGCTGCAAGAATCAGCAGCACAGCAAACCTATCAACACCTAACACCTATACCAGTCCTGAAAAGAACTTTTGTGTACCAAATAGCTAGTGGTTTATCTCTCCCTACTCCACACAGGAACCTGTCCCTATCGTAACAGAAGAAAGAATGTAAAATGGCCACCGGATCGGGTGTATTTATAGGTTAGGGGGAATGTACAAGTGTCCATGTGCTGTCATGTCTCAATTGGCTGTCCTGTATCACATGATAAACGTGTCACCAAAGGTTAAAGTTCTTGTATACATTAAACACGTAAGTCCGCCGCGGCGAACGACGGAAAAAGGCGTTCGAACGTGCGGACCGCGAATGTCGGAAATTCGCCGCGAAACGACCGCCGGGCGAACCGTTCGGCCATCACTAGTCAGATGTATCTTGGCACAGACACTGTGTGCCAGAGATACATTCACTTGCCGCTGAACATGGCCATATAGCTCTGGGATGCCCTTCTCTGAGAAATACTTCCTTCCTGGGACCTTCCATTGTGGTGTTCCAATGGCCACAAATTTTCGAAAGGCCTCCGAGTCCACCAGTTTATATGGCAGTAGTTGGCGGGCTATGAGTTCTGACAAGCCAGCCGTCAACCGTTGGGCAAGAGGGTTATCCGGCGTCATCATTTTTTTACGCTTGAACATTAGGCCCACGGAAGCCTTCCTTTTTGCAGAAAAACATGAGCTTGGCGTGATGGAAGGTGGAGTGGAGGACAATTGTGAGGAGAGAGGAGAAGGAGAAGTAGAAGACGAGGCTGGACGGTGAGAGCCTGGAGTGTGGCTTTGTGTGTTCCATTGCTCCCACTCAGCTCAGTGATGGCTGCTCATGTGCCTTCTTAAGGCGGTCGTCCCTAGGTGAGTGTTGGGCTTACCGCGACTAATGCGTTGACTGCAAAGATTGCAGATGGCAACGCTATTGTCAGCAGCGGACACATTAAAAAAAGCCCACACTGCGGAGCCATGTGCCGGCGTCATGGGAGCGCCAGATGTGACCGTACATGGTCGATGACTCGCTCCTGATACATTAGCAGTCTGCTTTGTCCCTCCTGTGCAATGTAAGTTATTCCTGCTTCTCCTCCCTATCTGCTGGTCCATATCTCCCTCTGAACTCCCCTCCTCTTCCTCTCTTGTGGGCACCCACGTGACATCACTAGACATGTCATCATCGACGTCACCTTCCCCACCGCTATAAGTAGAGATCTCGGAGTAGGCAGCAACACCGGGGACCAACCTCCTCCTTGGGCTGATCTGGGTGCTGTCGTCAGACTGCTGAGTGGCGGTTGTTGCTACCTCCTCTTCCTGATCCAATGCCAAGAGTGGCTGCGCATCAGAAATGTCTTGATATGGATCGGAAAATAATTCCTGTGACTCAAGCGGAAGGTATGTGGTGGTGGTGGTGGTGGTGGTGGTGGTGTTGTTGGTGGTAGTGTCTTTGGGGGTGCACATAGCAGAGAGTGAAGAAGAGGGTGCAGATCGAGAGGATGAGGAGGGTGCAGAAGAGTAAGGCTGAGTGAGCCACTCAACCAAGTCTGGTGCATCCTTTAAAGTAATTGAATGCACCTTCTGCATCTTCCCACTTTGGCTCAAGCCTGTTGCTCCTGCCCTACCCCTACCACCCCTGCGGAAGGGCCTGCCTCTTCCTCTGCCTGTCATTTTTTAAATGACCCTGTGACAAAACTCTCAGTCCCTATACTGATAAAGGACTGCTGCAGTATAGGGCAGCAGTCAGCAGTAGTGCACCTCAACTCTATATATTGTGGACCTATACTAGTCCTTAAGGAATAGCAGACTGTACCTCACTCAACCCTATGTACTGTAGTACCCTATACCTTACCAGTCCTTATAAGGACCTTTGTGGAACTAGTAGGTTGTGAATGATTAGCAGACTGTACCTCAGTCCCTATACTCATAAAGGACTACTGCAGCAGAAGGGCAGCAGTCAGCAGTAGTGCACCTCAACCCTATATATTGTGGACCTATACCAGTCCTTAAGGAACAGCAGACTGTACCTCACTCAACCCTATGTACTGTAGTACCCTATACCATACCAGTCCTTATAAGGACCTTTGTGGAACTAGTAGGTTGTGAATGATTAGCAGACTGTACCTCAGTCCCTATACTGATAAAGGACTGCAGCAGAATAGGGCAGCAGTCAGCAGTAGTGCACCTCAACCCTATATATTGTGGACCTATACCAGTCCTTAAGTTATAGCAGACTGTACCTCACTCAACCCTATGTACTGTAGTACCCTATACCTTACCAGTCCTTATAAGGACCTTTGTGGAACTAGTAGGTTGTGAATGATTATCAGATTGTACCTCAGTCCCTATACTCATAAAGGACTACTGCAGCAGAAGGGCAGCAGTCAAGTATAATATTCTTTCTATATTTGGAAGAAAGAATATTATACGTGTACAAGCCTATTACCATACCAGTCCTAAAAAGAACCTTTGTGGACCTAATAGTAACAGCTACTGATTAAACCGACTGTCCCTCACTGCGACACACAGCTTCCTGCCTGTCCCTATTTAAACTGACAAAACATAGGCTGCTGGAACAATAACTTGAATAGCACTCAAAACTATATCCTGTATTACTTTACCATACCAGTCCTGAAAAGGACTTTTGTGGACCTAATAGTAACAGCTGATGATTAAACTGACTGTCCCTGCTGCACACAGCATCCTGTCCCTCTCTCTACACTGACAAAAGACAGGCTGCTGCAACAATAACTAGCACAGCAGTGCCTCAAACCTATATCCTGAACTACACCTAACACCTATACCAGTCCTGAAAAGAACTTTTATGGACCAAATAGCTAGCGATTTGGGTCACTGCAGTCTCTCCCTGCTCCACACAGCAACCTCTCCCTATAGTGACATACGAAAGAATGTAAAATGGCCGCCGGATCGGGTCTATTTATACGTTAGGGGGAATGTCCAAGTGCCCATGTGCTGTAATGTCTCAATTGGCTGTCCTGTACGCCATGATGGATGTGTCATCATAGGTCAAAGTTCTTTTACACAGTAAACACGGAATTCCGCCGGGCGAACGGCGGCAATAGTCCGCCGATCGGGCGGACAGTGAACAGCCGAAATTCCCCACGAAACGACCGCCGGGCGAACCGTTCGGCCATCCCTAGCAACCACTACTTTTAGCATGGTCTGGTATTTTGCAATCAGCCACAGCCAGCCCACAACAAACCATCTCTGCTACCAAATGCCTGCCTGCCCAAGAGTCTCTTCCTCCATCACCTATGGCAACCTCAGTTTCAGCCCAATATACTCTACTTCCCACCAAATATCAATACCCTGTTTCTTCCTGCTGCACATATCCTGCCTTTAATCCACCTGCCTCTTTCCTGTTGCCTGCTATCCCTCAAGAACTTCCCCCAGCCACTGTTACCTCTTCCCTGCCATATTCCAACCCTTCTCTCCAGTCTGCTTCATCCCCTACATATAGATCTGCAGCTACCTACAGGACTTCAGTAGCTAAATCTAAAAAGAGACGGAAGTTCTTTCCTACCCATTTGATCCTGCCTAACACAACCTGCCTCCACACCAATCAACCTGCTCCACTCTGCTTGCATGCCAGCTGAACCTGATAACCCACCTGATTCTGCCAAACATCTGCCTGCTATCCAGCCAGTGTCTCTGCCTGAAGTTCCTGTGCCCCAGTCTGATATGCCTGACATCCCAGTTCCTGCTGTCCAGCCTGACGTCCCAGTGCCTGCTGTCCAGCCTGGCATCCCAGTTCCTGTTGTCTAGCCTGACGTCCCAGTTCCTGCTGTCCAGCCTGACGTCCCAGTTCCTGCTGTCCAACCTGGCTGTCCCAGTGCCTGCTGTCCAACCTGACTGTCCCAGTGCCTGCTGTCCAGCCTGACTGTCCCAGTGCCTGCTGTCCAGCCTGACTGTCCCAGTGCCTGCTGTCCAGCCTGACTGTCCCAGTGCCTGCTGTCCAGCCTGACTGTCCCAGTGCCTGCTGTCCAGCCTGACTGTCCCAGTGCCTGCTGTCCAGCCTGACTGTCCCAGTGTCTGCTGTCCAGCCTGACTGTCCCAGTGCCTGCTGTCCAGCCTGACTGTCCCAGTGCCTGCTGTCCAGCCTGACTGTCCCAGTGCCTGCTGTCCAGCCTGACTGTCCCAGTGCCTGCTGTCCAGCCTGACTGTCCCAGTGCCTGCTGTCCAGCCTGACGTCCCAGTGCCTGCTGTCCAGCCTGACGTCCCAGCCTTCCAGTTTGATGTCCCGGTTGGTGCCTTCCAGTCTGATGTGCCGCTGCCTGCCTTCCAGTCTGATGTGCCGCTGCCTGCCTTCCAGTCTGATGTGCCGCTGCCTGCCTTCCAGTCTGTTATGCCGCTGCCTGCTTCCTGGTCTGATGTGCCAGCTTCCCGGTCCGATGTGCTCCTGCCTGCTGCCCAGCCTGAGGGGTTCCTGCCTGCTGCCCAACCTAAGGTGTTCCTGCCTGCTGCCCAGCCTGATGTGACTGCTGCCCAGCTTGAAGTGCCTGTGCCCACTTCCCAGCTTGATGTGCCCACTGCCCAGCTTGATGTGCCCATGCCTGCTGTCCAACTCGAAGTGCCTGCTGGCCAGCTTAAAGTGCCTGTGCCAGCTGCCCGGCTTGATGTGCCCGCTGCCCAGCTTGAAGTGCTCGTGCCTGCTGCCCAACTCGAAGTGCCTGCTGCCCAGCTTGATATGCCCATGCCCGCTGCCCAGCTTGATGTGCCCGCTGCCCAGCTTGATGTGCCAGTGCCTGCTGCCCAGCTTGATGTGCCCATGCCTGCTGTCCAACTCGAAGTGCCTGCTGCCCAGCTTGAAGTGCTTGTGCCCGCTGCCCAGCTTGATGTGCCCGCTGCCCAGCTTGATGTGCCCATGCCTGCTGCCCAGCTTGATGAACCCGTGACGGCTGCCCAGCCTGATGTGCCTATTGTCCAATTCAAGGTGCCTGCCGCCCAGCTCGATGGCCCGGAGCCCGCTATCTGCCCTGAAGTGCATGATGCCTAGCCTGAAGTGCCTGTTGACCAGCCTGATGTACCCCTATCCATTGTTCTGTTTGATGCCATAGACTATGGACAATTACATCCAGTTGGAGCGTCCGGAGGCTGATCCTTTGAGGGGGGTACTTCAGGAAATGTTCCATCCACTGATAATACCTGTCTTTTGGCGTGCAGTACTGAGGTCCACCAGCAGGTGTCTCCTGGCAGCTTGGAACTGTCAGAGCTTTTCCCTGCTGATGTCATGTCATCTTTGGGCTGCAGTACTGGCGTCTACCAGTGGATGGATCCTGGCAGTGTGGAGCAGACAGCACCTCCTGCAATCAGGTGTCACTTGAGGCCAATCACAGGCCTATAAATAGCTGGCAAGCACTCACATGTTTGCCTTGGTATTGTCCATGTGCCCTGACCTGCTGCTTGTGATCCTGAGCCTGATTCTGAACCTGTTCCTGTGACTTGAGTTTCTGATCCTGTTTCCCTGTCCTGGTCCCTACCCTGTCCCAACTGTTACCATCATCCCTGCCCTGCAGTCTGATCCGTCCATCCTCTTCCTGTCCTGTGTTCCTACCCCATCTGCTGATCTCCCCGTGTATGACCTTGGCCTGGTTTGTGTCTCTGATTCTGGACAGCCCTTTGTTTTATCTACTAATCCTCTGTGCATGATCCTGGCCTGGCTATCGTTTATGATCCTGGTATTTCCTATTTATTGTACATATGTCTGTTGTTATTTGGGGGTCTCTGTTTGATTTATTGCACTGTGGGGTTGTATTTATATTATTCACTTTCCTTTATAAATCATTATATTTCACTTATACACGTTTGGGTTTCCTCTGTTGCAGTCCACACAGTTCTGGTCTTATCTGATACATGACAGTTTACATGTTTGGATATATTATATTTACTTAACATCTGGTAGTCTTTGGCCTATGTCAGGTCACCTGAGGCAGGTGACAGATGCACACATCTGGGGTTAGGAGTGCACCACTAAGGTTGTAGAACCTTTGGTTGGTTGTTGCGGATGAAGCTCTGGGTTGTTCAGGAAAGCAGCTCCACCAGAACACCAACATGGGCCAAGCAGGAAGATAGAGCGTAAGATTCCCCAGGCCATGGAGTCTAAGCCCCTGTACACACGGTCAGAGATTTTGCCAACCAAATCCGTTGGATTTTGTCCGTCGGATTTAGTCCGACGGATTGTGTCCGAAACTGTTGCATACACACGGTCGGGCCAACAGGTATTGACCAGAGCCTCTGGTGGTGAGGATGAATTTGGCTGCAGCTGATTCCATGTCACGGCCCCCGGGTGTCTCAACTCATGCTCACGGACTGGCCCGGGTGGACGGTGCGGAAGCAGCAGTTCTGGATTAAGCACAGTATAGTCAGAAGAACAAGCCAAGGTAGGGGCAACTAGCAGACAGGGATGGTCAGGAAAGCATGCAAAGGTCAGGGTTACTAGCAGAGGGGATGGTCAGGAAGAACACGCCAAGGTCAGTACATGGAAGTCAGAGATAAACATACAGCAGGACACCAGACATAAGCCTAGACACAACTGTTGCTCTGGCAAAGCTGGCTTGTAGAGCACAGGGTTAAATAGTG
Organism: Lithobates pipiens; assembly: GCF_037356315.1. Lineage (NCBI taxonomy): Eukaryota > Metazoa > Chordata > Amphibia > Anura > Ranidae > Lithobates > Lithobates pipiens. Next base: position 289,847,775 of record NW_027507764.1, read on the forward strand.
TTTTCTGTTGAGAGACTGGGGTGGAGCCATGCTGAGAGCTCATGCTTAACCACTACAGCCCCAGAAGATTTTACCCCCTTCCTGACCAAAGCACTTTTTACAATTTTGCACGCTTTAACTGAAAATTGCAATGCCGTACCCAAACTAAATTTGTGTCCCTTTTCTCCCACAAATAGAGCTTTCTTTTGGTGGTATTTGATCACCTCTGCGGTTTTAATTTTTTGTGAGATAAACGAAAAAAGGCAGAATAAAAAAAAAAAAAAGATATTTTCTACTTTTTGTTTTAAAAAAATACAATAAACTCAATTTTAGTCATACATTTAGGCCAAAAAGCATTCAGCCACATGTCTCGGGTAAAAAGAAATGCAATAAGCGTATATTTATTTGGTTTGCGCAAAAGTTATAGCGTCCACAAATTAGGGTCAATTTTCTGGAATTTTACGCAGCTTTTAGTTTATGACTGCATATCTCATTTATTGCGGTGCTAAAATAGAGGGCAGTAACCCCTCCCCAAATGACCCCATTTTGGAAAGTAGACACCCTTAGGAATTTGCTGAGAGGCTTGTTGAGCACATTGAATATCTTATTTTTTTTTTATCATAAGTGATTGAAAAATTACAAAAAATAAATAAAAAATGTACACAAAGTTGTTCCTAAATGATATATTGCTCAAACATGCCACGGGCATATGTGAAATTACACCCCAAAATACATTCTGAGGCTTCTCCTGAGTACGGGGATACCACATGTGTGGGACTTTTTGGCAGTCTAGCCGCATACAGGACACCAAAATCCAATCACCGCCTTCAGGCTTTCTAAGGGCGTAAATTCTTGATTTCACTCTTCGCTACCTATCACAGTTTTCGAAGGCCATGAATTGCCCAGATAGCACAAAACCCCCCAAATGACCCCAAACTATTTGCTGGAAGGTATGGTGAGTATTTTGCAGATCTCACTTTTTATCACAAAGCTTTGAATATTAAAAAAAGAAAAAAAATTTTTTCCTTTTCTTTCTTCATTTTCAAAAACAAATGAGCGCTGCAAAATACTCACCATGCCTCTAAGCAAATACCTTGGGGTGTCTACTTTCCAAACTGGGGTCATTTGGGGAGGGGGGGGGGTTTGTGCTATCTTGACATTTCAGGGCCTCCAAAACTGTGATAGTTAGTGGGAAGGGAAATCACCATTTTACGCCCTTAAGCCGCGTACACACGGGCGGACTGTCTGACCAACTTAGTCCATCAGACAATCCGACGGACAGTCCGTCATACTTTCGAATGAACGGACTTGCCCACACACGGCACTTTTTGAGCGGACTAATACGGCGGACTAAGTCCGCCATACTATCCGCCCTACTTTTGAAATGAACGGACTCGCCCACACACGCGGAGGAAAGTTCGCTCATTTCGAGCAGGTATCCAGGTAGGCGGGGCCCGCGACGGAGACGTCGCTGGCCCCGCCGCCTGGTATGGACTTAAAGGGGAACCCCAACGCCGAAAAAAATCTGCGTGGGGGTCCCCCCCAAGTCCACAACAGACCCTTGTCCGAGCACGCTACCCGGCCGGCCAGGAAAGGGGGGCGAGCGAGCGCCCCCCCCTCCTGAGCCGTACCAGGCCGCGTGCCCTCAACATGGGGGGTGCCTTGGGGAAGGGGGGGCCGCGCGGCCCCCCCACCCCAAAGCACCTTGTCCTCATGTTGATGAGGACAAGGGCCTCTTCCCGACAACCCTGGCCGTTGGTTGTCGGGGTCTGCGGGCGAGGGGCTTATCGGAATCCGGGAGCCCCCTTTAATAAGGGGGCCCCCGGATACCGGCTCCCCCACCCTATGTGAATGAGTATGGGGTACAATGTACCCCTACCCATTCACCTGTAAAATAAAAGTACCAAAAAAACCACAACACAGGGTTAAAATATTTTATTGCACAGCTCCGGGGGTCTTCCGTCTTCGGGGGTCTTCTCGCCGGACTCCTCCGCTATCTTCTTGTAGCTCTTTTGCTAGCGGAGGAGTCCGGCTTTCTTCCTCGCCGCCGGCCTCTTCTCCCGACTTCGGGGGTCTTGTCCCCCTCTTCGGTTCTTCTGCCGGGCCACCGCGCCTTCTTATAGCTCTTTTACAGGCGGTGGCCCGGTCTTCTGTCGCCGCCGTCGCCGCCGCCTTCCGTTCTTCTTCTTCTTCTTCTCCAGGAGATGTTGCCTCAACGCTCTCTCCGGCCGGAATGCCAGGGACGCGCTCCGCTGCCACTTATATAGGGACAATGGGGCGGTGTCACATGGCTTTATGTCACATGGGTTGGGGTTGGCGTTCCCCTTTAAGTCCATACCAGGCGGTGGGGCCAGCGACGTCTCCGTCGCGGGCCCCGCCTACCTGGATACCCGCTCGAAATGAGCGGACTTTTCTCCGGGCGGGAAAAGTCCGCTCATTTCAAAAGTACGGCGGACTGGCACACACACGGGCGGATTGTCCGCCCAAATGCGAGTCCAGCGGACAGTATTTCCAACATTCCGAAATACTTAGTCCGCCAGACTGTCCGCTGAAAAAGTCCGCTGAAGCCCACACACGAGCGGACTGTCCGCTGAAATGTGTTTCAGCGGACTAAGTTGGGCAGACAGTCCGCCCGTGTGTACGCGGCTTTAGAAAGCCTGAAGGCAATGCTTGATTTTTGGAGTCCTTAACAAGGCTAGGCTACTAAAAAGTCTTGCACACGTGGTATCTCCGTATATAGGAGAAGCAGGAGAAACAGCAGAATGTATTTTGGGGTGTAATTTCACATATGCCCATGGCATGTTTGAGCAATGCTTCTTACTGCTATAGCCAGCTATAGATGGGAACAAGTGGCGTCTTTTTTGTATCACTGTTGTGTTTTATGGTTAGGCAATGCACTGACACCTTTGCAGCCATTGTGCAATATGCTGGGTGTTCAATGTGCCCCTGTACCTTTAAGAAGGGGTGGCTTCCCTTCTGCCCACCTGCTCTCACCTATCCATCAGAATGCATGTGCCTCCACTGTGGGGACACTTATAAGTTAACGTTAGGTACCACAGATACCAGGGTGCTTTGACGAGGCTCGGTGGCTTACACATACATTTGCAAATTTGTGCAGACTAAACCCCTGCTTTTATTGCATACTGTTAGCCCTTGTACACACGGTCGGAGATTCCGACAACCAAATCCGTCTGAGTTATTCCGACGGATTAATTCCGGGCGAGGTCCGGAAGTGATGTTGCATACACACGGTCGGACCAAGTTGTCGGAAATTTCCGGTTGTCAAGAACGCGGTGACGTAAGCCGCGTACGGCGGGACTAGAAAAGGGAAGTTCAGCACCACCTCCGGCACCCTTTGGGCTCCTTCTGCTGATCTCGCGTTTATCGCGTGTTAGTAGAAGTTTGGTGAGAGACGATTCGCGCTTTTCAGATTAGTGATTCAGTTCGCTAGTGCTCTTCAGTTTCTGCTTGTCTTTGCGTATCTGATAATCAGTGCATGTAGTCAGTAAGTATTTGTTTCTCATTGTGGACTATATCTTGGTATAGTACGCTTTGATTTGCATTGCTTATTGTCTGCTTGCTTCTGCTATTCAGTTCGTTCTTTCAGGCATTGCTGTTTATCGGTGCTTTCTGTTGTCCGTTCTGACCAGCCGACCGTTTTCAAACCATGTTTCGTCTACGTACTCGTCATAGAGTTTGTGCTGTGCAGGGGCTTCGTGTTGGGGTTCTTACTTTGACACAAGCCCGGTCCATGAACAGGGAGGGGAGGCGTTTGTGGACCAAGAATTGGTTGCGCCGACATGAACAGTTCTCGCACATGCCTTTGCTCCGTGAGATCCGCGAGAATAATCCTGATGATTTCAGGAATTATCTCCGGATGACAAACCCGTTTTTCACCGTCTACTGGCTTTGCTGACCCCTTATATAAGCAGGCAGGATACCTGCATGCGGCAAGCCATCACTCTGGAGCAGAGGCTTATCGCCACGTTGTGCTACTTGGCGACTGGGAGAAGCCTTCAGGACCTCAAGTTCTCTACAGGCATCTCCCCCCAGGCTCTGGGAATCATTATTCCAGAGACCTGTTCTGCCATCATTCAGGTCCTGCAGAAGGACTATATGAAGGTAAGTTTTATCCTTTAACATCACATTCTATGTATTTCATGATTGCTAATGTCTTGCATTTCTTTCCTCATTCCCTAATTACCATCATTGCAATATGCTATAATTCATATACTCTGCCCCTTTGTCCTCATGCATATTTGCCTCACTTACTTCCCCACCATGCTCTTCTTGGCCCATAAAACTATAGTCTAGTCACTTACCAATGTCTTTTGTCAGCTCCATAGTATTGCTTTCCCCTAAACACCCCCTAAAATGTCTACAAATGTTATGTTTGTGCTTCAATTCATGCAGAATTTTTTTTTTGGTTGTGCCAAACTCATTAGGAACCCCCCTCCCCCCAACTGCTAGCTCAGCTGATAGCAATCCTCTCTGCTGGCTTTACCAAACCCAATACACACTATATCTACCTTTTTGATAGTCACATTTATGGATGAATTCACCTAAGCATGTAGTGCAAGGGCCTGCCTCAATACTTTCAAATGCTATAATTTTTTTATTTTTTTCCCCTATTATTATCTTGATATGTAATAGCAGAATGTCAAAATGTGCTTCCATTTTGTTTTCTTTTTGGTATTATGACACTTATTACCTGTCCGGTGGGCTGCCAATAGTGTAAGTAAGGAGGGGCTACCCAAAGTATCACACATTATTTATGCATTCAGCTCTCAATCAAGTGGAGAGGATTTACCTGTCCAAAACATCCCCCCCCCCTCATTTTTAGCAAGGGCCCATTAGATGGGGGGGATGGGGGGGGGGGGGGTGATGACTCTGATAAGGGGACCTTATACTTTATGCTTTAAATACTCAGTTCCCAAAATGTTATACTGATCTTGGCAAAAAATGTTTGTGTCTAATCTGCTTGCAATGTTGATTTGCAAAATTACAAATTTTTGGTCTTGTTTCACTACATAGTGTCCTTCAACGCCACAGGAATGGCAGACTGTGGCCTCCCACTTTGCGAGTCGTTGGGACTTTCCCAATTGTGGAGGTGCAATTGATGGGAACCACGTCCGCATTGTCCCACCACCGAACTCGGGGTCGTACTATTTTAACTACAAAGGGTTTAATAGTATAGTGATGTTGGCGGTGGTGTCTGAGACATATGACTTCTTGTATGTGGACATGGGGCAAAATGGATGGATGTCGGATGGTGGAGTGTTCTCACGGACGGAGTTCTACTGGCGTCTCCAGATTCTGGGCTTGCCACCCCCAGAGGAGAATCAGGAAGGACTCCCGTTTGTCTTCGTCGCGGATGAGGCGTTTGCCCTGGCGAACCATCTGATGCGGCCTTTCCCGATGAGGACCCTCACCCCGGACCAGAGGATTTTTAATTCCTGCCTGTCCAGAGCCCGAAGAGTGGTGGAGAACACCTTTGGAATACTGGCCAGCCGGTCCCGCCTTTTTTTAACGCCTATCCACATGGCGGAATATAAACTAAATCGCATTGTGCTGGCGTGCTGTGTTCTGCACAATTTCCTAAAAAGACATTCTGCAAACTATGCGGTCTCAGTTGGTCAAGAAGCAGACTTGCTTGAAAATGAGAACCTCATGGGCCTTGAAGCTGCTCGTCCTGGCTTGCCCCTCCAAAGCGCCCCTGAGGTCAGAACCCAATACATGGAGTACTTTGTGGGTAGGGGGGCCATTGATATGCCAGACAATGTCTGAGCGGCATTTTATGAATACATTTTTCTTTGAAACTTCAAGATTTGTTTTCATTTACTGCTTGGCTTGGTTTTAGGTGTCTCCTAGGTAAATTTATGTTTTTTCTTGTTGTGCCTTTTTCACCAACAGTGCAAACCAAAGTTCTGAGCGAGATGAGGGGACAGTCTCTTCTTCAGATAAGCTTATTATGTTGTGGGTCTGCTACACACACACCTTGTTTTTGGTAACTAATGTATGTAGTGCATTACTGACCAAAATCGTGCTCATTTTCAGCACCATGGCAGGAAAATGGCATGATTGTCAAAATTAACACATCACCGTGGGTGTTTTTTACTAAAGGCACTTCCACTATGCACTACAAGTGCACTGCAAAAGTGCACCTGAAACTGCACTTGGAGTGCAAAGTTGAGTTACGTTTAGTAAATAACACCCATTCTCACCGAAAACAAAAAATTTAATACAAATGCATCTTTTGCGCAATGAAAAAGGAAGCCACACATTGTTGATAATTTAACTTTTTAATCCAAGCACATTCACATGTGCATTTAGAAAAGGGTTTTACAACAAACCAACAATTTGGGTGTATCAAAAACAGTCTTTCAGGTAATTTTTTTTTTCACTTTGTGTTTTTGTGTAAACAGGCATGTATCAAAGCGTAACATACAGAACACAGGAACTTACAAAGTTCAAATTCGAAAAGTGAATACAATATCAGACATGAGTATGTACAAACTGGGCTGATATTGCCTTCATCACATAAGGTGTCACCCCCGGAAAATACAAATTTGGAAGATGCACAGAGTGTGTCAACATGTGCTATCTCCCATCATGGGGGATCAATGTACATATTTTGGGGCTGCAACCCCTTCATCTCAGCCACTTTCCACAAAACACGTACATTGATCCCCCATGATGGGAGATAGCGCATGTTGACACACTCTGTGCATCTTCCAAATTTTGATTTTCTAAAAATACAAAAGTTGTGGTTTAAAAGCCAAAAAATAAAACCCTAGCTAGTTTGGGCTGTTTCACACTCTCCCCAAAACATCAATGATGTTCTTCATTTTATTTTTAACATCATTGATGTTTTGCTGTAAATTTTCTAAATCCCAATTGCACCCCATTATCTCCCCAATTAGGATCTGGGCACTTTCACTGGTAAAATGGGATTCTTCTTCCACATCACCTACAAAACAAAGCACAAAAAACACACCATGTATTATAAATATGGTGACATACATTGATGAGCTTACCGGAAGCTGTGTTCTCCAACACTCACCTGTTGTGGTGACAATTTGTCCAGCTTCAACGATCTCTCCTTCCTCCTCCTGCTCCTCTGCTTCTGGTTTTGGAATTTTGCCTTCTTTGGGAGGGGTGGGGTCCCTGGTGTCCTCATACTTGCCGAGTCTTCTCTCCCCTATGAGAATGTAAAAAAAGAATAATTAGCACACAGAGGGCAGAATTAGGAATATGAAACATTGCTTGGAAGTGTTGCACAATTGTGTTTTTTGGCCGAGTTCCAAAGTGAGAACATTATTGTTGACACTTTGTTAAGCTGGAATACTTACCTGCAGAACGATGTTTCTTACGAACGAATGAAACCATGAACTTGAAAGTGGCCATTTTAAAATATACAACATGAAATCAAAGCACATGGAGCATGTATGCAAGCAAGAATAATCATATGAACACACGACAACTACTTACTTTTTTGAAGAACACGCTTGATCCTTATGTACTGCTCATGCTCCCTCAGTTTCAGGTCTGACCAGTGTTTTCTCAGTTGATCCATGGATCGGCGTACCCCAAAATTCTTCTGAAGACTCTTCACAACTTTATTCATGATCTTGGCCTTTCTGATATTTGGGTTTGGGTAAGGTCCATACTTCCCATCATAGTCGGTCCTGTTCAATATGTCCAACATCTCTCCAAAAGACATATTTGAGGCCTTAAATCTTCTCTTCCTGGATTGGGATGTTTCAGGCTCCGGGCTTTCCTCACCCTCCTCCTCGTTAGTGGAACTCTGATTGCGCACCTGCGTTCTCTCCGCCATGTGCTCTCCCCACTGCACCAAAAGCGAAGGGGCGGAAAATAGTCTAGAAAGAATGTCAGGGGCGGGCGGAGTTTCGCGCATGTGCACTGTATATAAAACGCAACACGCGTGTGTCGCCCGTACAATCTGTGAACAGAGGGAGAATCTGAGGCAACGAACGTGCAAACGAAGGTAAAATTTTGAACTTGGTACATCACTAGGCTATACTGCTTCTAGATTGAGGCCTGCACTAGTGGAGTTTAGCCTGACATTAGGGTTTGTCTTGTGTTGTGTCTTGCAGACATTATGGACGGGTTCAGTGATCATAGCTTCCTCCCTCTGTGCATCGATAAATACAGAGAGATGCCCTGCCTGTGACAAGCGACACACCCTTAGTATAGTAACAAACTAAAGAGGCAGGCAGCAATGGAGAATCTGGTTGAGTTTGTGAAGCCGGTGGTCCCCAAGGCAGACGTCAACTATTTAAAAAAGAAAATCGGTGGCCTGAGGAGTACATATCTGAAGGAGAGGAAGAAGGTGCTGGACTCTGGTGTTTCAGCAGATGACGTTTATGTCCCCAGTCTGTGGTATTATAACAGGATGCAGTTTCTGTCAGGCTGAGGCCAGAGAATCACTCTCTACTCTTCCTTCCACGCATCCTATGCTACATTCCACACCCGCTGAGTCTTCCGACGCCCAACCTGGGCCTTCCACTCAGGAAGAACTGGGGAGCCCAGCTTGAGCCAGCTATAGTATTGTTGTACATATTTTGGGAATATAAATGAATGATGTTAACTTGATTTTTGCTTACTAATTGCTGATTTTTGAAAGTGTTCCACATATCAATAGACAGTAGTGGCCAAAACCTTGGGGACAAGAAAGAAAAATGCTGGGCTCAGAATGATAGTCTTTTCTATTGGTTAACAATTTGCAACAGTCTTGATGTGAAAATTGTGTGTGTTTGATGAACCAAAAACTAAAACTATGTCCCTTTTTCATACACAGGAAGACCTCAGCCAGGAACAGGAGGGTGTGGAATGCAGCAGCCAGGAGGTGGCTGTGGAAAGTGGCAGCCAGGAGGAGGCGGGGGTAAGCGGCAGCCAGGCGGTGGGCGGGCAAAGGAGCCTCACAGAATGCCAGGTCTCTCCCCTCCGCATTTCACGCAAAAGGGCGAGAAAGGGGGGGGGAAATGTGGAGGAGTCGGCCCTGAGGCTGATTGGGGAGGCATCAGCGGCCCTCCAAGCCAAACCCACCTATCAAGAGGCCTTTGCTGCCTTGGCTGCCTGCAAGCTTGAGAAAATGGAGGAGGGGCAACAGCTCTTGTGTGAGGAGGTAATTATACACACCCTCAACAAGGGTCTGTCGGGCCAAATGACACAAACAACACACTTGTGTGATTTGGCCCATGCCCCTCCTCCTCCTCCTCCTTCTGCCACACCTCCAGCACCACAGCCACAGCCTGGAAGGAAGCGTGGAAGGAAGACCAGAGTGTGATGGGCTCAGTCTGGTCTGACAGAAGATGCAGCCTGTTGTAGTACCACAGCGTGGGAACATAGATGTCATATGCTGCTGTTCCGGGTTTCTTGGACTTCAGGACCAGACTTCTCTCCCTCAGATATGTACTCCTCAGGCCACCAAGTTTTGCGTTTAAATAGTTGATGTGTGCCCTGGGGGCCAAAGGCTTCGCTGATCTCCCCAGTTTCTCCATCGATGCCTCCCTCTTTATTTGTTACTGACACCTAAATAAAGTTTTTTTTTTGTTTGAAGAAATACTTGCGTATGTGTTTTACTTCAAAAAGGCTAGTTTATTTGTGAGCAGGCAGGTAAATCTCAAAAATACAAAGTGAAATGAATAACAAGGGGTACCAACACTAAACAGCCTCCTTTAGATTAAAAAAGGAAAAGAAAATATAAAAAATATAATAATGTTGTTGTGGTAAGTTTACACACAAAACACACCCCAAAAAATGGAAAGATGAGCAAACTGTCAACTATTTAAAAAATTGTATTGCTGAAATGAGTAAGAAAGAGTCAGAAAATACATTCGGGAGAAGTGTGTATGACTATGAGCATCAAAAGAAGTTCCTTCTTGCAGCATTGTAAAGAACAAGAGAATGCGCTTCATGAAAGAATTTTTAACATTGCAGCGTGACGAATGTGCTATATTGATTACGAGCAGTAGTTTTACCTGAGCGAGCGCTTCCGTGTCCGAATTGGATTGTGAGCATGCGTGGCACCTTGTCCGTCGGAGTAGGCTACACATGAAATAGTCCGATGCAGACCAGAATATCCAACAAAATGCTCTGATAGGAAACATTCCGACGGAATCTCTGACCGTGTGCACAATTGCGCAGCACCATTGCCTGGGACGCAGCACCATTGCCTGGGACGCAGCACCATTGCCTGGGAGAATCTCCTGTTTACACGGCGGCTTCTTTAATAGAAAGTCCCGCCTTCTTTGATGGACAGAACAGTCGTCCAATGGCAGTGCAGGAGAAGGACTTCCTATTACAGAGGCCGCCCGTAAACAGGAAATTCTACTGTGTACGGCGCTCGGTCCTGTCCTCCCTGTACCTTCCGAAGCATATATATCTTTTGTGGCCCCGGCGCTGGGAGATCGTCGGGGGCCACAAAAGATATGTATGTCCAAATAACCAGGCGGGCCGTTCAAAACCGGGCCGCGGGCCGCAATTGGCCCGTGGGCCGGACTTTGGACATGCCTGATTTAGTGGCAACTTTGTGTGGAAAAAAAATAAAGTAATGTAGTTTTCCCAAAACTTGTGGCAAAACATAAAATATTCCATGGACTCAATATGCTGCTCAGCAAATAGCTTGGGGTGTCTACTTTTCAAAATGGGGTCATTTAGGGGGAGGGGGGGTTGTGCTATCTGGGCATTTCATGGCCTCCAAAACTGTGATAGGTAGTGAGGAGTGAAATCAAAAATGTACGCCCTTAGAAAGTCTGAAGGCGGTGCTTGATTTTCAGGGTCCTGTACATGGCAAAAATTCCCACGCATGTGGTATCCCTGTACTCGGGAGAAGCAGCACAATGTATTTTGGGTTGTAATTCCACATATGCCCATGGCATGTTTGAGCAAAATATCATTTAGTGACTACTTTGTGAAAAAAATGTATTGTTATTTTCCCGAAACTTGGCAAAACATAAACGTGGCAAAATATAAAATATTCCATGGACTAAACATGCCTCTCAGCAAATAGCTTTGGGTGTCTACTTTCCAAAATGGGGTCATTTGGGAAAGGGGGGGGGGGTTGAACTGTCCTGGTATTTTATGCACAACATTAGAAGCTTTTGCCACACATGACCCACTCTTCTAACCACTTGAAGACAAAGCCATTTTTGACACTTTGTTTACATTAATTATTATTATTTTTTTTGATAGAACCCCCAAACATTATATAGGCCCTACAAATTAAAATGGTGGGTGTTGCAATTTTTTTCACACAGTATTTGTGCAGCAATTTTTCAAACACAATTTGTTTGGATAAAAAACACTTTTTTGAATTTGCTTTAAAATTGCGCACAACCGTGCATCGGCAACAAACTACATACATTTTTAAAAGCTTTTAAAAGAATTTACAGGTTACCACTTTCGATTTACAGAGGGGGTCTACTTCTAAAATTACTGCCTGCGATCTGACGTTTGTGGTGAGACAGGGGTGCTATTATTTATTATTTATTTTGCTATTTTATTTTTACATTGTTCCTTTCATTTTTTTAAAATAATTTTTATTGTCATCACAGGGAATGTAAATATCCCATATGGTGACAATAGGTCGTGACAGGTATTTCTTATTTTTTTTTATTTTTTTTATTGAAATCTATTAGACTCTCTAGATCTCTCCTCTACCTTCAAAGCATCTGACCACACCAAGATCAGTGTGATAAGATGCGTTCCCCATTTCCCAATGGCGCTGTTTATAAACCAAAGTCATGATGGTGAAATCACCTCCTACAACGCTGGAGTCGCTGATTTACGTATCGTGAGATCAAACGCTGTTGCTGTCAAGATAAATAAATCAGTGCTGCAGCTGAATGGTGTACCTGAAAAGCAAACGATGATAATAAAACATTAATTAAAAAAAAAACACAATCTGTGCCAAAAAAAAAAGAGTAAAAAATATATACCGAAGCATTGGGGCAATCCGCCCCTAATGTTAGGGACAAATAGCTGCTCCACCCCTGCCCCCATGATTTGGCATATATGCGCTCATACATGCGCTGGAGTCGCTGATTTACATATCGTGAGAGAAAACGCTGTTGCTGTCAAGATAAATGAATCAGTACTGCAGCTGAATGGCATACCTGAAAGGAAAATAATGGGTAACAATAAACACAGTAAACAGTAAAGTATAAAAGAATTACATACCCGATAAGCAAACATGATAAAATATAGTAACAATTAAACATTGCAGTTAAAAAATACATTAAAAAGAGCAGAACAATAGAGAGAACAATAGAGAGAGAGAACAATAAAACGACAACTATTTTTGGCTTTTATATTTTAAATGTCCTCTCTCCTCTCTCTGGATCCAAAAATAATTCCACGAGGAGAGATGACATCACTTCCCCTGCCTGTGTTTATTTTATTGGTCAGAACCGATCAGCAGGTCCAGGCCAGAAATTATTGGCGTGGACCTGAAGACTAAACAGTTCTGCAATGAATCCGATCGCCGCAGGGGCGGGCACGTGCACCCACTGCCCGTGGGCACAAGGGACGTACGAGTATGTGGTTTTGCACACCCGTGCCATTCTGCCAACGTTTATTGGCGTGAGCTGGTTGGGAAGTAGTTGTGAGTGGTCCTCCATCTCTAACCGGCTGTGTCATGGGGACTGAGCAGTTTTAAGAGTCGTGGCAGAACAGAGGACACATCATCACTAGCAGTTCCTTTGGGGATAAGTGCTACATATATCATTGGTTGCATTAAGCACATGCACAGACATATGCTTCAAATGCAGATTATGTATGCTTAGAGTAGGGATGAGCTTCGAGTTCGAGTCGAACTCGTGTTCGACTCGAACATTGCCTGTTCGCCTGTTCAGCGAACAGTGAACAATTTGGGCTGTTCGCAGCAAATTCGAAAAGCCGGAACACCCTATACAAGTCTATGGGAGAAATCTAAAGTGCTAATTTTAAAGGGTAATATGCAGGTTACTGTCCTAAAAAGTGTTTGGGGACCTGGGTCCTGCCCCAGGGGACATGGATCAATGCAAAAAAAAGTTTTAAAAACTGCAGTTTTTTCAGGAGCAGTGATTTTAATAATGATTAAAGTGAAACAATAAAAGTGTAATATTCTTTTAAATTTTGTAGCTGGGGGGTATCTATAGTATGCCTTTGAAGGGGCGCATGTTTCTGGTGCTTAAAACTGTCCCTGCACAAAGTGCCATTTGTGCAGGAAAAAAAGTCTTTTAAAATCACTTGCGGCTATATTGTCGGGTCCCGTAATACAGAGAACACTCAATGAGTGTTCTCTGTATTAGTCGACAATTCATTCATTCATTGATAAAAAAAAAAAGCGTGGGGGTCCCCCGAAATATCCATACCAGACCCTTCAGGTCTGATATGGATATTAAGGGGAACCCCGCATCAAATAAAAAAAAAAAATTGACGTGGGGGTCCCCCTAAAAATTCATATCAGACCCTTTATCCGAGCACGCAACCTGGCAGGCCGCAGGAAAAGAGGGGGGGGCGAGAGAGTGGCCCCCCTCCCTCCTGAACCGTACCAGGCCACATACCCTCAACATTGGGAGGATGCTTTGGGGGTCTGTGACCCCTCAAAGCACCTTGTCCCCATGTTGATGAGGACAAGGGCCTCATCCTCACAACCCTGGCCGGTGGTTGTGAGGGTCTGCGGGCGGGGGGCTTATCAGAATCTGGAAGCCCCCTTTAACAAGGGGACCCCCAGATCCCGGCCCCCCCGTTTGAAATGGTAAGGGGGTACAAAAGTACCCCTACCATTTCACAAAGAAAGTGTAAAAATGGTTAAATAAGACAAACGCACTTTTGAAAAATTCCTTTATTAAAAATAAAAAAAATAAAAAAAAGATTCATATCCATATCCAATATCCATCGAGGGGGATCTCTCAGTCCAGCGCTGTCCATACATCCGTCTTCTGTCTCCATTGCGGAGACACTGCGGAGATCCCAGCACTGACGTTTCTTATATTAGGAGGGCGGGGCCACCCGTCACCTGACCCCGCCCCCTCTGACGCTGGTGAAGGGAGCCAGGGGTTCCCCAGTGACGTATGGGTGACCCCGCCCCCTCTGATGTAACGGAAACCTGCGTTACATCAGAGGAGGCGGGGTCACCCACACGTCACTGGGGAACCCCTGGCTTCCCTCTCCAGCGTCAGAGGGGTGGGGTCAGGAGACGGGTGGCCCCGCCCTCCTAATATAAGAAACGTCAGCGCTGGGATCTCCGCAGTGTCTCCGGAGTGGAGACAGAAGACGGATGTATGCACAGCGCTGGACTGAGAGATCCACCGTCGCTGGATATGATCATCCATCGCTGGACCCTGGAGATTCATCGCTGGATAGCAAGAGTGGATTAGCACCGCTGGAATCTTTTTTTTTTATTTTTTTATTTTTAATAAAGGAATTTTTCAAAAGTGTGTTTGTCTTATTTAATCATTTTTACACTTTCTTTGTGAAATGGTAGGGGTACTCTTGTTTCCCCCCTTACCATTTCAAACAGGGGGGGGCGGGATCTGGGGGTCCCCTTGTTAAAGGGGACTTCGATTCTGATAAGCCCCCCGCCCGCAGACCCTCACAACCACCGGCCAGGGTTGTGAGGATGAGGCCCTTGTCCTCATCAACATGGGGACAAGGTGCTTTGAGGGGTCACAGACCCCCAAAGCATCCTCCCAATGTTGAGGGTATGTGGCCTGGTACGGTTCAGGAGGGAGGGGGGGCCGCTCTCTCGCCCCCCCCTCTTTTCCTGTGGCCTGCCAGGTTGCGTGCTTGGATAAAGAGTCTGATATGGATTTTTAGGGGGACCCCACGTCATTTTTTTTTTAAATTTGATGCGGGGTTCCCCTTAATATCCATATCAGACCTGAAAGGCCTGGTAATTGAATTTAGGGGAACCCCCACGCTTTTTTTTAAATTTTTTATCAATGAATGAATGAATTGTCGGCTAATACAGAGAACACTCATTGAGTGTTCTCTGTATTACGGGACCCAACAATATAGCCGCAAGTGATTTTAAAAGACTTTTTTTCCTGCACAAATGACACTTTGTGCAGGGACATTTCTAAGCACCAGAAACATGTGCCCCTTCACAGGCATACTATAGATACCCCCCAGCTACAAAATTTAAAGGAATATTACACTTTTATTGTTTCACTTTAATCATTATTAAAATCACTGCTCCTAAAAAAACTGCCATTTTTAAAACTTTTTTTTTGCATTGATCCATGTCCCCTGGGGCAGGACCCAGGTCCCCAAACACTTTTTAGGACAGTAACTTGCATATTACCCTTTAAAATGAGCACTTTAGATTGTGAACGTTCGAGTCCCATAGACTTTAATAGGGTTCTAAAGTTCACACGAAGTTTAGGTCTGTTCGCAGGTTCTGGTGCGAACCGAACAGGGGGGTGTTCGGCTCATCCCTAGCTTAGAGCCTACATCCATCCATGTGTGTCCTTTATGCAACCTATAGCACATTGTTGCATACAGCCCCATCTTCTAATTGATGTCCAAAGGAGTATGCATGCAGCAGCTGCAGGTTCTGGACACTGTACAGCCAAGAGTACATACGCCCTCACACTGTAGGACTACATTACACTTCCCTATCTTCTTCATGACAGGAGGTGTTTTGTAGTTCATGGAGATAGCAGAAAACAAAGCTGATAACAGTCCAGATGTAAAGTATACAGACATATTAGCTCACATGGTTTCTGTCTGGATGAACGTGTTTTTTTTTAACTTGTTGAAAAGATATAATAAAAAGCTTTCAATTGTATATTTAACAGACCAAAGGGTAGTAAATGGAGAAATGTATTGTTGGAGTTTACATAGACTTTACATGAAAACTAGGAAATGAAAGGCTTGTCTGGATTTAGAGGTCTATTAAGCAGTAATTCATTTTGGTTCGGTTTATGTGGCCATGGTACAGCATGACAAGCACAGACATTGTACACTATGGAAATTGCAGTAATGTGAGTCCAAAAACAATTATTTATTCTGTCATTTTGTTTGCGTGTTTTAAAAATATTTTCCTGTCGCATCATGGCAGCATACACTCTGGGTTGTGACTCCGCCCCCACAACCTGATAGGACCACATAGCTATAAGATGAAGATACGCCCCCGCCCCGGTATTCTCTTATTTTTCCTCACCTGTTGGGACTGCACGGATCATCACCCTCTTACCGCTTCGCCCCAGCCAGGTTCTAGCCTCTCCTGGGTGGAAGTCCTTACCGGTACAGCCTCTAAAGGAAGCTAAATGGAAGGAACCCCACTCTGGTGATCTCGGGGGTATGAATACTTTTTCTCTGCAAACAGAGCATTGCCTCTATAGCCGTTGAAAGTAAGCCTTAAACAGGCTGAAGGCATATAATAAAAAGATTGGTCTTTAAGCCTTAAACAGGCTTAGTACCTGCGGTGGTCTCCGGTTTCCCGTTCCTCCCTGGTGTCACTCTGTCTGCAACCTGACAGCATACTCTCTGCCTTCAGTATCTCTTGTCACCTTAGGTTGTCTGGTGCCTTTACCCCAGTGTTGCCTTTCTGACATATTTTACTTCCTTTTCCTTAGCTCTGTAGTCCCACAGCAACATCACCACTCTTCCTGTGCACTTTGGGCAGCCTATGTATGTCTATCTATGTCTTTTCCCTTTTCCAAGATGGCGCCGGCGGCCGCATGGCACTACTGAGCATGTGCGGGCGGGACATGACCCTGGCTCCAATTTTAAAAGGGGAAGATGCCTTTTTTAACGCAGATGCCTTTTTTTTGCCTGTTTTTTGTGCTTAGCTGAATTTCATGACTGCTGCATTTCTGTTTTTTCTATCCCAGTGTTGCCTCTCTGTTTGGTAAGTATCTCCCCTGTATTTTTATTCTCTCTATTCCCCTCTTGTTTCTGTTATGGCTTTATCTTCCTTACCCTTTTTGCGTTACCTGTGTCTTCAGGCTTCCTTGTTTCTCTATCCATGGAGACCACTGCTCCAGCAGATCACCACCAGCATAATAGGTAAGAGGGGAGGAGTTTGGTAAGTAGAGAAGATCGAAAAAGAGAGCAGGACGCACTAGCGCTACCTAAATGGTTAGCCGCATCAGGTCCGCAAGATCATCTCGCAGAGATTCCTCGCATAGAAGAAGCCGCTCTGGCCATAGGCGGAGCCATTCGGGTGGAGGAAGTCGCTCAGGGAAAGGGAGCCGCAGAAGGAGTCGCTCCAGGTCTTGTTCAAGGCGCAGCCATTCCCGCCGAAGAAGATCCCCTGACCGGAGGCGCCATTCACCAGCACGTCACTCCCATCCTTATGAAAATACCTGCTGGGTATGCGGGGCCATAGCCCTTCCAGATATGTTGGCATGCCGCCGGTGCTTTGAAGAAGCCACCAGAGAGAAAGGGCAAGAACACAGAGAGCTCACAGAGTCTTCTGCCCCACGTGTCGCTCCCGACACAGAGTTATCTCCACGGGGTGCTTCGCTGGCTCCCCCAAGTACTTCCAGAGAGCATGATTCTCCTTCAGATGAGGAAGAACTAGAGGCTTCAGCGGGCTTTGACTTCTCCCTAATAGAGCCTTTTGTGAGGTCAGTGAAGGGGGCCATTAGCTGGGAGAAACCCCAGGAGGCCCAACCCAAAAGGAGAAAATATTTCCCGAACCTGATGAGAGAACTCGAAGCCTTCCCCTTCATTGATGAGTTGGAGGAACTTATCAGAGATGAGTGGCAGAGACCCGAGAAGAAAGCAAGTCTTAACAATCGGCTTGCCAAACTATATCCTCTAAAGGAGGCTAAAATTAAATCTCTCGTGTCCCGGCCAGTGGTGGATGCATCCCTCATGCGCGTGGCCAGACACGTTACGCTCCCTATCGAGGACGCTGTGTCATTCAAGGATGTCCTGGATAGGAAGATCGATACTTTTCTCAAAAGAGCTTACTTAGCAGCAGGAGGCGTATGCAGGCCAGCAGTGGTTCTTGCAGCTGTGGGTAAGGCTATTGGCAGTTGGTCAGCAAGCACAGAAAAGCTTGTATCCAAGGCGCTGATCAGGACCAGATAGTTAGGGCCCTGCAAGAACTAAGCCTTGCAGGGGATTTTGTGGCAGAGGCATCTGTGGATGCTATTAAGTCTGCATCCAGGGCTATATTGTCCTCGGTAATGGCCAGACGGGCTCTCTGGCTCAAACCCTGGGCGGCAGATCCTGCTTCCAAGTCCAATTGGTGCCGCATCCCGTATGATGGTGAGAACCTTTTTGGCGCAAAATTGGACTCTGCTATTTCTAAGGTCACTGGCGGAAAATCAGGGCTTATCCCCTCGGATAGAAAGCCAAAGCTTCAGAGGCCTCCTCCCTTTAAGCGTAACCTCCCGGACAGGTACAGGAATGCCAAGTGCTACAGGCCTGGTAGGGAGTACAGAAGGAACTGGAAGGCCCCTCAAACGTCCTTCCTGACGTCCCAGAAGCCCAGGACCCCGGCATCTACTGATCAGAAGTCCTTTTGAAGGTGCGTCCGCCCAGCCAGCAGTGGTGGGGGCCAGACTCTCAAAGTTCACGCTGGTCTGGGGGGAAACAATAAGCGTTAACCACCGTTCGCATCGGGCACAGATGGTCATTCAGGTGACTTCCCCCGGGGGACCATTTTTGCCCAACAAACCTCCCGTCATCCCAGCAAAAGAGGTTAGCCTTGACCCGATACGTTCAGGATCTGCTCCAAAAGGAAGCAATTACCGAGGTGCCCCTATCCCAAAGAGGTCGGGGGTTCTATTCCCCTCTATTTCTAGTAAAAAATAAATCAGGGGACCTACGTCCGGTCCTGGATCTAAACGTAAACCGCTCTATCCAGGTAGAAGCATTCAAAATGGAGAGCCTACAGTCTATCCTCCAGGCCATAAATTTGGGGGACTGGATGCTCTCCATAGATCTACAGGGCGCCTACCTCCATATCCCTATCCATTCAGAACTCCAAAAGTTCCTCAGTTTTTCGCTAAACCACAGACACTTTCAGTTCTGAAGTATTCCGTTTGGAATTTCTGCGGCTCCCAGGACCTTTACAAAGGTCCTTCTTCCCGTTATCGCGCATCTGAGGGAGAGGGGGCTGCGAGTCCACCATTATCTGGACGATATTCTCCTCTCAGACAGCCGAGAGTCGCTGTTACAGCATCAAAAGATCCTCGTCTCCACTATGCAGAATCTGGGATGGCTCATAAACTGGGGAAAGAGCCAGACTCGGCCCACCCAGAGAATGATCTTCTTAGGAGCCCAGTTGAATACAGTGCAACTGCCTCCGGAGAAGTCTTCCCTGTTGGTCCGGAAGGTGAAGAAGGCCATTCTAGCAAGATCCCTGTCGGCCAGAGTATGCCTCAGCCTTCTAGGCTCCCTATCAGCGACAATTCCTATGGTCCGTTGGGCTCAGTAGCACACCAGACCTCTGCAGAACTCCTTCCTACATCAGTGGGATGGTTCATCCATGACCCAGACGATCCGGATCTCGGAGACAGTCAGGCGCTCATTGCGTTGTGGTCCCCACAACTTAAACAATTGCAAACACATAGTCATCCCTCCTCAGGAGGTAGTGACCACGGATGCCAGTCTAGAAGGTTTGGGAGCCCACTACCAGTCCCGTGCAGCGCAGGGCCGTTGGCCTTTCGAAGTACGGGACTCGGTATCGAACGTGCTGGAGATGAGGGCGACCCTCCAGGCTCTCCTGGCCTTCAGCTCCCTTTTAAGGGGGAAACAGGTCCTCTTAACGATGGACAACAAGGTTGCTGTCGCCTACATAAACAGACAGGGGGGGACCAGGAGTCTCTCCATGATGCGGGAAGTTCTCCCTATGATTGAATGGGCACAGTTGAACCTGTCAGACTTGAGGGCGACTTACATCCAGGGGTTCGAGAACATCTTAGCCGACACGCTCAGCAGGGAGTTCGCCTTCAACAACGAGTGGTCCCTGAGCCCTCAGGCCTTTTCCCTCATCTGCCAGACCTGGGGTCAACCAGACATTGACCTTGCTGCGACTCCGGCAAACTCTAAATGCCGAAGGTTCCTGTCGAGGTTCCCTTTCACTTAACGGAGGGGACAGATTGCCTCCAGCATCCCTGGAACTTCCATCTCGGGTATATCTGCCCTCTGACTCCCCTGATGCGAGATTTCTCTTAAGGCTCAAGAGATCAACGGCATTGGTGATAGCGGTGATTCCTTTTTGGCCCAGGAGGCCATGGTTCACCACCCTCCTACAACTGAGCACGGCAGACCCTCTTGCTCTTCCCTGTCAGCCGACTTGCTCTCCCAGGGCCAGCTACTACATCCAGATTTGGGGAAGCTGCACTTGATGGCTTGGGGGCTGAGAGGGCTAGGTATCTATGTCAGGGCTGCTCCCAGAAGGTAGCTGATACCCTGCTCCAGGCCAGAAAACCTACCACCAACTGCACCTACTGCGGGGTCTGGAAGAAGTTTGTTGCCTTCTCTCAGGACCTTGGCCGGGATCTGTCCTCCCTTTCGGCTCCTCTGATCCTAGAGTTCCTGCAATCAGGCATAGACAAAGGTCTTAGCTCTAGTACTCTGAAAGTTCAGGTGTCAGCTCTATCTGCCCTGACAGGGGTTAAATGGGCTCACGATCCCCTTGTTATGCAATTTCAGAAGGCCTGTCTTAAACTAAGACCACCTAGGAAGCCTTCCTTTCCAACATGGGACCCATCAGTCATCTTAGAGGTACTATCCAAAGAACCCTGTTTTCCGCTGGAAAACATCTCCCTCTGGCACCTGACACTAAAAGTCACCTTTCCTGGTCGCAATCACATCAGCGAAGAGAGTTTCAGAGATGCAAGCATTACTGATTAAGGAGCCGTATCTGACCATTAATCCAGACAGGGTAGTTCTAAGACCCTTGGATCACTTTATCCCAAAGGTGGCATCCTCTTTTCACTTCAACCAGGAAATCAACTTGCCAGCTCTTAACACAGACCAGGGTGACCCTCATCCTCTGGATGTAAGGGGCAAAATCATAAAATATCTTTCCCTGTCCAAATCCTTTAAAAGATCGGAGAACCTCTTCATCATTCCCTATGGCCTTAGGAGAGGTCAAGCAGCGTCGGCCCAAACCATTGCCTCCTGGTTGGTGAAGGCCTACTTGCTGAGTGAGTCGCAAATTCCTGAAGACCTTAGGGCTCATTCCACCAGAGCAGTGGCCACCTCCTGGGTGGCGTATTGTGGGGTCTCGGTGAAGACCATCTGCAGAGCGGCCACTTGGTCCTCCAGGAACACCTTTATCTCTCACTACAAGGTGGACTCAGCTCATCAACAGTAGAATTGGGAAAGTCCATTATTCAAGCCAACTCTTCTATTCCTTGCTAATAAACGTTTACCTTTGCATCTCCCACCCAGTCTGCGAGTTAATCCCCAGAGTGTATGCTGCCATGATGCGACAGGAAAATGGAAAATTGTATACTTACCTTTCCGTAATTTTCCTTTCCTGTCGCATCTTCATGGCAGCATACAATATCCCACCCACAAAGGTGATTCATATATACAGAGAATACCGGGGCGGGGGGCGTATCTTCATCTTATAGCTATGTGGTCCTATCAGGTTGTGGGGGCGGAGTCACAACCCAGAGTGTATGCTGCCATGAAGATGTGTCAGGAAAGGAAAAGTATACAATTTTCCATTTTTTTGCCTTGTTGACACAAGAAGCCAGAAGTAGGGGATCATAAAAACAGATGTTTGAGCAACAGAACATGAAGCCACTCACAGTCTCAGGTCTTGCTCACACGGCCATTAAAAAGAGGCCATTCGTGGCGTTTTTACCTACTGTATCAACACCATTCCCAATCGTTAAACTAGGGACCAGACAGAGGTGTACATGTGGGATGCTTTTCCACAACCTGGCCACATACAGAGGCCCAACATGAAGGGAGCACCATCAGGCATTCTAGGGGCATACATTTCAAATGGAATTTGACTACCTATTACACTTTCGTGAGGCACTGTAGTGGCATGGATGAGCCATGGATGGGGAAGGCTGAGGATGGTTAAGCCATCAATGTGGATGGCTGAGGATGGGATGACTGAGTATGGCTGGGATGGCTGAGCATGGATGGATGTTTGAGTCCCCAAATTGTCACAGAGCAGCACTGTGGTCACTACAGATCAAGTCCACAGAGCTGCTGCACCCGATCTCTCCCCTCTCTCTCGCTCACACTGTGGTACAGAGAGGGGAGAGAGGAACCGTACTTAATGCCGGTTTGTTTACAAGTGATCTATCCGTCATTTGACAAAGCGATCACGTGGTATATATATATATATATATATATATATATATATATATATATATATATATACATTTTTTATTTATTTTTTTGCATACTGGGGTGGCAGTGATCACAGACTGGTGATAGTATGTTAAAAAAAAATAAAAAAATAAAAGGAAAAAAATATAATTTTACATTTAAAAAAAAATAAGTTTATTACATGTTTTTCCTTTCACAATTGTTTTATCTAACACACTGTGACCAGAGCAATACAGTGTTACCATAGTAGCACTGTACTACTCTAGGGAGGTAATCAGGCTTTTATTTTTTTTACACATTATAACAAGAAATTTCATTGGTAAGAGCAACCATTTTTACTGAATGAAACTGGTTCATTCAGTGTCTTTTGTTGTGATTAGCTGTGATTGGTCAAAAGCTAATCACATGGTACAGATGGACTGTGATTGGCCCTGTCTGTACCATTTAATCACACTGACAAATCACAGCTAGCAACACAATTGTATACTATGGATGGCATGAAAGGAAGCCATCCATTGTTTACAATTGTCATGTGATTTGCTGTGATTGGTCACAGTGATCACATGACACTGGCAGCAGGCTGGTGCCGTGATTAGTCATCAGCTATGTCTGACGGACCCGCAGCTGCGGGAGGCACGTTCTGGGAGGACATTATATGACGTTGTCCCAGAACAGTGCTCCCACCCGGCCTTCGTTTTACTATAGGCCAGACGGGAAGGTGTTAATCCTGCCTCCAGTGAAGATCACCAGAACCAGGCCTCATCACTTTCCAGGCCCCCTCAGGTAGGCAGGCCTAAATCAGAAGCTCCATCACGTGCACTCTCTCCAGGCTGGAGCAGGGGAGGAAGAGAGCTTGCATCAGCCAGCCCCGAGTAATTATAACCTTTCCCACAATGCTTCACTGGCACAGAAAACTCCTTGTGGTGGGCTGTGAAAAGATATGAATATTCATAATCCATACCTACTGTAAGATCTCTCACTAATACCAGAGGTGACAGTGTCACATGCTGACAGAAGGGAGAACTGAAAGCCAGGCTCAACTTAGGGGAAGCTGAAAAAGCCACAGACTACAAATTAGCAGCCACACAGAACTAAATTTAGACACTCCTGCTTAAAGGGATTGTAAAGTCAGAAGGTTTTTTTATCCAGATGCATTCTTTGCCTTAAGATAAAAGGCCATCTGTGTGCAGCAGCCCCCCAACATATACCTGATGTCCCTATCTGTCCATGAATGTTTCATCCATCCGAGATTCTCCCTCCTGATTAATGATGGACGAACTTCCGACGGGACATTTCGCTAACGCGGCCGATGGTTCGCGAACCGTAGCGTTCGCGTCGGGCCCCATTGACTTCAATGGGAGGCAAACTTCGAAAACCTACAGGTCAAATTTGCAGCCACAAAATAATTAATAGCTGTGCAAACATAGTCCCACCACATGGCCAATGACATAACACATGTATGAGGTGAATCTGGGATCGACAACTACAAGCATTCTTTTTTTATATGGGAAATTGTTGTGACAATTCAGGACTGTGGAGCGCATTAAGGCAATGGAGGAGAGGGAAGGTCAGGGTAGGCAAAAAGAGGGTGCAGGAGATGATCACCAGCAGCGTGACATACAGCAATGACACCTGCACCGTGATAGAGTCATCTGACAGCAGCACCGTGATAGAGAGCACTGACATCAGCAGCGTGACATAAAGCACTAACATCAGCACCGTGACATACAGCACTGACAGCAGCACCGTGATAGAGAGCACTGACAACAGCAGCGTGACATAAAGCACTAACACCAGCACCGTGATATACAGCACTGACAGCAGCACCGTGATAGAGAGCACTGACATCAGCAGCGTGACATACAGCAATGACACCTGCACCGTGATAGAGACATCTGACAACAGCACCATGATAGAGAGCACTGACATCAGCAGCGTTACATAAAACACTAACACCAGCACCGTGATATACAGCACTGACAGCAGCACCGTGATAGAGAGCACTGACATCAGCAGCGTGACATACAGCAATGACACCCAGGGGTGGGCTGGGTGGAAATTTCCCCCCAGGCCGGCGCCTACATTATGTCTGAAACGGCCGCTGACTGTTTGTTCATTTCTTTTTTTTTTTTTTCATGCTGTGACTGCAGCCGGGACCCGGTGCAATAATCCCCTTCTCTCTGTGGTCGCGTGACTCACGTCGCGCCGTTCTGATCAGTCCCGGGAGCGGCTGTCACTCACAGCCGAGCAGAGTGAAGCCGCCTCCCCCTCCTCCATGCACAGCACTGTGTAGACAAGGAGGGGGAGGCGGCTTCACTCTGCTCGACTGTGAGTGACAGCCGCTGCCTGGACTGATCAGAACGGCGCGACGTGAGTCACGCGACCACAGAGAGAAGGGGATTATTGCGCCGGGTCCCGGATCACTGAGCCGACAGATGTCACTCCACTCTGGTGCTGCTCGCACCTCCCCCCTGCAATGCCACTGCCTTTGGCTCGAGGTACATTATGGGTCCTTAGGTCCTTCTTTACTGTGGGGGGTCCTGCACTGTAGAGGGGGTCCTGCACTGTAGGGGGGGTCCTGCACTGTAGGGGGGGGTCCTGCACTGTAGAGGGGGTCCTGCACTGTAGGGGGGTCCTGCACTGTAGAGGGGGACCTGCACTGTAGGGGGGGTCCTGCACTGTAGGGGGGGTCCTGCACTGTAGAGGGGTCCGTCACTGTAGGGGGGGGGTCCTGCACTGTAGAGGGGGTCCTGCACTGTAGGGGGGTACTGCACTGTAGAGGGGGTCCTGCACTGTAGGGGGGGTCCTGCACTGTAGGGGGGGTTCTGCACTGTAGGGGGGGTTCTGCACTATAGGGGGGGTCCTGCACTGTAGAGGGGGGTCCTGCACTGTAGAAGGGGTCCTGCACTGTAGGGGGGTCTGCACTGTAGGAGGGGTCCTGCACTGTAGGGGGTCCTGCACTGTAGGAGGGGTCCTGCACTGTAGGAGGGGTCCTGCACTGTAGTTGGAGGGGTCTGTACTGTATGGGAAGATTCGGCACTGAAGGGGGTTCTGTACTGTAGGTGAGGAGTCTGTACTGTAGGGGAGGAGTCTGTACTGTAGGGGAGGAGTCTGTACTGTAGTGGAGTCTGTACTGTAGGGGAGTCTGTACTGTAGGGGGGGGTCTGCGCTGTAGGGTGGAGGGGTCTGTACTGTAGGAGGGTCTGCACTGTAGGGGAGGATTCTGTACTGTAGGGGGGTCTAAACTGTAGATGGGAGTCTGTATGGTAGGGAGGGGGGTCTGCACTGTAGGGGGTCTGTGTAACATGCAGGGGGTCCAGAGCTGTGAGGGGCTGTGTAATGTAAAGGGGTGCAGAGGTGCAGGGTGCTGTGTAATGTAAAGGGGTCCAGAGGTACAAGGGCTGTGTAATGTAAAGGGGTCAGGAGGTTCAGGGTGCTGTGTAATGTAAAGGGGTCCAGAGGTGCAGGCTGCTGTGTAATGTAAAGGGGTCCTTAGGTGCAAGGTCCTGTGTAATGTAAAGGGGTCCAGAGGTGCAGGGTGCTGTGTAATGTAAAGGGGTCCTTAGGTGCAAGGTCCTGTGTAATGTAAAGGGGTCCAGAGGTGCAGGCTGCTGTGTAATGTAAAGAGGTCCTTAGGTGCAAGGTCATGTGTAATGTAAAGGGGTCCAGAGGTGCAGGGTGCTGTGTAATGTAAAGAGGTGCTTAGGCGCAAGGTCCTGTGTAATGTAAAGGGGTCCAGAGGTGCAGGGTGCTGTGTAATGTAAAGGGGTCCAGAGATGCAGGGTGCTGTGTAATTTAAAGGGGTCCAGAGGTGCAGTTGTGGAGAGGGGGGGTACACAGTAATGACAAAAAGATATTGAAGGATGCAGAGGTATGCAGGGGACACAGTGGGTGTTTTTACATTTTATGGTGGGGGGGGGGGGGGGGTGCCAGATATAGGATCCGCCCCGGGTGTCAAATGCTCTAGGTACGCCCCTGGTGTGAGCACAGCAGACTACAACTCCTACCTCCCAGGAGTCTCAGAGGCAGGCCAGGTGTGTGGCACGTCCGGGGAGGGGACGCCCGGCGTCAAGAACGTCACGTCGCACGTGACCTGCTGGGCTTATGGGGAGCAGTGGCTAGCTTAATCCGCTTCAGTTGTAAATGTAATTAATAATGCATAGTCATCATGACAATTAAAAATGTTGGCAGTGGCAGCGTGTGTTGTTTTTTTTTTCTAGCACCTCCCTCCCCACCAGCGGACTCGACAGCCTCCCCCCCACCAGCGGACTCGACAGCCTCCCCCCCACCAGCGGACTCGACAGCCTCCCCCCACCAGCGGACTTGACAGCCCCCCCCCACCAGCGGACTTGACACCCTCCCCCCCACCAGCGGACTTGACACCCTCCCCCCCACCAGCGGACTTGACACCCTCCCCCCCACCAGCAGACTTGACACCCTCCCCCCCACCAGCAGACTTGACACCCTCCCCCCACCAGCAGACTTGACACCCTCCCCCCCACCAGCAGACTTATCTAACACCCTCCCCCCCCAACCAGCGGACTTATCTAACACCCCCCCAACCAGCGGGCTTATCTAACACCCCCCCCCCCACCCACCAGCGGACTTATCTAACACCCTCCCCCCAACCAGCGGACTTATCTAACACCCTCCCCCCCAACCAGCGAACTTATCTAACACCCTCCCCCCTAACCAGCGGACTTATCTAACACCCTCCCCCCCAACCAGTGGACTTATCTAACACCCTCCCCCCCAACCAGCGGACTTATCTAACACCCTCCTCCCCAACCAGCGGACTTATCTAACACCTTCCCCCAACCAGCGGACTTATCTAACACCCTCCCCCCCAACCAGCGGACTTATCTAACACCCTCCCCCCCAACCAGCGGACTTATCTAACACCCTCCCCCCCAACCAGCGGACTTATCTAACACCCTCCCCCCAACCAGCGGACTTATCTAACACCCTCCCCCCAACCAGCGAACTTATCTAACACCCTCCCCCCCAACCAGCGGACTTATCTAACACCCTCCCCCCCAACCAGCTGACTTATCTAACACCCTCCCCCCACCAACGGACTTATCTAACACCCTCCCCCCCAACCAGCGGACTTATCTAACACCCTCCCCCCCAACCAGCGGACTTATCTAACACCCTCCCCCCCAACCAGCTGACTTATCTAACACCCTCCCCCCACCAACGGACTTATCTAACACCCTCCCCCCCAACCAGCGGACTTATCTAACACCCTCCCCCCCAACCAGCGGACTTATCTAACACCCTCCCCCCCAACCAGCGGACTTATCTAACACCCTCCCCCCCAACCAGCTGACTTATCTAACACCCTCCCCCCACCAGCGGACTTATCTAACACCCTCCCCTCCATCAGCGGACTTATCTAACACCCTCCCCCCCACCAGCGGACTTATCTAACACCCTCCCCCCCACCAGTGGACTTATCTAACACCCTCCCCCCCACCAGTGGACTTATCTAACACCCTCCCCCCACCAGTGGACTTATCTAACACCCTCCCCTCACCAGCGGACTTATCTAACACCCCCCCACCAGCGGACTTATCTAACACCCTCCCCCCACCAGTGGACTTATCTAACATGCTCCCCCCACCCACCAGTGGACTTATCTAACACCCTCCCCCCACCCACCAGCGGACTTATTTAACACCCTCCCCACCCACCAGCGGACTTATCTAACACCCTCCCTCCACCAGCGGACTTATCTAACACCCTCCCCCCACCAGCGGACTTATCTAACACCCTCCCCACCCACCAGCGGACTTATCTTACACCCTCCCCACCAGCGGACTTATCTAACACCCTCCCCCCACCAGCGGACTTATCGAACACCCTCCCCCCACCAGCGGACTTATCTAACACCCCCCCCACCAGCGGACTTATCTAACACCCCCCCCCCAACCAGTGGACTCACCTAGCTGATTAAGTGGTTCAATGGGCCACTTGACTGGACTTGCCCCCCAGGCGTAAGGCTGCTAGCCCTCCCCTGATGACACCTGCACCGTGATAGAGTCATCTGACAACAGCACCATGATAGAGAGCACTGACATCAGCAGCGTGACATAAAGCACTAACACCAGCACCGTGATATACAGCACTGACAGCAGCACCGTGATAGAGAGTAATGACATCAGCACCGTGATATACAACACTGACACCTGCACCGTAAGCAGCCCCAGGAGGAAGTCAGCATAGCACAGGGATGGTGGGAGCTCCTCATAATGAGCATAGCACAGGAATGGTGGGAGCCCCTCATAATGAGCATAGCACAGGGATGGTGAGAGCCCCTCATAATAAGCAGCCCCAGGAGGATGTCAGCATAGCACAGGGATGGTGGGAGCCCCTCATAATAAGCAGCCCCAGGAGGAAGTCAGCACAGCACAGGGATGGTGGGAGCCCCTCATAATGAGCATAGCACAGGGATGGTGGGAGCCCCTCATAATAAGCAGCCCCAGGAGGAAGTCAGCACAGCACATGAATGGTGGGAGCCCCTCATAATAAGCAGCCCCAGTAGAAATATGACACCGCTCAACCTCTTCAAAGAGGAGGGTACGGGCATATAGTACGGTGTGCTTTTTTTGGACAAGGAAGTGAGCCAAATGAAGAAAGAAGGTCTCTGTGCTCGATTAAAAAAATTGTTTATAGACATATACATGGTCTACTGGTCACATGTGTTGAATTCCTCCGAGATCCATGCCTCCTTCATTTTTAGAAATGTGAGATAGTTAACACTGTCGTGAGCTAGGCGAGTACGCTTATCGGTCACGATCCCCCCTGCTGCGCTGAACGTCCTTTCGGACAGGACACTGGACGAGGGGCAAGCCAACAGTTCGATTGCAAATTGGACAAGCTCTGGCCAGAGGTCAAGCCTGCCCACCCAGTAGTCCAGGGGTTCATCACTCCTCAGAGCGTCCACATCGGCCGTTAACCCGATTTAGTCGGACACCTGATGGTCTAGGTGTTCCCTGATGCTGGATCCGGATGACACCTGTCGATGGGTCGGCTGAAAGAATGACCTCATATCCGAAGTCACCAACACATCTTCAAACTGGCCTCTTCTTGCAGGCGCTGTTGGATTGGTACCCACAACTCCTTCTCTGGGAGTGGGAATTGCTCCTCTGCCAGCGCACGCAAAGGCAGAATGCAGCATTTCTCGAAGCAAGGCCTGGAAGTGCTCCATTCTGCCAGCCCTCTGTGACGGCGGTAACATTTCCTCCATTTTGTGTTTGTACTGGGGGTCTAAGTACGTTGCCACCCAGTACTGGTCCTTGACCCTTATGCTTTTTATACGGGGGTCCCTATTAAAACACTGGAGCATGAAGGCCCCCATTTGCACTAAACTGGAAGCGGTGTGGTGGCCTGGCTCTTGCTCATCATGCAGGATAATGTCGTCCTGTTCATTCTCCTCTCCCCATCCACGCACAACAGGGATCCCAGAAAGGTTTAAAGCATGCTCTTCTTGCTCCTCCTCATCCGCCCCGGCACCATCCTCCTCTGACTCCTCTTCAGACTCCTGTTATTGACTTGTCTCAGATAGAGTAGCCCCCCTGGGAATTCATCCAGCATTGCGACTTCCTCATCTTCCCGCTCCTGCTCCTCCACAGCTTGATCAATGACACGACGCAATGCACGCTCCATAAAGAAGGCATAAGGTACCATGTCACTGATGGCGCCATGGCTGCGACTGACTAGTTTGGTGATCTCCTCAAATGGCTGCAGAAGTCTGCATGCGTCGCGCATGAGCAGCCACTGGCGCGGTGAAAAAAAAAACCCAGCTCCCCAGAACCTGTTCTGCCGCAGAGTTCATACAGGTAGACGTTAACTGCACGTTTCTGCTGAAGCAGCCTATCATGCATATAGAAGGTTGAGTTCCATCGTGTCGGGCAATTGCAAATAAGACGTCTGACCGGCAGATTGTGTCGCCGCTGAATGTCAGCAAGGCGAGCCATGGCCGTGTAAGATCTTCTGAAATGGGCCGAGATTTTCCTTGCCTGCCGCAAGATGTCCTGGACCCCAGGGTATTTGACAAGGAATCGCTGCACGGCCAAGTTTAAGACGTGTGCCATGCATGGCACGTGCGTGATTTTTCCCTGTTTCAATGCGCTAAGCAGATTGGCACCGTTGTCACACACCACTTTACCAACTGTCAAATTGAGCGGTGTTAGCCACTGATCTGCCTGTGAACACAAAGCTGAAAGGAGTGCCGGGCCAGTGTGGCTCTTGGCTTCCAGGCACAACAGACGCAGCACGGCATGGCAACGTCTCACCTGGCATGTCGAATAGGTTCTGGGGAGCTTGGGCGGCGCAGCGGAAGAGACACTAGCAGCGGAAAAGGAGGAGTCAGCTGAGGAGGAGATGGAG
The DNA here is from genome assembly GCF_037356315.1 of Lithobates pipiens. NCBI lineage: Eukaryota > Metazoa > Chordata > Amphibia > Anura > Ranidae > Lithobates > Lithobates pipiens. The sequence continues at coordinate 289,878,423 of NW_027507764.1, forward strand.
GAGGATGGAGTTGGAGGAGGAGGAGAAGAAGAGTCAGGCCTGCATGCAATCCATGGCGGTAAAACCAAATCTACACGGGTGCCACGGGTTACATGCTTGACAGCCGTCAGAAGGTTCACCCAGTGGGCAGTAAAAGTGATATACCTTCCCTGCCCGCATTTGCTAGACCACGTGTCTGTGGTCAGATGTATCTTGGCACCGACACCGTGTGCCAGAGATACATTCACTTGCCGCTGAACATGGCCATATAGCTCTGGGATGCCCTTCTCTGAGAAATACTTCCTTCCTGGGACCTTCCATTGTGGTGTTCCAATGGCCACAAATTTTCGAAAGGCCTCCGAGTCCACCAGTTTATATGGCAGTAGTTGGCGGCTATGAGTTCTGACAAGCCAGCCGTCAACCGTTGGGCAAGAGGGTTATCCGGCGTCATCATTTTTTTACGCTCGAACATTAGGCCCACGGAAGCCTTCCTTTTTGCAGAAAAACGTGAGCTTGGTGTGATGGAAGGTGGAGTGGAGGACAATTGTGAGGAGAGAGGAGAAGGAGAAGTAGAAGACGAGGCTGGACGGTGAGAGCCTGGAGTGTGGCTTTGTGTGTTCCGTTGCTCCCACTCGGCTCGGTGATGGCTGCTCATGTGCCTTCTTAAGGTGAGTGTTGGGCTTACCGCGACTAATGCGTTGACTGCAAAGATTGCAGATGGCAACGCTATTGTCAGCAGCGGACACGTTAAAAAAAGCCCACACTGCGGAGCCATGTGCCGGTGTCCTGGGAGCTCCAGATGTGACCGTACATGGTCGATGACTCACTCCTGATACATTTGCAGTCTGCTTTGTCCCTCCTGTGCAATGTAAGTTATTCCTGCTTCTCCTCCCTATCTGCTGGTCCATATCTCCCTCTGAACTCCCCTCCTCTTCCTCTCTTGTGGGCACCCACGTGACATCACTAGACACGTCATCATCAACGTCACCTTCCCCATAAGTAGAGATCTCGGAGTAGGCAGCAACACCGGGGACCAACCTCCTCCTTGGGCTGATCTGGGTACTGTCGCCAGACTGCTGAGTGGCGGTTGTTGCTACCTCCTCTTCCTGATCCAATACCAAGAGTGGCTGCGCATCAGAAATGTCTTCTTGATATGGATCGAAAAATAATTCCTGTGACTCAAGCGGAAGGTATGTGGTGGTGGTGGTGGTGGTGGTGTTGTTGGTGGTAGTGTCTTTGGGGGTGCACATAGCAGAGAGTGAAGAAGAGGGTGCAGATCGAGAGGATGAGGAGGGTGCAGAAGAGTAAGGCTGAGCGAGCCACTCAACCAAGTCTGGTGTGTCCTTTAAAGTAATTGAACGCACCTTTTGCAACTTCCCCCTTTGGCTGAAGCCTGTTGTTCCTGCCCTACCCCTACCACCCCTGCGGAAGTGCCTGCCTTTTCCTCTGCCTGTCATTTTTTAAATTACCCTTTGACAAAACTCTCAGTCCCTATACCGATGAAGGACTGCTGCAGTATAGGGCAGCGGTCAGCAGTAGTACACCTCAACCCTATGTATTGTGGACCTATACCAGTCCTTATAGAATAGCAGACTATACCTCACTCAACCCTATGTACTATAGCACCCTACACCCGGTTATTACCAGTCCTTATAAGGACCTTTGTGGAACAAGTAGGTTGTGTGTGAGTGATTAGCAGACTGTACGTCAGTCCCTATACCGATGAAGGACTGCTGCAGTATAGGGCAGCGGTCAGCAGTAGTGAACCTCAACCCTATGTATTGTGGACCTATACCAGTCCTTATAGAATAGCAGACTATACCTCACTCAACCCTATGTACTATAGCACCCTACACCAGGTTATTACCAGTCCTTATAAGGACCTTTGTGGAACAAGTAGGTTGTGTGTGAGTGATTAGCAGACTGTACGTCAGTCCCTATACCGATGAAGGACTGCTGCAGTATAGGGCAGCGGTCAGCAGTAGTGCACCTCAACCATATGTATTGTGGACCTATACCAGTCCTTATAGAATAGCAGACTGTACCTCACTCAACCCTATGTACTATAGCACCCTACACCAGGTTATTACCAGTCCTTATAAGGACCTTTGTGGAACAATTAGGTTGTGTGTGAGTGATTAGCAGACTGTACGTCAGTCCCTATACCGATGAAGGACTGCTGCAGTATAGGGCAGCGGTCAGCAATAGTGCACCTCAACCCTATGTATTGTGGACCTATACCAGTCCTTATAGAATAGCAGACTGTACCTCACTCAACCCTATGTACTATAGCACCCTACACCAGGTTATTACCAGTCCTTATAAGGACCTCTGTGGAACAAGTAGGTTGTGTGTGAGTGATTAGCAGACTGTACGTCAGTGCCTATACCGATGAAGGACTGCTGCAGTATAGGGCAGCGGTCAGCAGTAGTGCACCTCAACCCTATGTATTGTGGACCTATACCAGTCCTTATAGAATAGCAGACTGTACCTCACTCAACCCTATGTACTATAGCACCCTACACCAGGTTATTACCAGTCCTTATAAGGACCTTTGTGGAACAATTAGGTTGTGTGTGACTGATTAGCAGCCTGCAGCAGAAGGGCAGCAGTCAAGTATAATATTCTTTCTATATTTGGAAGAAAGAATATTATACTTGTACAAGCCTATTACCATACCAGTCCTGAAAAGAACCTTTGTGGAACTAATAGTAACAGCTACTGATTAAACTGACCCTCACTGCCTCACACACTGCTTCCTGCCTGTCCCTATATAAACTGACAAAACAGAGGCTACTGGAACAATAACTAAAATAGCACTTTTGTGGACCTGATAGTAACAGCTAATGTCTAAACTGACTGTCCCTGCAGCACACACCGTCCTGTCCCTTTCTTTAAACTGACAAAAGACACTCAGGCTGCTGCAACAATCACTAGCACAGCACTGCCTATCCTGAACTACACCTAACACCTATACCAGTCCTGAAAAGAACTTTTGTGTACCAAATAGCTAGCGATTTGGGTCACTGCAATCTCTCCCTGCTCCACACAGCAACCTCTCCCTATAGTGACATACGAAAGAATGTAAAATGGCCACTGGATCGGGTCTATTTATAAGTTAGGGGGAATGTCCAAGTGTCCATGTGCTGTAATGTCTCAATTGGCTGTCCTGTACCCCATGATGGATGTGTCTTAATAGGTCAAAGTTCTTTTACACAGTAAACACGGAAGTCCGCCCGGGCGAACGGCGCCAATAGTCCGCCGAACGGGTGGACCGCGAACAGCTGAAATTCGCCGCAAAACGACCGCCAGGCGAACCGTTCGGCCATCACTACTCCTGATCCCTCCTGAGTGGCTGAGACACAGCAGTGGCACCATTGGCTCCGCTGCTGTGCCTCCGCCACTGCTGTCAATCAAAGTCAGCAAGCCAATCAGAGGGAGGGGGCAGGGCCAGGTCAGGGCTCTGTGTCTAAAATGCTGTGGGGGGGCACTCAGCAGGAGGTAAGGGCCATGAGAGTTGAAGAGGCACCCGAGAAGAGGAGGATTGCTCAATTCCTGTCAGGAACTTACCAGCAATAGACAGGCACAGCTGCGTTCACACAGGCGTCGACGCGTGCTCCCTGCGCGTTCGCGTACGCGTTCGCGTGCGCGTTCGTTTACACGCTAATATGTATCGTCGTGTGTGCCGTTCGTGCGCGCGCTCGTTCGCGTGGTCGTGAGTGGCGTTCGTGCGCTACTTCCCGCCACTGAACGTTTAAAGGTCCCTCAAGCGCGCTGGTGCGGCGCTGTTTCGTCTCAGCTCCTGAGTGCCTGAATACCTGATTCTGAACCTGATTACCTGCTACCGTTACCGACCCGGCCTGTCTGACTTCTCTGCCTTCTCCGAACCGACCCGGCTTGCCTGACCTCGCTACCTCTCCTGCCTACGATTCCGTTGCCGACCTCTGCCAGTTTTACCGACACTTCTTGCCTCCTGTTGCCACCTGCCTACTTACCTTGACCCGGACCGTCTGACTCTGCTCCAGCCTTCTGCCTGTTCAGTGATCGGCTCCCGAGCTACTGTCTGCATCTCTCAGCCTGCCAGCTAACCTCCAGTCGCTCAGCCTTTCCAGAGGATCCTCTGCTCTACCATCAGCTCCAGCGGTCCTATCCAGCAGGCACTCCTACCCACTGTGCTCTCGAGACCGCTGTCTCCATTCCAGCGGCTCCTGAACCAGCGTTGTAAGAGAGGTCTCCTCCTACAAGTCGGGCTTCCACACCTGGACCTTAACAGTACGAAACAGCCATGACTGAGCCCGCAGGAGAGACCTCTCCCATGAAGGAGATCTGCACGCATCTGTCGGCCCTTACCCAAGCTGTAAAATCACTGCAGGATGGCTACACCAGACTTGAAGGACAGGTCCAGAACCTTACTGATACCGGTCACGCGGCTCCTGCTCCTTCCTCCCCACCAGTACAGCCTGCCGCCTCACCATCCGTTGTCATGCTTCCACCTGAACCAAGGGTACCCATCCCAGAGAGGTTCTCTGGGGATCGAACCAGATTTCGGGCCTTTCGGAACGCTTGTCAACTATATTTCGCCCTACAACCACGGACTTTTTCCTTAGAGATTACTAAAGTAGGGTTTGTAATCTCCCTCCTGCAAGGAGAACCCCAGACCTGGGCCCACCGCTTACTTGAAGGAGACTCAGTCTCGACCTTCTCTCTGCAGTCCTTTTTTGAGGCCATGGCTCAGCTTTACGAGGATCCCCAAAGGACTGCCACGGCTGAGTCTGCCCTGTTTGCGCTCCAGCAAGGCCGCAGACCGGCCGAGGATTACGTTATGGACTTTCGACGCTGGAGCGCAGACACGGAATGGAATGATGCAGCTTTGAGACATCAATTTCGCATGGGGTTATCCGAGGGGCTTAAAGATGAACTTGCTCGAGTTGGCATACCCGAAACTCTGGAGGCCCTGATCTCCCTGGCAATCCAGATTGACCGCCGCCTCCGGGAGCGAAGATCAGAGCGCTCCGCTCAGCAAGGCCGCCCAGTTTGGATGACAGCAAAGGCCCCAATGCCTGCTTCCCGTTATGTGCCTCCGACCAGCTCCATTCCGCCTTGCACGACTCCAGACACCTCTGAGCCCATGCAATTGGGACTAATGCGCCCTGCTTTACTTCCGGAGGAACGCGCACGTCGTCGGCAGCTGAACCTCTGCCTCTACTGTGGTGGTTCGGGCCACTATGTCTTCAACTGCCCTGTCAAGACAAGTAAGTGTCTGTCTCCTGCTTCGGCCAGTCTCTCTGCATTGTCTGCCAACTCAACCCACCTTGCTGTTCCTCTTCTTCTACAGCTCCAAGGAAGGACGGTGACAGTCAACGCTATCATTGACTCCGGGGCGTGCAGCTGCTTTATTGATTCCACCTTTGCTGGCCAGCAGGGCATCCCGTTACGAGGCAAGGCACATGAACTCTCAGTTTTTCTGGCCGATGGGTCCAGTATCAGTTCTGGGAAGGTAATCCAAGAGACTCTTCCCCTGCCTGTCACCATCTCCTCTCTGCACAAAGAATTCCTGACCCTTGATGTGATCTCTTCTCCAATGTTTCCGATCATTCTGGGCATACCTTGGCTCCAAGCCCATAACCCCTACATCAATTGGGTCACTAGAGAAGTCACGTTTCCCTCTTCCTATTGTTCTAAGCACTGCCTCACAGACTCCACCAAACCTTCTGCCACCCTTTTTTGTGTAGACTCTGACCAAGATCTACTTCGGACTGTACCCAAGCATTACCACGACTTTATCGATGTTTTCAGTAAAAAGGGAGCAGACACTCTACCTCCTCACCGCCCCTATGATTGTCCGATTGAACTACTCCCTGGGGCCGAGATCCCCTTCGGACGCATTTTCCCTCTATCGGAAAAGGAGCAGGGAGCACTTAAGACCTACTTGGACGAGAACCTAGAGAAGGGGTTCATTCGCCCTTCAACTTCCCCAGCAGGAGCTGGAATCTTTTTCGTCACCAAGAAGGATCAGACCCTCCGACCATGTGTGGACTATAGGGAGTTAAACAAAATTACGGTGAAGAACCGCTACCCCTTACCCTTGATACCTGAACTCTTTCAGAGACTGAGATCCGCTGTCATATTCACCAAGCTTGATCTAAGAGGAGCCTACAACCTAGTTCGCATTCAGGCCGGCCACGAGTGGAAGACAGCCTTCCGGACCCGATTTGGGCATTATGAATATCTAGTAATGCCCTTCGGGCTCTGCAATGCCCCGGCCACATTCCAACACCTAATCAATGACGTATTCAGGGATTTCCTTGATGTATTTGTGATCGTCTACCTGGACGACATCCTAATATTCTCCAGCTCCCTCGATCAGCATCGGGAACATGTCCGCAAGGTCCTAAACCGTCTTCGCCAACATCGACTCTACGCAAAGGCTGAGAAATGCGAATTCGAGTTACAGAGTATCCAATTCCTGGGACTAGTGATTTCCCCAACGGGCATCAAGATGGATCCCCAGAAAGTATCTGCTGTGCTAGACTGGCCTGCGCCTCCGGATAAGAAGGGCGTACAACGCTTCATCGGCTTCGCGAATTTCTATAGAAAATTCATAAGAGGTTTTTCGGCTATAATTGCACCCATCACGCAACTGACCAAACAGAACTCTCGCTTCTGCTGGACTCAGGAGGCCCAGAGTGCCTTTGAGGAACTTAAAGGACTTTTCACGTCTGCCCCAATTCTCAGCCACCCGGACCCGTCTCTACCCTTCATCCTCGAAGTAGACGCTTCTGAAGTGGCCATAGGAGCGGTCATTTCCCAACGTCGAGGCAACAAGGACCTAATGCACCCTGTGGGGTTCTTCTCCAGGAAACTCTCTTCCGCAGAAAGAAATTACGACGTGGGCGACCGAGAATTGCTTGCTATTAAAGCGGCCTTGGAGGAATGGAGATATCTGTTGGAGGGCGCTGCTCACCCGGTATTAATATACACAGATCACAAGAACTTAGAATACCTAAGGTCTGCCAAACGACTAAGACCCCGACAAGCCCGCTGGGCCTTGTTCTTCTCGCGCTTCTCTTTCCATATCACGTACCGGCCCGGATCGAAGAACGTGAAACCAGATGCGCTGTCACGAATGTACGACAACCCCAAAGACTCATCTGTCCCCGATACAATCCTGCCTGCCGGAAATTTTTTACTTTTACAGTCAGATCTACTTTCCCTGATCAAGGAAGCATCCTCTGACTCATCAAAACCCCCCGGAATCACCCTAGTGTCCAGAGATGGCCTGTTCTGGAGGGGAAGTCAAGTTTTCGTCCCCAAAGATGTCCGAGTCAAGGTGTTGTCCCTTCTTCATGACCACCCGCTGGCAGGCCACTTTGGGGTCCGTAAGACCCTTGAGCTCGTACGACGCACGTTCTGGTGGCCCAATCTGAAGGACTTTTGCGAAAAGTACGTCAGCTCCTGTCCCGTTTGCATTCAGAACAAGACACCAAGGAATCAGGCTTGGGGACTGCTAAAACCCTTACCCGTGCCCGACAGACCCTGGAAAATGATTAGCATGGACTTCATTGTCGAGCTCCCATGTTCTGAGGGGTGCTCGACCATCTTTGTGGTGGTAGACCGGCTATCCAAAATGGCCCATTTCTTACCCCTAAAAGGGACCCCATCCGCCGTAGAGACTGCCCACGTATTCATTAAGGAGATTGTGAGGCTACACGGAGTTCCTGCAAATATAGTCTCCGACAGAGGAGTGCAGTTCACCTCACGTTTCTGGAGGGCCCTGTGTGAAATCCTGAAAATCGAGCTGGCCCTGTCCTCGGCCTATCATCCCCAAACTAATGGGCAGACAGAAAGGACCAACCAGACTCTTGAGCAGTATATTAGGTGTTTCACTTCATTCGTGCAGAATGATTGGGTGCCCCTGCTGCCGTTGGCAGAATTTGCCTATAACAACGCTTGTCATTCGGCCACCGGTCAATCCCCTTTTTTCGCCAATTATGGCTTTCATTTAACCTTTTTGCCTGATTTTCTTTCAGAAACCTCAGTCCCAGCGGTCCAGGAGACAGTGGACTTCCTCAGCCACAATAACCGGGTGTTGCAGGAGGCAGTGGCCAAGGCCCAGGCAGACGGTAAGAGAGCCTTTGACCGGAAAAGAAGAGGGGAACTGACCCTACAACCGGGCGACCAGGTATGGCTTTCTACCAGTAACATTAAAATGGCTTGTCCTTCCAGGAAGCTTGCACCTAAGTTTATGGGACCTTTCTCGGTTAAGAGAAAAATAAATGAAGTCTCCTATGAGTTAACTCTGCCCGAGTCGCTTAAAATTCACCCCGTGTTTCACGTGTCACTGCTGAAGCCTGCCGTCCCTGATCCTTTCCCTGATAGAGGAACTAGACCTCCTGAGCCCATCCTAGTGGATGGAAATGAGGAATATGAGGTGGAGGCCATCCTCGACTGCAGAAGAAGACAGGGACACATTCAATTTTTGATCAAATGGAAGGGGTTTGGGCCGGAGAACAATTCCTGGGAGCCGGATAGCAATATCCATGCCAAGCGATTAATTTGTGCATACCTGTCTGCCCATCCAGAAAAGAGGAACCTGTTGGGCATCCGGAGGCTGCCCCTTGGGAGGGGGCAATGTCAGGAACTTACCAGCAATAGACAGGCACAGCTGCGTTCACACAGGCGTCGACGCGTGCTCCCTGCGCGTTCGCGTACGCGTTCGCGTGCGCGTTCGTTTACACGCTAATATGTATCGTCGTGTGTGCCGTTCGTGCGCGCGCTCGTTCGCGTGGTCGTGAGTGGCGTTCGTGCGCTACTTCCCGCCACTGAACGTTTAAAGGTCCCTCAAGCGCGCTGGTGCGGCGCTGTTTCGTCTCAGCTCCTGAGTGCCTGAATACCTGATTCTGAACCTGATTACCTGCTACCGTTACCAACCCGGCCTGTCTGACTTCTCTGCCTTCTCCGAACCGACCCGGCTTGCCTGACCTCGCTACCTCTCCTGCCTACGATTCCGTTGCCGACCTCTGCCAGTTTTACCGACACTTCTTGCCTCCTGTTGCCACCTGCCTACTTACCTTGACCCGGACCGTCTGACTCTGCTCCAGCCTTCTGCCTGTTCAGTGATCGGCTCCCGAGCTACTGTCTGCATCTCTCAGCCTGCCAGCTAACCTCCAGTCGCTCAGCCTTTCCAGAGGATCCTCTGCTCTACCATCAGCTCCAGCGGTCCTATCCAGCAGGCACTCCTACCCACTGTGCTCTCGAGACCGCTGTCTCCATTCCAGCGGCTCCTGAACCAGCGTTGTAAGAGAGGTCTCCTCCTACAAGTCGGGCTTCCACACCTGGACCTTAACAATTCCACTTCACTCCTTCTCTTGTGTGTCTGCCCCCATAGTAAGCACTGGCTATGGGGGTAGATGTATGGTTTCACACCCAAGCCAGGCTGTGTGTCTATAGACACACACAGTCTAGCTCCCTCCTCCTTTCTCACAAGATCTGATTGAAAGCAGCAGGAGCCAATGGCCCTTGTTGTTCCCAGCCAAGCCAAAGGGAGAGGGGAGAAGAGCTGCTGCAGAAGAGACAGCTCTAAATCAAGAATGGACTTGGGTGTTTAAGTGGGGAAGCTGCTATTGAAAGGTTTTTACCTTAAAGTGTTTGTAACCCCCCCCCCCCCCCCCCCCCCCACAAAAAGAGCTCCTGTTCACTTATAGCAGATTAAACAGCACAGTGCTTAATCTGGTCAGCTGAGGCCAGATGACAGATGCACGCCTGCTGGGGTGAGGAGTGACCCGCTAAGGTAATGGACCTTACGGCTGACTGCTGCTGGTGGTGCTCTGAGTGGTTCAGAAAAGCAGGTCCTCTGGAGCACCAACATGGAACCCTACTGGGAGCTAGAGCATGAGATTCCCCAGGGAGCGGAGTCTAAATCCCCATACACACTATCAGTTTTTCTGCAGAGTTTTTCCTTCAGGTTCACCAAAACCATGTAGTGCAAGGGCCTGCCTGATTGCATACAGATTGAAACTCCTAAGGTTTGACCTCATATTATATGGATTTGGTAAATCTGAACACAACAGAGAGGTAAGCAGACAGACATTACTGTAGACTCATGACAGCTGACCATGATAATCAGGGCTGCTGAGCCCTGACTACAGTGGTCAGCTTACATGCCTCTGTCATTTGCAGCTCTCCTCTGTCCTCCTCACCCCCTCCATGTCTGCCTGTCAGCTCCCGTGTCTGTGTCTCTGTCTCCGCTCCAACCCCTCCTGCCGCTATTAGTAATAAACAAAATTTAAAAATATCCTGGCAACCTCTCTTCTTTATTTGTTAATAACTGACTCTGATGCCATGTACACATGATCAGACTATCCGGCGGACTTAGAAAGAAGTTTTGACTCACAATCTGGCCATCTGTGTGCTAGTTGATGAGGACAAGGGCCTCTTCCTGACAACCCTGGCTGTTGGTTGTCGGGGTCTGCGGGCGGGGGCTTATCGGAATCCGGGAGCCCCCTTTAATAGGGGGCCCCCAGATACCGGCCCTCCACCCCATGTGAATGAGTATTGGGGTACCATGTACCCCTACCCATTCACCTGGTGAAAAAAAGTGTAAAGAAAAAAACACAACACATGTCAATTTATTGCACAGCTCCGGTGGTCTTCCGTCTTGGGGGGTCTTTTCGCCCGACTCCTATGCTATTTTCTGCTAGCTCTTTTACTAGCGGAGGAGCCCGGCTTTCTTCTTCGTCGCCGCTACCATCCGGGGGTCTTGCCCCCCTCTTCGGTTCTTCTTGCCGGGCCTCCGCTTTCTTCTTCCAGCCCTTTTACTAGCGGTGGCCCGCTCTTCTGTCACCGCCACCTCTGCTTCCGACTTCGGGGGTCTTGTCCCCCTCTTTGGTTATTCTTGCCAGGCCTCCGCTTTCTTCTTCCAGCTCTTTTACTAGGGGTGGCCCGTTCTTCTGTCACCACCGCCTCTTTTTCCAACTTCGGGGGTCCTGTCCCCCTCTTTGGTTATTCCTGCCGGGTCTCCGCTTTCTTCTTCCAGCTCTTTTACTAGGGGTGGCCTGGTCTTCTGTCGCCGCCGCCTCTTCTTCCGACTTCGGGGGTCTTGTCACCCTCTTTGGTTATTCTTGCCGGGCCTCCGCTTTCTCCTTACAGCCCTTTTACTAGCGGTGGCCCGGTCTTCTGTCGCCGCCGCCTCTTCTTCCGACTTTAGGGGTCTTGTCCCCCTCTTTGGTTATTCTTGCCGGGCCTCTGCTTTATCCTTACAGCTCTTTTTCTAGCGGTCCTTCTCCTTCTCCTTCTCCTTCTTCTTCCCAGCATCCTCCTTTCTTAAAGCAATCTACTGAGATGGCCAGAATTACAAAGAAACCTTTCCATATTTGGAGATTAAATCTCTTTTCCTCTAGACGTAAAGAGTGCCCCCTTGTCCTCAGTGTTGACCATAAAGTGAATAACTCAACATCAAGTTCACTATATGGACCACTTATATATTTATACATGTTGATCATATCCCTCCTTAATCTCCTTTTATCAAGAGTGAATAAATTCAGTTCCTCTAATCTTTCCTCATAGCTGAGCTCCTCCATGCCTCTTTATCAGTTTGGTTGCACTTCTCCAGGCATGTACTGGCCATCGGGACTACCGGGAGATTCCCGGTGGGCCGATGGCTCGGTGGGCCAGTTGGTTTCAGTGACATACAGCCTGTCAAAATAATGGATGCACGGCCTGCGCAGCCATTATTTTGAGCACTGCTGTACTGCCCAGGGCCAGCCCAACCATAGGACCAAAGCGGCAATTCAGGGGTGGACTCGTTCAGGATGGTGCTTCAGTGTTTCACTGCTTTTGTTGCCAGCCCGCCCACCACCTGTAGCACAGAGCCGATAGGCTCTGCCGCTGCAATATGTGTCTGAAAGGTCACGCTGGTGGGCAGGGACAAAAGTCCTCCGATGGCCACTGCATCCCCCGGAACATCCCTGGTGCCAGTGTGTGGGTAACTGTTCGGTGCAGCCAGCTTGTGACACAACGCTTCCCGCCCCTCTCTCCCTGCCTGTGCGTTACATCGATGAAGAGCAAGAGGGAGGGGGAAGATTAAACAAGTAGCCCAGACCCGGACCCCCCCCTCTCTCTCTCTCTCTCTCTCCATGTCCCTCTCTCTCTCCATGGCCCTCTCTCTCTCTCTCTCCATGGCCCTCTCTCTCTCTCTCTCTCTCTCTCTCTCTCTCTCTCTCTCTCTCTCTCTCCATGGCCCTCTCTCTCTCCTTGTCCCTCTCTCTCTCTCTCTCTCTCCTTGTCCCTCTCTCTCTCTCTCTCCATGTCCCCCTCTCTCTCTCCATGTCCCCCTCTCTCTCTCACCTTGTCCCTCTCTCTCTCTCTCCTTGTCCCTCTCTCTCTCTCCTTGTCCCTCTCTCTCTCTCCTTGTCCCTCTCTCTCTCCATGTCCCCCTCTCTCTCTACATGTCCCTCTCTCTCTCTCTCTCTCCATGTCCCTCTCTCTCACTCCATATCCCCCTCTCTCTCCCCTCCATGTCCCCCCCTCTCTCCCCTCCATGTCCCCCCTCTCTCTCTCCATGTCCCCCTCTCTCTCTCTCCATGCCCCCCCTCTCTCTCTCCATGTCCCCCTCTCTCTGTCTCCATGTCCCCCCCTCTCCCTCTCTCCATGCCCCCCCTCTCCATGTCCCCCTCTCTCTCTCCATGCCTCCCTCACTCTCCATGCCCCCCTCACTCTCCATGTCCCCCTCACTCTCCATGTCCCCCTCACTCTCCATGTCCCCCTCTCTCTCTCTATGACCCCTCCCTCTCTCTCTCTCCATGACCCCTCCCTCTCTCTCTCCATGCCCCCTCCCTCTCTCTCTCCATGCCCCCCTCTCTCTCTCCATGCCCCCCTCTCTCTCTCCATGCCCCCCTCTCTCTCTCCATGCCCCCCTCTCTCTCTCCATGCCCCCCTCTATCTCTCCATGTCACCCCTCTCTCTCCATGTCTCCCCCTCTCTCTCCATGTCCCCCCCTCTCTCTCCATGTCCCCCTTTCTCTCTCCATGTCCCCCCTCTCTCTCTCCATGTCCCCCTTCTCTCTCTCCATGTCCCCCCTCTCTCTCTCCATGTCCCCCCTCTCTCTCCATGTCCCCTCTCTCTATCTCCATGTCCCCCTCTCGCTCTCCATGTCCCCCCTCTCTCTCTCTCTCCATGTCCCCCCTCTCTCCATGTCCCCCCTCTCTCTCTCCATGTCCCCCCTCTCTCTCTCCATGTCCCCCTCTCTCCATGTCCCCCTCTCTCCATGTCCCCCTCTCTCCATTTTCCCCCTCTCTCTCTCCATGCCCCCCCTCTCCATGCCCCTCTCTCTCTCCATGCCCCCCCTCTCTCTCTCTCTCCATGCCCCTCTCTCTCTCATGTCCCCCTCTCTCTCTCTCTCATGCCCCCCCTCTCTCTCTCATGTCCCCCTCTCTCTCTCATGTCCCCCCTCTCTCTCTCTCTCATGTCCCCCCCCTCTCTCTCTCTCTCATGTCCCCCCCCTCTCTCTCTCTCATGTCCCCCCTCTCTCTCTCTCTCATGTCCCCCCTCTCTCTCTCTCTCTCATGTCCCCCCCCTCTCTCTCTCTCTCTCTCTCATGTCCCCCCTCTCTCTCTCTCTCTCTCTCATGTCCCCCCTCTCTCTCTCTCTCTCATGTCCCCCCTCTCTCTCTCTCTCATGTCCCCCCTCTCTCTCTCTCTCATGTCCCCCCTCTCTCTCATGTCCCCCCTCTCTCTCATGTCCCCCCTCTCTCTCTCTCTCTCATGTCCCCCCTCTCTCTCTCTCTCATGTCCCCCCTCTCTCTCTCATGTCCCCCCTCTCTCTCTCTCCCGGCTTCCTCTCCCTGCCCCCTCTCTCTGGCAGCAGGTGACGTGGCATGTGACACACTGCATGCGTTGGCAAGCGACGGTGGCAAGTGACGCGCGGCATCTGGTGGCAGGCGGCGGTGGCAAATGACATGCTGCATCTGGTAACAGGCAATGGTTCCTACTCATTCTGAATTCTGGTTAGCTGAACTATTTCATTATATATTACAATGTAGTAATATAAATAATGTGATTTGATTATCCTGACACCATATTAAGCATGATGTGGGGATGTTTTACTTGCCAGCACCAGCCATTCACCCAACAAATCACCCCCGCCGCTGAATTGCCCGTCAACCCTGAGACTACATTTCCCCCCCCCCCCCCCCCGGTCTTTGGAAAAATTGTCCCTGAATGGCAGTCTAGAAATGTGATCACCCTACTGGGGGACAAGGTGTCAATTTTCCCCTGGGTCGCTCTGATGCCCCATACAAAGGCCTCACCGCTTCCCTCAGATCCATCTCAAACTCAATAAGTATCCATCCGCAATTGTGTATAGTTTTATATACTGTTTTTGTGCATGTTTGCAAAATAAAGTGGGCCACTCTGGGTGAAGTCCAGGGCCAAATTTTTGTCCCAGTCCAGCCCTGCACTTCTCTGCACTGTCTCCAGTTCCCCGATATCGTTTTGAAGCTGTATAACGTCACAGGCAGTACCTGACACCCAGGGATAACGTTCTAGAAAGAGAAACACAAAATCAGACAGTAAAAGATGAACTTAGTGAACTTGGTGTTGAGTAGGGATAAGCCGAACACCCCCCGGTTCGGTTCGCACCAGAACTTTGGAACGGACCCCAAATTCGTACGAACGTTAGAACCCCATTAAAGTCTATGGGACTCGAACGTTCGAAATTAAAAGTGTTAATTTAACGGCTAATATGCAAGATACTGTCCTAAAAAGGGTTTGGAGACCTGGCTCCTGCCCCAGGGGACATGGGTCAATGCAAAAAAAAGTTTTAAAAATGGCCGTTTTGGCGGGAGCACTGATTTTAATGACGATTAAAATGAAAAAAAAAAAAGTGAAATATTCCTTTAAATATCGTGCCTGGGGGGTGTCTGTAGTATGCCTGTGAAGTGCCACATGTTTCCCATGTTTAGAACGGAAATAACGTAATTTAAAACTGCTTGCGGTTTTAATGTTATATCTGGTTCCTGCAATATGGTTGAAAATCATTGAGAAAAATTGCATGGGTAGCCCTCCCTGCCCATTACCAGCCCCTTTGGGTCTTGTACGCATATTAAGGGGAACCCCGTACCCATATTAAAAAAAGGAAATACGTGTGGCCCCCCAGGCCCTATATACTCAGAACAGCAGTATACAGGTGGTGCAAACAAGACAGGGACTATGTAGGTTTGTTGTGTTAAGTTGAATCTGTTTGTAATTTTCAACTGGTACATTTTTAAAGTGTAGCTCCAGTCAAAAAAACTATTTTTAAGCTTTTTGGAAAACATAGGGAAGGGTTATCACCCCTGTATAATTTGTTTTGCTGTCCGTCTTTTTTCATCTCACTTGCTGTTGTCTTTTTCAGAGCACGCACAATCTCCTACCGCTGACTGAAAGCTCTATTTAAAACGAGCAAGATAGTTAGCTATATAGGTGGATATAGTGGTGTATACTGAGTTCAGAGCACACAGACAACACACACAATCTCCTAACACTGACTGCAAGCTCTATTATAAAAGATAGATATATCGCTAGCTATATAGGTGAATATAGCGGTGTATACTGCGGTCAGGGCACGCAGACAACAACCACTACAGAAGAGCAAGAACGAAAAATCAGCCGATAACGATCAGTGTATACTGTGTTGAAGGTACACAGAACACCCACTAACTGCTACAGACGCCAACACACTACACAAGGCCGCTGCGCTGGTGGCCTTATATAGTGTGGGGCGTGTACTACACAGCCTGAGCTATGATTGGCCACAGGCATCCTGCCTGTGGCCAATCATGGCTCTCCTCGCTGCCGGCGCTGTGATTGGCTAAGCATGCGGGGTCACAGTGCATGCTTGGCCAATCATGAGCCAGCAATGCACTGCGCCATCGCAGTGCATTGTGGGCCGTGAGCGCCACACGAATTTGTCGCAAACAGCCCATAACGTTCGGAATTTGCCGAACGGGCAAACAGCCGATGTTCGAGTCGAACACGAAGCTCATCCCTAGTGTTGAGTTATTCTCTGTACGGTCAACCCAGAGGACACGGGGGCACTCTTTACGTCTAGAGGAAAAGAGATTTCATCTTCAAGTATGGAAAGGTTTCTTCACAGTTAGAGCTGTGAAAATGTGGAATAGGCTCCCGCCAGAGGTGGTTCTGGCCAGCTCAGTAGATTGCTTTAAGAAAGGCCTGGATACTTTCCTGAATGTACATAATATACAGTAACTGGGTATTAACATAGGTAAAGTTGATCCAGGGAAAATCCGATTGCCTCTTGGGGGATCAGGAAGGAATTTTTTTCCCCCTGCTGTAGCAAATTGGAGCATGCTCTGCTGGGGTTTATTTCGCCTTCCTCTGGATTAATTGTGGGCATAAAATTTGGTATATTGGATTGTACGATTATTTTTTATTTTATTTATTTGTTTTTAAGGTTGAACTGGATGGACTTGTGTCTTTTTTCAACCTGACTAACTATGTAACTATGTAAAAGATAGCTTACTGTATTGTGAATAGGATCAAAAATGACCAGGTAAACACCACATGGATTGAACATAATATTGACATTAACTGGCTACAGGGTATCACTAACAGAATTTAAAACAGCATTTGCGTTTGACTTCCAGATCAGCATAAGCAAATTACAATGCCCCACAAGTGTAGCCAGGAGCAGTGGACACGTTTATGCTATTAAAGGATGAGGCTATACTGCTAATGTGTAGTGGAGGCTATGCCAAGCCAAAACTGACTGGCTAGTCTTAGACCACAGAATGACTGAATGCTTGGCGAAACTAATCGGGCATAATAATAGTAACAGGAGGGGCAGTCTCTAGTGTGGGTCTTCATCAGGCTACCTTCGGGGCCCTTTAAGAATGTTGGCACACTTGGTCTCCTTTAAGAACCTAGAGGCCGTGAGTAGGCAGTGAATACCGGCTGGTTTCGGTATAGTGCATGAACACTGCAGTCAATTACAGTTTAATATTCTTGTGGCACAGACACTTTGGAAAAGGTATAAGGCAATGCTAATAGCAGGGAAGCTGGATTAGAATAGGTGGGAATGGGTTCTGCTGCCTGGATATCCTCTTCTTTCAGAGGCTCTTGTGTACACCAAGGAAAAACGTGGGTTGCGGCCATCTCACGGACTCAGCAGTCTGCTCTAATGGTGGAAGGGGCTCCCACAGTTCCACTATTAGCACCAGTCCAGCAAACTGTAGCAGTGAACATGGGTGCCCGCAGGTTTCTCGGCAGCACTGAGGAAAAAGATTTTAAGCCGATGGGGCTGCTGGCAGTCTTATGCTCCTACTGTTGATTAGATCTGATCTCGCCTGGCTCAGCCTCCTTAAAAGCACAGTCCCGTGGATTCGTTTTGCAGACTCCCGCAGCAACAAGAGAGCAGGTTTTCCCAGGCAATTCTACTTTAATTAAGTAATTCTACCTTTGGCTTCTCCTCTGCAACCAAAATATACAGAGAAATATAGTTTTGAAACCTAGCCACTCCAATGCATACTGATGCTTTGGACCCCCCACCCCCCCCCCCCCCAAAGTTCTCAGCATCCTGCATTAAAGTTTATGGGTTCTCCTGGCTTTAGTTTCCCCCCTACTGACTGGAGGAAGGATGGTTGTCACCAGTATCTCCCTATTACTGTAGTCCAGAACCTGGTTACATTTCTTTTGTGGGTCACAGGAGTGCACTTACTTTACACTCCTGTGGCCCTAAAGCTCAATGCCGGCTGATGTAACAGGAAGGGTCTGGAAGGGTCTCTACCATATTACCAGCTTCACAGCTGGCTCTGCCTCTCCCGCTCAGCGCTCCAGTGAGTGCTGAAGAGGAAGAGCAGAGAGCGGTGACTGATAGCAACCACTCTTTGCTCTGAGCTGACCAAGAACAGAGTAATCAGTGGTCGTGTGATCACTCAGTTCTTGGGCTTAGCCCCTTCGGGAAAAAGCTGCAGCATCACACCAATGTTGCAGCATGGAGGTAAGTATGTCAGTTTGCTTTTATCCACCCAAACTTCTCCTTTAAATAATTGTCGGAGGCCCATGTGATTAAGAGCTTAAAAATAGATTTCATGCTTGCAAGGGTTGAATTTACTGAGCTGAGGAGCCTTTACAGAACTTTCTCCCAAAATATGTATGCACTGTAAATGCTTGCCAAGTACATGCTAATACTGATGTTATTTGAAAAGCTGTCTCATTTGGAAAACAAGGTTTTGATTGTCAGGGCCCATGTAAATGAAATCTTATGGAGAATGCTAGTCACAAAATATGGTTGCCAAGTTCCAGGAGTCAACTGGAGACTGGGTCCATAGCTGTTATGTTAAACCTCATCTAACATAAGCACAACTGAATATTTCTGCAGGTTTGCATGTTAAAGCTAAAATCTAGTAATCGTACTGAACAAACCTGCAGCAGTTTTGTGCAGCATATTGACCCATGGCTTACCAAATTGTACGCAATCTACTTTTGGTAGAAAGTAGAACTATAAGCAAAGCTTTTTTTTTCTATTTTGGATAGAGTAAGGGTGGGTAATAACCCTGTAAAGGTTTATTTTTGCCATCTTTGTCCCATTAGGGAGATTTAGCTTTACTTTCTGTCCAATAGCCAAACAGGAAGTATGAGGAAATCTCTGCAAATTAAGGGAATCCCTTGGGGACTCCCATGTCACCAGAACTAGTGTCCCCATTGGAATATTTCCCCTCTATTAGTTTTCTGGGGACAATCCAAAATTTGGGATTTTATTTTACTTTTCACTTTTTGATGATGTTAAACAGGACAAATATAGAGGGCGAATCTCCCAAACAGGAGCAGAGACAGCAATAGAAACACTGACAGGTGCTCTAATCCATCTCCCCTCTATCTAAAACTAAAAAAACAGTTGTGCCTTTAGTTATACTTTAATACTACCATAGGCACCCAGAATATTATGACATCCTGCAGAAGTATTATTCACCTAATGTACAGTAATACCTTTTATTTAGAAGTTATGACTGCCATATTTGTCAAGTATATATATATATATATATATATATATATATATAGAATATGAGCAGCCCCATCCCTAGGCAGGCATGATACATAGCACACCAGGGTGAATTGCTTTCATTCTCTGAAGGTGAAAAGATGACCTTGTGTTTGATGACTTACCATACCAGAATTCCTAAGAGATAATTTTTACTCCCTGTAGAGCACATATATGAAAAAACTGTAGAAAAAAAAAGCTTAATATGAAGTGCAGTTATCGGAGGCCACTCATACTGTTTTTTTTTTTTCACCTTAGTGTTTGCACTATAATCGATTTTTAATAATAACTCTTTAGAATATTGCCTAGGAAAAGGATTTAGTTATTCAGCTCTCTCGTTTCTTGTCCTATATTTCATTTTTATGTTTTTGGCTTGTCCTTTTGAATGCATAGTTACAGTGGGTCGCATTCCTATTAAAATACGTTGCTTACTTTTTTTTTTTTTTTTTTTTTAGCATTGGTAGTCTCATACATTATATTGTTGACGTGTTTTGTTTCGTTTCCAGAATCGGTTTGCACATCTTTTATATTCTCTGCAGCTGTTTTAATAAACCAATGTGATGCAGAACTAACCTTACTGCATGATGTGAGATATCTCAGGTCCTCTCAATATCCTGTATCTTATTCTTTGTCCACAATAACCACATAATTATTTCTGTGCCAACCAAAACGTATTACAGGATCTCTCTTGATTTTTAATAAAGGTTAACATGACATGGAGGCTTGAAAACGTTGTCACTTTTTAAAATATATGGCTTACCGTATATACTCGAGTATAGGCCGACCCGAGTATAAGCCGAGGCCCCCAATTTACCCCCAAAAAACTGGGAAACCTATTGACTCGTGTATAAGCCGAGGGTGAGATATGCCTGTCCATCCCTGTGTGTGTGTCCATCCATCCATCCATCCCTGTGTGTGTGTGTGTGTCCATCCATCCCTGTGTGTGTGTGTGTCCATCCATCCATCCATCCCTGTGTGTGTGTCCAACCATCCATCCATCCCTGTGTGTGTGTGTGTGTCCATCCATCCATCCATCCATCCCTGTGTGTGTGTGTGTCCATCCATCCATCCATCCCTGTGTGTGTGTCCATCCATCCATCCATCCCTGTGTGTGTGTGTGTGTGTGTGTGTGTGTGTGTGTGTGTGGCCTTGTGTGTCCAGCCTACCTGTGTCCCGAGCCTCCGTCCGGTCCCGTCCCGTCCCGAGCCGAGCCTCCGTCCGGTCCCGTCCCGTCCCGAGACTCCGTCCGGTCCCGTCCCGTCCCATCCCGAGACTCCGTCCGGTCCCGTCCCGTCCCGAGCCGAGCCTCCGTCCGGTCCCGTCCCAGGATCACCGCTCTTCGTCGGCGCCCATTCCCCTGTTCAAATGCCGCGCCTCCCTGTCTGTGATAGGCGGAACACAATTTCCCAGCAGTCTGTGTTCCGCCTATCACGGACATCCTTTCATCCTCGTCCGTAGTACGTGGATGAGACGATGTCCGTGATAGGCGGAACACAGGCTGCTGGGAAATTCAGTGTTCCGCCTATCACAGGCGAAGGCGGAGCCGGAGGCGCGGCTTTTGAATTATAGAATGGCCGCTGTCTGTCTGCTCGACACGCTGATCGAGCAGGCAGACAGCGATGACTCGAGTATAAGCCGAGGGGGGCACTTTCAGCCTCAAAAAAGAGGCTGAAAATCTCGGCTTATACTCGAGTATATACGGTATGTCATTTTTGTTTCTATTACAGCTCTTTGTTTTAGTAACTTGAGAATAAAATGACTATTTTCATCTGCAATAGCTTTTTCTGTTTAAATCTATAAAAATATCTGCTGTTTACAGTGCTGCCATGTTTTCCCCTGCTTCCAACATGAAACATGTAGCACTAACCCCCGAAGGAGCTACTGGTTATTTTTGGGCTTTCCGTTCTCCTTGTTGCACATCTAGGGGATGTCCTATGGTAAATGGCCCAGTAACTTGAGACTGACAATAGATCCACTTGAATGGATTTTATTTGCAAAACTCAGACTATTGAACAGTCTTTCAACTTGGGATCAGA
The DNA here is from genome assembly GCF_037356315.1 of Lithobates pipiens. Classification (NCBI taxonomy): domain Eukaryota; kingdom Metazoa; phylum Chordata; class Amphibia; order Anura; family Ranidae; genus Lithobates; species Lithobates pipiens. Next base: position 289,899,473 of record NW_027507764.1, read on the forward strand.
GGGTTGGAAAGGAAGTTCAGGTACTCTAAAGCCTCATACACACTATCAGATTGTCTGCTGATTTTTTCCTTCAGATTTACCAAAACCATGTAGTAGAAGGGCCTGGCTGATTACATACAAACTGAAACTCCTAAGGTTTGAACTCATATTACATGGTTTTGGTAAATCTGAAGGAGAAAATCAGCAGAAAATCTGATAGTGTGTATGGGGCTTTACTGTTAAAGTCAAAAATACATTGAAGAACTTGCTTACTTTGACTGCATCCAGAGAACAGCCACTTGCAGCTGGATGATGAGGTTGGACAGTCCCTCTCTTACAAGGCCTAGCAGCCAACTTGGTGCTTACTCAGGAACAAGTCTCTGCCACAGACGTTGTTGTAGAAATGTACAAGGTAATGTCTCTGCCACGGACGTTGTTGTAGAACCCGTAGGAAAACTAAGCTTTAGAACACTTGTAGGATACCTGGATCTTTCAGCCTGCTTGGCGATATCCACAAGACCGGATTCTCTTGGTTACTTCAGCCCTTGCTAAGAAAACCAACCAGTACATGGTGTTCTTCTGAAGAGTCCTCCCCTGGAATGCTTGAAGTACACTAGGTCTCTCCCGAACCGAAGACGGCACCCAACCACCTCAGAATCATCCTTTAGTTTCCTTTCCTCGGGCTAGTCAGCCCTGAGACATTAAAGTCGGGTGGATCCGCACCCCAGGCCATAGCCTTCCTGGGTGCTGGTCAGGAGGACCAGGACCATGAAGTCAGCACATCATTCTGGACCGGAACCCCGAACCACGTGATGTCCGCATCTTAAATACCCTCTCCCAGAAAGCACAGCGAGAGCGCCACTCACATTGGGCGGCTCTGAGAGAGAGTAACTTAAACACCTGACCAGACCATAGTTCCATGCCTGCCAGAAGAGACAGTGCCCCCTGTGGCCAGGCTGAACATCTCACGGTCTACTCAGACTGATGCTGAGGCCCAATTTAGGCAATTGTACCTAAACCAAACTGCAGTTTAGGCAACTTTAGAAAAATGAATAGCGTGTGCTCTTCAGGAGCTGCTGCTACATACATGTGCACAGATTTTCATTTTATCTCTACAATGGGCAAGCCTAATTTTCCTCCTTAGGCTCGGTTCACACAGGGGCGACTTGTCCAAGTCGACTTTGCCGCCTGACAAGTCGCACTCCGTTCTGTACTATGGAACCGTTCTAATAGGAGCGACTCAAGTTGCTCCGACTTAGAAAAAAGGTTCCTGTACTACTTTGGGGCGACTTCAGGCAACTTGCATTGACTTCTATACAGAAGTCGTTTTGCAAGTCGCCGCTGATCGTGTGCAGGTCGCGGCGCTGCAAGTCGTGCCGCCCCTGTGTGAATCGAGCCTTAGCGTTCCAAAACTACACAGAAACAGTTTATGTTGTGGTCCTGCAAGTGTTATGTGGTTGTTCAGCATAACGCAATGAATGGGAGTAATTGAATAAATACAAAGGAAAAGTCAGTAAACATTGAAAAAAGGTCTATGCTACATTCACATAAGAGGGCAGCCACTGGCAGTTGTAAATGTTGCTTGCACACTATTTGTGAGAACAGCTGTCAGCAGATGTGCCGCTGCTGTTCACATGTAACTCTGAGCGGTTACATGTGAATGGAGCCCATGACTGACCTTAGACGGAATCAGCATGCATCCAAGGTTGGCAATACTGAGCAGCTAATCGGCCAGTTTGTATGCAGCCAAAACCAACTATTGCTGCATCCAGAGGCGCTCATTCAACCACCTCTGAATGCAGCAAATTATCGGCAGCTAAACTGCAGTATGAACCTTAACCACTTGCTTACTGGACACTTAAACCCCCCTCAGTCCCAGACCAATTTTCAGCTTTCAGCCCTGATGCACTTTGAATGACAATTGCGCGGTCATACAACACTGTACCCAAATGAAATTTTTATCATTTTTTTCCCACAAATAGAGCTTTCTTTTGGTGGTATTTAGTTACAGCTCGGAGTTTTATTTTTTGCTAAACAAACAAAAAAAGATGCAAAAAAAAAAAAAAAATCATGTTTTAATAGTTTGTTATAAAATTTTGCAAACGGGTCATTTTTCTCCTTCATTGAAGTGCGCTGATTAGGCGGCACTGATAGGCTGCATTGGTGGGCACTGATGGGCTGCATTGGTGGGCACTGATGGGCTGCATTTGTGGGCACTGATGGGCTGCATTGGTGGGCACTGATGGGCTGCACTGGTGGGCACTGATAGGCATAGTTAAGGCGGCACTAATAGGCACAGATAAGGCGGCACCGATGGGCACATATAAGGCGGCACTGATGGGCAAAGATGGGCACAGATAAGATGGCACGGATGGGTGGCACGGATAAGTGGCACGGATGGGTGGCACGGATGGGCACTGATAGGTACCACTGATAGATGGGACTGATGGGCACTGATAGGTGGCACTGATAGGTGGCTCTGATAGGTGGCACTGCTGGGCACTGATGGGCGGCACTGCTGGGCACTGATGGGCGGCACTGCTGGGCACTGATGGGCGGCACTGGGGTGCAGCACCTTTGAGGCAGATTGTGGGCACTGTGGGTGGCACTGCTGGGTGGCACTGTGGGTGGCACTGATGGGTGGCACTGTGGGCACTATGGGCACTGCTGGGTGGCACTGACGGGGGGCACTTACTTTTATTCAGTATGGCACTGCAGGGGGCAGATGGGCACTGGCAGGGGGCAGGTGGTCGCTTGCATTGCTGGCCGTGATCGGGACTGATGTCCCGATCATGGCCGCCGGTGATCGGCTTTTTTTTTTTCTCCTCGCGCTGTCAGCGCGAGGAGGAATACTAGCCGATTACCGGCTCCGTTATATCACATGATCAGCTGTCATTGGCTGACAGCTGATCACGTGATAAAGGGTCGGGATCGACCCCTTGCACGGATCGGTGATCAGGCGAGTCTCATGGACTCGCCGATCACAGAGCGCGCCGCGCGCGCCCCTCAGGGGGCGCGCAGGCCGCTCGTACACGGGACTACGTCTATTGACGTCGTCCCGGAAAAGGAGATCCGCGCTGTAGCCGTCATTTGGCTATAGCGCGGATCTCAAGTGGTTAAAGCATTCCTTAAAGTGGATTTTTTTTTTTTTTTTAAAGGGTACATTATATTGAATTTTTACACAGTATTTTCACAATTAGGGATGAGCTTCGTGTTCAGGTCGAACATACGTTCGACTCGAACAACGGATGTTCGTCCGTTCGGCGAAGTCCGAACAATTTGGTCCGTGCGCGGCGGCCTTGTGTAGTGTGTTGGCGTCTGAAGCAGTGGGTGTTCTGTGTACCTTCAACACAGTACACACCGATCGTTTTCGGCCGATTTTCGATCTTGCTGTTGTGTAGTGGTTGTTGTCTGTGTGCCCTGACCGCAGTATACACCGCTATATTCACCTCACCTATATAGCTAGTGATCTATCTTTTATAATAGAGCTTGCAGTCAGTAGTGTTAGGAGCTTGTGCGTACTGTCTGCGTGCTCTGTACCCAGTACATACCGCTATATCCACCAACATAGCTGTTCTCTATTTGAGCCCACTTGCCATCTGCAGGAGTTATTGGAAGTTGTGTGTGCTTCCAGCACAGCACAGTATACATCTGTATATACCCCTTTATCTCTGGTGTTCTATAATAAAGGCATCTGCAGGAGTTAGTGGGTGTTCTGTGTACCTTCAACACAGTACACACCGATCGTTTTCGGACGATTTTCGATCTTGCTGTTGTGTAGTGGGTGTTGTCTGCGTGCCCGGAACGCAGTATAGACCGCTATATTCACCTCACCTATATAGCTAGTGTATTGCTCCGTCGGAATTTAGCTGTCCGAATTTCCGCCAGCCAAAAATTGATAGTAGGCTCTCAATTTTCACAATGTAATAACTTTCTATCGGTTATTCCGATCGCGTGTATGCAATTCCGACATGCCAAAAATCACGCATGCTCAGATTCAACTACGAGACAGAAGCTGTTGGCTACTGGCTATTGAACTTCCTTTTTCTAGTCACGTTGTACGTGTTGTACGTTGCAGGTTGCAGTGTCGTGGCACCAGCACCAGTGCCTAAAGCCCAATTTTTTAACAGGGGTGTTTAATTAAAATTTTTGATGCAATGCTTTGCAGCAGGGCTAATTCCTGCAATAAAACTAGAGTATATGGGAGAGGTTGCAGTGTGGTGGCACCAGCACCAGTGCCTAAGGCCCAATTTTTCTGCCCCTGTTTAACAGAGACATGTAATTACAATTCTTGATATAATATTTCACAGGAGGGCCCGTTCCTGTGCCCACCCAGAGTAACTGTGAGGACTTCTAGTGTTGTGGCACCAGCACCACAACCACCAAAGGTAAATTTTTCTACCACTGTTCAACAATGGCATGTAATTACAATTCTTGATATAATCGTTCACAGCAGGGCGCTCCAGCTCCCACCAAGAGTCACTTTCAGGGCTTGCAATGTTGTGGCAAAACCAACACCTTGTTCTGCCATTTCTGCAGAGCATATAGGGCAGGCCCCTACTTTCAAACATCCAACTTACAAACATCTCCTACTTGCAAACGGAAGGAGACAACAGCAAGTGAGATGAAAAAAGATGGACGACAAAACAAATTATATAGGGGTGATAACCCTTCCCTATGTTTTCCAAAAAGCTTAAAAATAGTTTTTTTGACTGGAGCTACACTTTAAAAATGTACCAGTTGAAAATTACAAACAGATTCAACTTAACACAACAAGCCTACACAGTCCCTGTCTTGTTTGCACCACCTGTATACTGCTGTTCTGAGTATATAGGGCCTGGGGGCCACATGTATTTCCTTTTTTTAATATGGGTACGGGGTTCCCCTTAATATGCGTACAAGACCCAAAGGGGCTGGTAATGGGCAGGGAGGGCTACCCATGCAATTTTTCTCAATGATTTTCAACCATATTGCAGGAACCAGATATAACATTAAAACCGCAAGCAGCTTTAAATGACGTTATTTCCGTTAAATGTCATTTTGTGCAGGGACTGTTCTAAACACGGGAAACACGTGGCACTTCACAGGCATACTACAGACACCCCCCAGGCACCATATTTAAAGGAATATTTCACTTTTTTTCCACTTTAATCGTCATTAAAATCAGTGCTCCCGCCAAAACGGCCGTTTTTAAAACTTTTTTTTGCATTGACCCATGTCCCCTGGGGCAGGAGCCAGGTCCCCAAACCCTTTTTAGGACAGTATCTTGCATATTAGCCGTTAAAATTAGCACTTTTAATTTCGAACGTTCGAGTCCCATAGACTTCAATGGGGTTCCAACGTTCGTACGAATTTGGGGTCCATTCGAAAGTTCTGGTGCGAACCGAACCGGGGGGTGTTCGGCTCATCCCTATTCACAATACAGTGTTACATCTCAGATTATTATACAGTCTCATTTAAGTACATTCTTAGCTCATCCTTATGAATTAAGTTTCTATGCAAATCATTGGACAAACGATTCTATTTTATGCACTAATCAATTTATAACCTGTTAAGCTAAGCAATAAAACCTTAAAGTGGAAATTTACTCTCCCAATCAACATTGATTATTTTTAATTCTCATGCTGCTAACACTATATTTGGGATGAATTAGAGCGGAGACTGCGTGTCTTCTCGTCCACATCAGTGCCTGACTTCACAAATGCGCTTCTGGAAGAATAGTCAAACATTCCCATAGACACACTCCTAAACATTGTGGACAGCCTTCCCAGAAGAGTTGAAGCTGTTATAGGGTGGGCCAACTCAATATTGAACCCTATGGACTAAGGCTGGGATGCCATTAAAGTTCATGTGTGTGTAAAGTGTCCCAATACCTTTGGTAATAGTGTATATAATATATTAACTTGTTTTTTTTTCATTTCTGTACTTACTGGTTTCTAGTTTAGTCAAATGATAGTGAGGCTAAGATGGCCCCCACTCGTCTCTATACCATAGGAGGGCGGAAGCAATGTCAAAACGTCACTTCCGCCCATACCTCTTAGGTATATTTTTTTCAATGTAATTTTTTAACCACTTAAGGACCGCCGCATGACAATGTACGTCAGCACAATGGCACCGACAGGCACAAGCACGTACATGTACATGCTCGCCTTCCAGCGGGTGGGGGGTCCTGTCGGACCCCCTCCCGCTGGATGTGGCAGTCTGTTTCGCTTCAGGAGTGATCCGGGATGAGGGGATGGCCGTTGGTTTCTGCCCATCCCCTCTCGATCGCTCCTGGCGAATGAGAAGCTTCCCCCTCTGTGTATTGTAAACACAGGCAGGGAGGAAGTGATGTCATGCCCCTCGTGGCGGTCTTTTTGACTGGACGGCGATGAGAGAAGACATCCAAGTAAGTGCACCAACAGTCCACTGACACGTAGGCACACATAGGCACACTTTTCACCCCACGATCACCCCCCCCCCCCCCCCCAGTCACAGTGTCACCGATTGCAGTGATCATTTATTTACTGATCACTGCATTTAGTGTCAGTTCTGACTGTAAAAAGCATCAGGGCAGTTAGTTTTAGGCCCCTTTAGGTCCAGGGTAGCCCCCTACCCCCCTAATAAAGGTTTAACCCCTTGATTGCCCCCCAGTTAACCCTTTCACCCCCTTTTACCAGTGTCACTAAGCAATTGTTTTTCTGATCGCTGCATTAGTGTCACTGGTGCCGCCAGGAAGCTAGTTTTTTTTAGGTTCACCGCCAGGTTTTTATAGTGTTAGGTACCCCCATATATAACCTAATAAAGGTTTTAACCCCTTGATTGCCCCTAGAGTTAACCCTTTCACCAGCGATCACTGTATAAGTGTCACTGGTTACGCTGGTTAGCCAGTTAGTTATTTAGTTATTTAGGTCCCCCGTCAGGTTTTTATATAGCGTCAGGTACCCCCATATAAATACCCAATAAAGGTTTTAACCCCCTGATTGCCCCTAGTTAACCCTTTCACCAGTGATCATCGTATAAGTGTTACGGGTGACGCTGGTTAGGTAGTTCGCTTTTTATAGCATCAGAGCACCCGCCATTTATTACCCAATAAAGGTTTAACCCCCTGATCACCCGGTGGGTGATATCAATTAGGTTTTAGGGTCAGACAGGGTCTAGGTTAGTGCCAGTACCACTAACACCCACGCGCAAAGCATACACCTCCCTTAGTGGTATAGAATCTGAACAGATCAATATCTGATCTGATCAGATCTATACTAGGGTGCCCAGAAGTTTAGGGTTCCAAAAAAAGGCATTGTTAGCGGGATCAATCCAGATACCTGCTAGCACCTGCGTTTTGCCCCTCTGTCCAGTCCAGCCCACCTAAGTGCAGTATCGATCGATCACTGTCACTTACAAAACACAACACACATAACTGCAGCGTTCGCAGAGTCAGGCCTGATCCCTGCGATCGCTAACAGTTTTTTTTGGTAGCGTTTTATACAGTTGCTGACAGCCTAGGTGCTTTTTTACCTCTGAGTCTCACTAGTGTACCCCTAAATTTAGAGCCCAAAATGGCAAATCGAAGGTACACTAGTGAAGAGGCCTACACGTTTCTGAGCATGACAGATAGTGAAGAGGAAGACACTGATCTGTCAGATTCAGGCTCAAAATACGAACCTGTAGAGAACAGCGGCTCCATGACAGATAGCTCTGACGACAAAGATGAGGTCCCTGCTAACGTCAGGTGTACCCGACCCCGATCTTCTGATGTTGTTGAGATGCAAGAATCGCAGGTCCCTCGTATGGAGCAGAGAAGTACTAGAGCCGCTCATCCTTCTGGTGAACTGGCAAGCACCAGCGGCCTAGTACACCCTGAACGTATATCCAGCACTGCAGTATCACGTGGTGACGTGGCAAGTCCCATAAGTGCAGTTCAAGCTGGCGAGGTGGCAGGCACAAGTAGTGTCCCGCTGCCACAAAGAAGAAGACAAAGGCAGGCCCGTCGTTCCCATAGTGCCCTTCCTGCAGAATTCGCCAATCCTGATTGGGTGCCCACCACTTTTGCAGCACCAGTACTTCCCCCATTCACTGGCCAACCCGGTATTCAGGTGGATACAGCTGATTTTACGCCACTTGATTTTTATTCGCTGTATTTCACGGAAGATCTCTATAGAACTATTGTGGACCAAACAAATTTATATGCTGGTCAACACATCGCCGCTAATCCCCAGTTGCCTTCCCTTGCCAGAGATTAGAAACCAGTTACGGTTTCCGAATTTAAGACCTTTCTGGGCCTTTCCCTCAACGTGGGCACACATAAATTCATGACGTTGCGGGCTTATTGGTCCACGCATCCGACTGACCACATGCCCATGTTCTCTAACTCCATGTGATGCATAATGGACATTAATTGGGACTTTTAACAAAGCTATGGCCTGGTAAGGTCATGCATTTCCATCCCTATTATATAAAAAAAAAAAAAAAGGGGGGGAATAAGGGGAACAAGGAGGACATTGGGACTTAACATGAAGTATGTGGTAGCAAGAGAGCAGAAGGTGAACTAATACTAATTTTATTAATTGTTGCAGTTGGATTTACAAGAGATAAGTACAATGATAAACAAAGTAATAAACAATACATGATAATGGTAATAGTGATAATAGTACAACATGATAATAACATGAATATCACAAAGTATCATAATAAAACTCCAAAGTTCACCGCAGCAGGATTGAATAAAAGCATATGTAGCATAATGCATGCAGGACCAAGGCCTTTGTGCACCAATTAGGGTAATGTATAGTAACGTCAGAATCTGAATGTATTCAAAAGAAGCACGGCATATGATAGCTCTACGCACGTTTCGTGGCCTTTGTACCACTCATCAGGAGCAGAGCACGTGTTCAATCTATAATAAAGAGAAATATGATATTCAGAAGTAAGGTAAATGAAAAATAAAAATAGTAATAAAAACGCATGAAAAAGGGTGGGGTAAACTCTCTTGCTACCACATACTTCATGTAAAGTCCCAATGTCCCCCTCGTTCCCCCTTTTTTTTCCTCTAACTCCATGTCCAGGAAACGATACGAGCAGATCTTGCGGTTCATGCACTTCAATGACAATGAACTTTGTCGTCATCGTGGAGACCCTGAATACGATCGGCTCTGCAAAATTCGGCCCCTCATAAACCACTTCAACCAATGTTCAGGGCCAGATTAAGAACATCGTGGGCCTGGTGCTGAGGATTTTGATGGGGCCTTTTATAAACAATAAATAAATAAAAATGCAAACTATTTTTTGTTATAACAAATTAAATTAAAGAGAGAGAGGGAGGAAGAGAGAGAGAGAAAGGGGATGAAAGAGGTGTGAGGGGTAAGGGAGGGAGGATGAGAGAGAAAGGGGGGGGGGATGGGAGAAAGAGGGAATGACATCAACGCAGCCTGGCCAAGGCAAATGACGGAAGGCACAGAACCCAGAAGGAAGACCGGGTGAAGATGGAAGTGCCCGGGCCCCGCCGAACTGATCACAGCACAGCACTGGATGTCTGACAGGTAAGTGTACCCTAATGTGCTAATATGCTGGGCACACTTGTACATTATGGCATAACCTCCCCAAGGGCCTCTAAAAAGTAGTAATTTTAGAAAAGTTTACTACCGCTTCACTATCACCGGAGCCTCTCATGGGGCCCCTACTGACCCTGTGGCCCTTGGGCAGTGCCTAAGTACATGGTTGTCAACATTTCAAATATATTTTAGGGACGCTTTTTTTACAAGTGCTATATTTAGAGTAGCTGACATCTCCCGTGTTCCTCTATACATCACAATAGTAATTACAAAATAAAATAAGTACTAATAATGGGGCAGAACAAATATGAGGACTGTGAGATTTCCTTTAGTGGAACTGACAAAAGTGCCCATTCTAGAGCTGGTAACATTGAGGAACATATAATTTTAACATATAATTTTAAAGAACAGTTTTTGTGGGTAAGAGGCATAGGGGAGGAGTGTGGATGGTATAAAAGTGTGAAGTATGTGCAGGTGAGGGAGAGGAATGTGGAGGGTCTAACAGTGGGCACTATGTACAGTGGTGTGAAAAAGTGTTTGCCCCCTTCCTCATTTCCTGCTCCTTTGCATGTTTGTCACACTTAAGTGTTTCGGAACATCAAACCAATTTAAACAATAGTCAAGGACAACACAAGTAAACACAAAATGCAATTTGTAAATGAAGGTGTTTATTATTAAAGGTGAAAAAAAATCCAAACCATCATGGCCCTGTGTGAAAAAGTGATTGCCCCCCTTGTTAAAACATACTATAACTGTGGTTGTCCACACCTGAGTTCAATTTCTATAGCCACACCCAGGCCTGATTATTGCCACACCTGTTCACAATCAAGGCATCACTTAAATAGGAGCTGCTTGACACAGTAAGGTCCACCAGAAGATCCTTAAAAGCTACACATCATGCCGAGACCCAAAGAAATTCAGGAACAATTGAGAAAGAAAGTAATTGAGATCTATCAGTCTGGAAAGGGTTATAAAGCCATTTCCAAAGCTTTGGGAATCCAGCGAACCACAGTGAGAGCCATTATCCACAAATGGCGAAGACATGGAACAGTGGTGAACCTTCCCAGGAGTGGCCGGCCGCCCAAAATTACCCCAAGAGCGCAGCGACGACTCATCCAAGAGGTCACAAAAGACCCCACAACAACGTCCAAGGAACTGCAGGCCTCACTTGCCTCAGTTAAGGTCAGCGTTCATGCCTCCACCATCAGGAAAAGACTGGGCAAAAATGGCCTGCATGGCAGAGTTCCAAGGAGAAAACCACTGCTGAGCAAAAAGAACATCAAAGCTCGTCTCAATTTCTCCACAACACATCTTGATGATCCCCAAGACTTTTGGGACAACATTCTGTGGACCGATGAGACAAAAGTGGAACTCTTTGGAAGGTGTGTGTCCAAGTATATCTGGCGTAGAAGGAACACTGCATTTCATAAAAAGAACATTATACCAACAGTAAAATATGGTGGTGGTAGTGTGATGGTCTGGGGCTGTTTTGCTGCTTCAGGACCTGGAAGACTTGCCGTGATAAAAGGAACTATGAATTCTGCTGTCTACCAAGAGATCCTGAAGGAGAATGTCCGACCATCTGTTCGTGTACTCAAGCTGAAACGAACTTGGGTTCTGCAGCAGGACAATGATCCTAAACACACCAGCAAGTCCACCACCGAATGGCTGAAGAAAAACAAAATGAAGACTTTGGAGTGGCCTAGCCAAATTCCTGACCTGAATCCTATTGAAATGTTGTGGTATGACCTTAAAAAGGCCGTTCATGCTCGAAAACCCTCTAATGTAACTGAATTAGGACAATTCTGCAAAGATGAGTGGGCCAAAATTCCTCCAGGACGCTGTAAAAGCCTCATTGCACGTTATCGCAAACGCTTGGTTGAAGTTGTTGCTGCTAAGGGTGGCCCAACCAGTTATTAGGTTTAGGGGGCAATCACTTTTTCACACAGGGCCATGATGGTTTGGATTTTTTTTCACCGTTAATAATAAACACCTTCATTTACAAATTGCATTTTGTGTTTACTTGTGTTGTCCTTGACTATTGTTTAAATTGGTTTGATGTTCCGAAACACTTAAGTGTGACAAACATGCAAAGGAACAGGAAATGAGGAAGGGGGTAAACACTTTTTCACACCACTGTACATGAGAGGAGTACAGAGGGTATGGCAGAAGGCACAATGTACAGGTGAGGAGTGTGAAGGGTAAGACAGTGGGCAGTATGCACAGCAGAGGAGTGTAGAGGGTATGAAATTTGGCACTATGTATAAGAGAAGAGTGTGGAGGGTATGACAGTGGGCACTATGTACAGGAGAGTAGGACAGTAAACAGTAATTACAGGAGAGGAGTGTGGAGGGAGGGTAAGACGGTGGACACTATGTATAGGAGAGGAGTATGGAGGGTATGAAAGTTAGTAGTATGTACAGAGGTGGAGGGTATGACAGTGGGCACTATGTATAGGAGAGAAGTGTTGGAGGTATGGCAGTGGGCACTATGTATAGGAGATAAGTGTTGGAGGTATGACAGTGGGCACTATGTATAAGAGAGGAGTGTGGAGGGTATGACAGTGAGTAGTATGTACAGGAGAGGAGTATGGAGGGTATAGCGGTGGGCACTATGTATAGGAGAAGAGTATGGCGGTGGGCACTATGTACAGGAGAGAAGTGTATGACAGTGGGCACTATGTATGTATGAGAGGAGTATGGAGGGTATGATAGTGAGTAGTATGTACAGGAGAGGAGTGTGGAGGGTATGACAGTGGGCACTATGTATAGGAGAGAAGTGTTGGAGGTATGGCAGTGGGCACTATGTATAGGAGAGAAGTGTTGGAGGTATGACAGTGGGCACTATGTATAGGAGAGGAGTGTGGAGGGTATGACAGTGAGTAGTATGTATAGGAGAGGAGTATGGAGGGTATGTCGGTGGGCACTGTATAGGAGAGGAGTGTGAAGGGTACGACAGTGGACACTATGTACAGGAGAGAAGTGTATGACAGCGGGCACTATGTACAGGTGAGGAGAGTGTAGGATATGACAGCTGGCGTTATGTATAGGAGAGAAGTGTGGAGGGTATGACAGTGGGCACTATGTATAGGAGAGAAGTGTGGAGAGTATGACAGTGGGCACTATGTATAGGAGAGAAGTGTGGAGAGTATGACAGTGGGCACTATGTATAGGAGAGAAGTGTGGAGAGTATGACAGTGTGCATTATATATAAGAGAGGAGGATGAAGTAATCTGGGAAGGAAAAATTTAAAGATTTGTGGAAGGATGTTTAGGGACTGCGTAGTGGTTAAGCGGGCCAGACATGGATTGAAATTACACCAATTAAGCAGAGACCAGCCATAGTCGATCTATGTATGGGCTAGCTGGTTTTATGCAAGTCAACCTATTAAGCGACTTGAGTGCAACCAGCCTGTCAGGTTTTCCCCAAAACAATCAGTGCTGCCAGCTATAGTTAGCAACACTGATCATTGTATTCACTGGCAGAACACAATAACACTGCGGGAGTGATCGCCCCATTCACAGGTCAGCAGGTGAGAGGGTGTGTGGGGACAGGATGGGGAGATATACTAGTCAGTCCCTGGGTAGGTACTGGTTAGTATCAGAGCCAGATACACACAGGTTACATACGCCAAGATCATTAGAGCGAGAGCAATAATTCTAGCACTAGACCTCCTCTGTAACTCTAAACATGTAACCTGTAAAAAAATGTAAAGCATCGCTTAGTACACAACAAAAAATCGTGATAACTTTAGTGTTTTTCTTTTATGAATGAAACAGTTTCTTTCCAACATAAAAAGTTGCAAATATCACCATTTTATTCCATAGGGTGTCGGCTAAAACAATATATAATGCTTGAGGGTTGTGAGTAATTTTCTAGCATAAAAAAAATGATGATTTTTACATGTAGGAGAGAAGTCTCAGAATGGGCCTTGGTGGCAAGGGGTTAATTATCATAAGTAATATACAAATAATTATTATAAGCTCTGTGAGGTCATCCTCTCCGTCTGCAGCAGAGTGTTTCAGCTTGTATTTATACTGCCGCTCTGTATGTAGCTTCTGACAGGCTGCGCAAGGAGACTTGTATCTCCGGAACCATATATGATAGCAGCCCCATATTTTAACCAGTGATGGGGTGGGTCTTTAGCTACCTACCCACCAAATATGGGGTCTCTGTGACTCCTGATCGCCGAGCTACAATCCTCGAAGTCAATCTTTTTATTATTTTTTTATTTTTATTTTTTTCTGGGCAAATGGGCCTATCTTGAAAAAGGGGCCTGGAGCTGCAGCTCCAATAGCCCCTATGTTAATCCGGCCCTGCCAATGTTTTGCAGACTTGTTTACTCCCCATAAAGTTGTCTGCGTTGATGAGTATCTGATTAAGTTTACTGGTCGCTTGTCATTCAAACAATACATTCCCAACAAGCGTACCAGATACGGGGTCAAGCTCTATAAGTTCTGTGACAGGGCCACAGGCTATACATGGAGCTTTATGGTTTATAAGGGTAAAGATAGTCACGTAGAGCCGGAGAACTGCCCTGACTACATAGGAAGCGCTGGCAAGATAGTGTGGAACTTTGTGTCACCCTTATTCGGAAAGGGGTACCACTTGTACATGGACAATTATTACACGAGCATGCCACTGTTTAGTCACTTGTTTGATCATCAGATTGGAGCATGTGTCACCGTGCGACCTAATCGCCGGGGCTTTCTCCAGCGGCTTGTAGATTCCCATCTTAGACTGGGGGACAGAGCCTGCTATCAGTGTAATAATTTGCTCGCTATGAAGTTGAGGGATAATAAGAATGTTTTCGTTCTTACCTCCCCTGATGCAGACACGACGGTCCAAATTCATACGGCGACTGGTATTGTGGAGAAACCCCTCTGTGTCCACGAATATAACAAATATATGGGAGGGGTGGACCTCAATGACCAGTTGTTGGCGCCGTATCTAGTTGCTCGTAAGGCCAGAAGCTGGTACAAAAAAAAGTGTCTGTTTACTTATTTCAATTGGCTTTGCTGAATGCTTATGTGCTATACAAAGCTTCAGGTGGGACTTTAACTTTTCTTTTCTTCCAGAGAGAGGTTGTCAAAGACCTTCTGTATCCAGATGGTTCTGCACCTCACCATTCCCAACCAAATGCAGTAAGCCGGCTGCATGAGAGACATTATGCTTATGCCCTCCCGAGTACCCCTACCCAACAAGCCCCCCAAAGAAGATGTCGTGTCTGTACCAAGTACAGATATAGGCATGACACCCGTTGTTATTGTCCACGCTGTCCTGTCAATCCTGGTCTTTGCCTTGGTGAGTGTTTTGAATGCTACCATTCACTAGTGAAGTATTAGCGTAGGGTACAGCATGTCACAGGCTAGGCACACTAAAGCCTTGTACACACGGTCGGAGAATCTGTCGGAATGTGTCCTATCGGACAGTGTCGTCAGATAATCCGACTATGTGTGGTATGCATCGGACTGATTCCGTCCAAATCTCCGTCGGACCCAATTTTCCAAAATGTTGGAAATATTTCCCAACCAACTGGGCCGGTCGGACCTAATCTGATCATGTGTAGAGCATTTTGATCGTACCAAGTGCCACGCATGCTTACATTCAAATTCCGACACGGAAGTGCTCGTTCATGTAAAACTACTGCTCGTAAGCGATATAGCACATTCGTCACGCTGCAATGTTAAAAATTCTTTCATCAAGCGCATTCTCTTGTTCTTTAACAATGCTGCAAGAACGAACTTCTTTTGATGCTCATAGTCACACACACACTTCTCCCGAACGGATTTCATTACTCTTTTTTAACCATTTCAGCAATACAATTTTAGTTTGCGTCACATCTACACAATTTTAGATTTGTTTTTTTATTTTTTGGATGCTTTTTTTTGGGGGGGGGGGGGATTCCCTAAAAATCTCCTTTAAAGACACTTTGCTCATTTCTCCTTATTTATTTTTTTGTGTGTAAACATTGTATTTTTTATATTTTCTTTTTCTTTTTTAATCTACAGGAGGTTGTTTAGTGTTGTTACCCCTTGTTATTTAGTTCACTTTGTATTTTTGAAATGTACCTGCCTGCTCACAAATAAAATGTACTTTTTGAACGAAAACACATTACACAAGTATTTTGTCAAACAAAAAAAAAATAATTTATTTTGTTCGCTAGAAACTAAAAATAGGAACGCAGCACTGGAGAAACTTCTTAACTTTGGTGCAGCCTTTGGCCCCCAGGGCAGACATGACTAAATGAGATATTAAAAAATTGGTGGCCTGAAGATTAGATATCTTAGGGAGAGAAGTCTGGTCCCGAAGTCCTAGAGAGCAGGAAATTCAGATGCCATTTCTGTCCCCAGGATGTGGATCTTCAAGAGCCTGCATCTTCTGGCAGACCAGACTCAACCCAGACCATCACTCTCTGGTCTTCCTTTGGGACTTCCCACCAGGCATCCTTCCAGGCTGTAGCTGGGCTCCTGTAGCTGGGGCAGGAGTTGGGCATTGGTCAACCTCCTGGCTGCCACTTGCCACAGCCTCCCCCCGACTGAGGTCTTCCTGTGTATGAAAAGGGGACATAGATTTCATTTTTGGATCTTCAATCACACCATTTTGTGCTCCTGGCTTTTGCTAATTGAATGTTACCAAATAGAACAGACTATCATTCTAAAACCAGCATTTTTCTTTCCCGTCCCAAACATTTTTGGTCACTACTGTCTCTTGAGATGTAAACCACTTGGAGAAATCTCAACTTACTGATCAATAAGAACATCTAGATAACATCATTAAATGTAACACAAGAAATATGTTCAACAATGCAATACCTGTCTCAAGCTGGGCCCCACCACATGGTGCTACCTGGAAGGCCCAGGTTGGACATCAGAAGCCTCAGCTGGGGGTGAAGGATGCCTTGGAGGAAGCCTGGAGAGTGGTGGCCTGAGTGGTGGCCTGGGTACCCCTTGGTCTACCAGAAAATGCAGCCTGTCAAAGTGCACCATCCTGGGGTAATAAACAGCATCTGTATCTCCTGCTCTCAAGGACTCCAGGTGCTTCTTTCTCTCCCTGAAATATGTAAGCTTCATGGCCACAATTTTGCGATTCAGATAGGTCATGTCTGCCGTGGGGACCATGATCTGCAAGAAAGCAAGCAGTTTCTCCAGTGCTGCGTTCCTCTTTGATCTGTCATTATAAAACTTGTTGTGGAACTGCCACAGGCAGGGCATCTTCATGTACAGTTCTATGAATAGCCCCATAAAGTTGGCATTGGTGAATGGATCCATTTTGTCTGCAAGACACAACACAAGACAAACCCTCAAATACTAATAATGCAATTAAAATCCCTCCTAATCTTGTCCCAACATCGGCCTAGATACAAGCAGTCTAGTCTAGTGAAGCACCAAGTTAAAAATGTTACCTTCGTTTCCACGTTCGTCGCGTCCGTGCCTCACACTCTCCTCCCAGATCGTACGGACGATACACACGTGTTGCGTTTTATATACAGTGCGCATGCGTGAAACTCCGCCCGCGACGCTCTTTCCAGACTATTACCCGCCCCTTCGCTTCCCGCACAGTGGGGAGAGCACATGGCGGAGAGAACGCAGGTGCGCACTAATAGTTCCACTAACGAGGAGGAGGGTGAGGAAAGCCCGGAGCCTGAAACGTCCCGATCCAGGAAGACAAGATTTAAGGCCTCAAATATGTCTTTTGGAGAGATGTTGGAGATGGTCGACATATTGAACAGGACCGACTATGATGGGAAGTATGGACCTTACCCAAACCCAAATATCAGAAAGGCCAAGATCATGAATAAAGTTGTGAAGAGTCTTCTGAAGAATTTTGGGGTACGCCGATCCAAGGATCAACTGAGAAAACGCTGGTCAGACCTGAAACTGAGGGAGCACGAGCAGTACATAAGGATCAAGCGTGTTCTTAAAAAAAGTAAGTAGTTGTCGTGTGTTCATATGATTATTCTTGCTTGCATACATGCTCCATGTGCTTTGATTTCATGTTGGGCATTTTAAAATGGCCACTTTCAAGTTCATGGTTTCGTTCGTTCGTATGAAACATCGTTCTGCAGGGAAGTATTCCAGCTTAACAAAGTGTCCCCAATAATGTTCTCACCTTGTAACTCGCCCCCAAAAACACAATTGTACAACACTTCCAAGCAATGTTTCATATTCCTATTTCTGCCCTCTGTGTGCTAATTAATCTTTGTTTACATTCTCATAGGGGAGAGAAGAATCTGCAAGTATGAGGACACCAGGGACCACACCCCTCCCAAAGAAGGGCAACTTCCAAAAGCAGAAACAGAGGAGCAGGAGCAGGAGGAGGAGGAAGGAGAGATTGTGGAGGTTGGACAAATTGTCACCACAACAGGTGAGTGTCGGAGAACACAGCTTCCGGGAAGCTCATCAATGTATATCGCCATATTTGGATTACATGGTGTGTTTGTTTGCTTTGTTTTCTATGTGATGTGGAAGAAGATTCCCGTTTTACCAGTGAAAGTGCCCAGATCTTGATCGGGGAGATAATGGGGTGCAATCGGGATTTGGAAATTGTACAACAAAACATCAATGATGTTAAAAATAAAATGAAGTACATCATTGCTGTTTTGGGGAGAGTGTGAAAACTAAAAAACTAGATAGGGTTTTATTTTTGCTTTTTAACATAAAAATGTTGTATTTTGCAAAATTCTAAATTTGGAAGATGCACAGAGTGTGTAAACATGCGCTATCTCCCATCATGGGGGATCAATGTACGTGTTTTGTGGAAAGTGTCTGAGATGAAGGGGTTGCAGCCCCAAAGCATGTACATTGATCCCCCATGATGGGAGATAGCACATGTTGACACTGTGTGCATCTTCCAAATTTGGATTTTTCAGGGGTCACACCCCATGTGATGAAGGCAATATCAGCCCAGTTTGTACATACTCAGGTCTGATATTGTCTTCCCTTTTCAAAGTGGAACTTTGTAAGTTCCTGTGTTCTGTATTTTACGGTTTGATACATGCCCGTTTACACAAAAAAAAACAAGTAAAAAAAATATGATTAAACTCTGTTTTGGATACACAAAATCTCTTGGTTTGTTGTATAAACCTTTAATAAACGCACATATGAATGTGCTTGTATTAAAAAGTTGAATTCTCAACAATGTGTGGCTTCCTTTTTCATTGGGCATGAAATGCATTTGTAGTCAAATTTGAGTTTGTGCTGAGAAGGAGTGCGATTTACTAAAGGCAACTCCACTTTGCACTCCAAGTGCAGTTTCAGGTGTACTTTTGCAGTGCACTTGTAGTGCATAGTGGATGTGCCTTTAGTAAAAAGCACCCACAGTGAGGTGTAAATTTGGACAATCATGCCATTTTCCTGCCATGGTGCTGAAAATGAGCATGATTTTGATCAGTAATGCACTACATACATTAGTTAACAAAAAGAAGGTGTGTGTAGCAGACCCACAACATAATAAGATTATCTGAAGAAGAGACTGTCCCCTCATCTCACTCTGAACTTGGGTTTGCACTGTTGGTGAAAAAGGCACAACTTTAATAAAACTGGCAAAGTGGGAGGCCACAGTCTGCCATTCCTGTGGCGTTGAAGGACACTGTAGTGACACAAGAACAAAAACTAGTAATTTGACAAATCAACATTGCATGCAGATTAGACACCCACATTTTTTTGACAAAATTAGTATAACATTTTTTTAACTGAGTATTTAAAGCCTAAAGTATAAGGTCCCCTTATGAGAGTCATATCCCCCCCCCCCCCCCATCTGATGGGCCCTTGCTAAAAAATGAGGGGGGATATTTAGGACAGGTAACCCTCTCCACTTGATTGAGAGCTGAATGCCTACATAATGTGTGATACTTTGTGAAGCCCCTCCTTAGTTACACTATTGGCAGCCCACGGGACAGGTAAGAAGTGTCATAATAACAAAATGGAAGCACATTTTGCCATTCTGCTATTACATAGCAAGAAAATTAATGTGTTAAAAAAATCAAAATAGCATTTGAAAGTATTGAGGCAGGCCCTTACACTACATGTTTTGGTGAATTTGACCATAAGGCTGGGTTCACACCGCTGCGGGGGGAGAACCGGATGTGATTCGCACAGCAAATCACATCCGATCTCCGTAGCGCTGCGAGTTCAGCCATACAGATAGTATGGCTGAACTCGCAGCGGTCCCGCAGCAAACTCGCACGGGACCCTTTTTTGGGTCCGCAACGGAATCGGATCGCATGGGGGTTCACACCATGCGATCGGATTCCTGTGCGAGTCGGCAGATCGCACTGCGATATGCCGACGGATCTGGGGGTGTCATTAACATAACATTGACACCCCCAGCCGTCCGCATAGGGCAGTGTGAACTGCCGGCGGGAGGTATGCGATGCGGGAAAACGCTGCGGATTCGCGGCGTTCCCGCATCGCAGCAATGTGAACCTAGCCTTAATGTGATCATGAAAAAAGGTATTTAGAGTGTGTATCGGGTTGGGTCAAGTCATTAGATAGAAGATTGCTATCAGCTGAGCTAGCAGTTGGGGAGAGGGGGGGTTACTAATGAGTTTGGCACAACTCCAAAAATAGGTCACTTTGCATGAATTGAAGCACACACATCACATTTGTAGAGATTTAAGGGGGTGTTTAGGGGAAAGCAATACTATGGAGCTGCCAAAAGACATTGTTAAGTGACTAGACTATAGTTTTAGGGGCCAAGAAGAGCATGGTGGGGAAGTTAGTGAGGCAAATCTACATGAGGACAAAGGGGCAGAGCATATGAATTAGAGCATATTGCAATGATGGTAATTAGGGAATGAGGAAAGAAATGCAAGACATTAGCAATCATGAAATACATAGAATGTGATGTTTAAGGATAAAACTTAGCATAATATAGTCCTTCTGCAGGAGCTGAATGATGGCAGAACAGGTCTCTGGAATAATGATCCCCAGAGCCTGGGGGGAGATGCCTGTAGAGAACTTGAGGTCCTGAAGGCTTCTCCCTGTCCCCAAGTAGTGCAACGTGGCGATGAGCCTCTGCTCCGGAGTGATGGCTTGCCGCATGCAGGTATCCTGCCTGGTGATATAAGGGGTCAGCAAAGCCAGCAGACGGTGAAAAACGGGGTCCGTCATCCTGAGAAAAATCCAGAAATGATCAGGATTATTCTCGTGGATCTCACGGAGCAAAGGCATGTGGGAGAACTGGTGACGCTGGCGCAACCAATTCTTGGTCCACAAACGCCTCCCCTCCCTGTTCATGGACCGGGCTTGTGTCAAAGTCAAAGTCAAAGTAAGAACCCCAACACGAAGCCCCTGCACAGCACAAACTGTACGATGAGTATGTAGACGAAACATATTTGGAAAACGGTCGGCCGGTCAGAACGGACACCAGAAAGCACCGATAAACAGCAAGACCTGAAAGGACGACCCGAATAGCAGAAGCAAGCAGACAATAAAAAATGCCTTTCAAAGCATACTATACCAAGATATAGTCCACAACAAGAAGCAAATACTTAATGACTGCACGCACTGATTATCAGATACGCAAAGACAAGCACAAACTGAAGAGCGGTAGCGATCTGAATCACTAATCTGAAAAGCGCGAATCGTCTCTCACCAAACTTCTACTAAAACACGAGATCAGCAGAAGGAGCCCAAAGGGTGCCGGACGTGGTGCTGAGCTTCCTTTTTCTAGTCCCGCCGTGCACGGCTTACGCCACCGCGTTCTTGGCAACCGCTAAATCAGACAACTTGGCCCGACCGTGTGTATGCAACAGTTTCGCACACAATCCGTCGGACTAAATCCGACGGATTTGGTTGGCAAAATCTCCGGCCGTGTGTACAGGGGCTAACACAGGGTCTCCCAAGATGCCATCATATTTTGAGAGACCCGAACCGTTGCAGTTCAAAAAAAAAAAAAAAAGTGTAAAAAACAACAAAAATAGTTGTTTTATTGTTCTCTCTCTTCTCTCTAATTTTTTATACTTTACCGTTTACTGTGTTTTATTGTTAACCATTTTTTTTGTTTTCAGGTACGCCATTCAGCTGCAGCGCAGATTTATTTTTCTTGACAGCAATAGCGTTTGCATGAACTTAAAAAAGCAAAATCACTTCAAAAGAGTAAAAAGACTCGCTTCACAACTTCACTCCACAAAACTATTCTGAATACGTCGGGGCATTGGTGGTCACGGCGGACTCATTAGATGCGGTACTGAATCGCTTAATCTCACCCCTCCTCGTGCGTCCCGCCTGGTCCCACACAGCAGGTCTGTTCGAAAAAGGGCGCCTTCAAGTCAAATGATTCAGTCCTCTTAGTCCTGTGCCTCCTTCCCAGCTCCGTGTATGTCAGCTCAATATTCACCAGATAGCCACGCCCCCGACATGTTTCGTCATATCAGACTTAATCATGGGATCAATCCCATGATTAAGTCTGATATGACGAAACATGTCGGGGGCGTGGCTATCTGGTGAATATTGAGCTGACATACACGGAGCTGGGAAGGAGGCACAGGACTAAGAGGACTGAATCATTTGACTTGAAGGCGCCCTTTTTCGAACAGACCTGCTGTGTGGGACCAGGCGGGACGCACGAGGAGGGGTGAGATTAAGCGATTCAGTACCGCATCTAATGAGTCCGCCGTGACCACCAATGCCCCAACGTATTCAGAATAGTTTTGTGGAGTGAAGTTGTGAAGCGAGTCTTTTTACTCTTTTGAAGTGATTTTGCTTTTTTAAGTTCATGTGAGTGCATAAGGAGTGAGATTTTTAAAACATTAAAGAGTGATTGCAGTATTACACTATTGGGGTCTCCCTCTGTGATTTCTCTTTGAGGTATATATATATACAATGAAGTGCGTAAGTGGAGAAGTTCCAATCGGATGTGCTGGGGTCTGAATTTCACCTTGAGAGATCTTTTTGAAAGCCCTTGAGCCTCACACGAGAGTGTAAGGCTTAGCAGTTGGTGAGTGTTTTCACGAAGGGGGGAGCACAAATCACGGATGGTGTGGTGAAAGGAGTCACTTGTAAAAAGGAATCTGAACACTGGATACTTTCTTCACGCATTTATAGAAAGACTTTCTGTAATCTGGATATTCTTTAAATATTGTTTGGTGGATGGACTATATTCACATTTGTTTATATTTGTCACTGTATATGTAATCTAAATGCAAATTTGGGTATTCACTGAGTGATAAATATTTATATATTTTGTTACTGATCACAATTTATGATCTGAGATAGGATCACTGAGGAGGTGAGGGCTCGTTTACTGAAAGGTACACAGGTAATAGCGCCACGTGCAACCAATTAGTTATTTGGAATCTTAACACTATTTTTGTATGCACCTTTTTATATTTGACAGTTTATGGTAAGTGGCCGCTAAGGTATATAATATTGGGTTATCCGTAGCGCTGTGACGATACACTAGGTAAAGGGTTTGTGGAGTGTGTATCTTTAAAATAATATACTGTAATGTTACTTTGTTTTAACGTTAACCATAATTTGCTTAGCAGGTACGCCATTCAGTTGCAGCGTGGATTTATTTATCTTGACAGCAACAGCGTTTGCTCCCACGATACATAAAGCCGCGACTCCAACGCTGTAGGAGGTGATTTCACCACTACAGTTAAAAAAAAAAGAGCATATATGCCCGAAGCATGGGGGCAGCAGGGGCGGAGGAGCGATTTTACTCCTAATGCTGCGTACATACAGTCGAAGTTCTGACGGAGGGCTTGCCCGTGGAAAAGTTCGACCGTGTGTACGTGGCATAACTTTTTTGTGGGAGGATGCCCCCATGCTTCGGCATATATAAATGGTGCATGTATGTCCATCATTAGAAGTGGGTGGATGAAGGGAGGTATTCTAATGGTGGGCATACCCACCGATCAATCTCTTTTTTTCATTCAGCCAACATGACTCTCAGCAAATAGCTTGAGGTGTCCACTTTCCAAAATGGGGTCATTTGGGGGGGTTTTGTGCTATTTTGGCATTTTATGGCCTTCGAAACTGTGATAGGTAGTGAGGAATGAAACCAAAAATTTGCGCCCTTAGAAATCCTGAAGGTGGTGATTGGTGTTCGGGGCCCCGTACGCAGCTAGGCTCCCAAAAAGTCCCACACATGTGGTATCCCTGTACTCAGGAGAAGCAGCAAAATGTATTTTGGGGTGCAATTCCACATATAACCATGGCATGTGTGAGCAATATATATCATTTAGTGACAACTTTTTGTAAACATTTTTTATTTTTTTTGTCATTATTCAATCCCTTGGGATAAAAAAAAAAAAAAAAAAATATTCAATGGGCTCAACATGCCCCTCAGCAAATAGCTTGGGGTGTCTACTTTACAAAATGGGGTCATTTGGGGGGGGGGTTGCGCCATCTTGGCATTTTATGGCCTTCAAGACTGTGATAGGTAGTGAGGAGTGAAATAAAAAATGAATGCCCTTAGAAATCCTGAAGGCAGTGCTTGAATTTCGGGGTCCTGTACGAAGCTAGACTCCCAAAAAGTCCCACATATGTGGTATCCCCATACTCAGCAGAAGCAGCAGAATGTATTTTGGGGTGTAATTTCACATATGCCCATAGCATGTGTGAGCAATATATAATTTAGTGACAACTTTGAGCAAAAAAAAAAAAGTTTGTAATATTCCCGCAAAATGGCAAATATAAAATATTCCATGAACTCAACATGCCTCTCAGCAAATAGCTTGGGGTGTCTACTTTCCAAAATGGGGTCATTTTGGGGGGTTTTGTGCTATTTTGGCATTTTATGGCCTTCGAAATTGTGATAGGTAGTGAGGAGTGAAATCAAAAATTTGCACCCTTAGAAATCCTGAAGGTGGTGATTGGTTTTCGGGGTGCCATGCGCGACTAGGCTCCCAAAAAGTCCCACACATGTGGTATCCCCATACTCGGGAGAAGTAGCAGAATATATTTTGGGGTCCAATTCCACATATAACTATCTGTGTGAGCAATATATCATTTAGTGACTGTCATTCTTCAATCCCTTAGGACAAAAAAAATAAATATTCAATGGGCTCAACATACCCCTCAGCAATTTCCTTGGGGTGTCTACTTTCCAAAATGGGGTCATTTGGGGGGGGGGGGTTTGTACTGCCCTGCCATTTTAGCACCTCAATTAATGAGATAGGCAGTCATAAATTAAAAGTTGTGTAAATTCCTGAAAATGTACTCTAGTTTGTAGACGCTATAACTTTTGCGCAAACCAATAAATATACGCTTATTGAATTTTTTTTTACTAAAGACATGTGGCTGAATACATTTTGCCCTAAATGTATGACTAAAATTTAGTTTATTCGATTTTTCTTATAACAAAAAGAAGAAAATATATATTTTTTTCAAAATTTTCGGTCTTTCCATTTATATCTCAAAAAAAATAAAATCGCAGAGGCAATCAATCAAATACCATCAAAAGAAAGCTATATTTGTGGGAAGAAAAGGACGCAAATTTCATTTGGGTACAACATTGCATGACCACGCAATTACCAGTTAAAGCAGTGCAGTGCGAAATTGTAAAAAGACCTCTGGTCCTTAGGCTGACAAATTGGTCCGGGGCTGAAGTGGTTAAAATTAAATTTTTTTTTTTAATTGCATTTAAAGCGGGGTTCCAACCTAAAGTGGAACTTCCGCTGATCGGAACCCTCCCCCGCTCCGGTGTCACAATTGGCAACTTTCCGGGGGGAGGGGGGTGGAGATACCTGTCAAAGACAGGTATTTACACCCACTTCCGGGCATAGACTCCCGTGGGAGTCTATGCCTCTTCCTGTCCTGCCGCGCTGTGTGCTGGGACACACACGGGTCCCAGAGACAGCGCGGACAATTCCTATTGCGCTGTGCGACTCATGCATGCGCAGTAGGGAACCGGGAAGTGAAGCCGATTCACTTCACTTCCTGATTCCCTCACCTAGAATGGTGGCGGCAGCCGCCGAGAGCCGAGCGATCGATCGGCCTCGGCATCGCTGGAACCCGGGACAGGTGAGTGTCCATTTATTAAAAGTCAGCAGCTGTAGTATTTATAGCTGCTGGCTTTTAATATTTTTTTTGTAAGTGGAATCCCTCTTTAAGTCCAAATATGAGACCTGAGGACTTTTTGACCCCAAATCTCATATTTAAGAGGACCTGTCATGCTTTTTTCTATTACAATGGATGTTTACATTCCTTGTAATAGGAATAAAAGTGATCCATTAAGTTTTTATTTTTTTTTAAAGTGTAAAAATAAATAAAATTATTATTATTTTTTTTTTTTTAAAACACCCGTCCCGACGAGCTTGCGCACAGAAGCGAACGCATATGTGAGTAGCGCCCGCATATGAAAACGGCGGTCAAAACACACATGTGAGGTATCGCCGCGATTGGTAGAGCGAGAGCGATAATTCTAGCCCTAGACCTCCTCTGTAACACAAAATATGCGCAATTTTGAAGCATGACATGTTGGGTATCAATTTACTCGGCGTAACATTATCTTTTACAATATAAAAAAAAATTTGGCTAATTTTACTGTTGTCTTATTTTTTTATTCAAAAAAGTGAATTTTTTCCAAAAAAAGTGCACTTGTAAGACCGCTGCTCAAATACGGTGTAAAAAAAAGTATTGCAATGACCGCCATTTTATTCTCTAGGGTTCTAACAAACAAAAAAACAAAATATATTGTTTGGGGCTCCAAGTTATTTTATAGCAAAAAAAAACTGTTTTAAAGATGTAAACACCAAATCTGAAAAAGAAGCCTGGTCCTTAAGTAGTTAAAAAAAAAAAAAAACAACAAACATGTTATACTTATGTCCTCTGTGCATTGGTTTTGCACAGAGCAGCCTGGATCCTCCTCTTCTCGGGTCCCTCTTCACTGCTCCTGGCCCCTCCTTCCTGTCAGGTGCCCCTACAGCAAGCAGCTTACTAGAGGGCACCTAAGCCGAGTCACAACTCTGTTCATTCAGACATGGAGCCTCGACCTGGCCCCACCCACTCTCTTCCCTGATTGGCTAACTGACGTTGATTGACAGCCGTGGGAGCCAATGGCACTGCTGCTGTGTCTTAGCCAATCAGGAGGAGAGGTCCCAGACGGCTAAGACACTCGTGGACATCGCTGTAGAGAGAGGGGACTCAGGTAAGTAGTTAGGGGGTGCTGGGGAGGCTGCTATACATAGACTACATTAAGATAAAAAAACTTCTGCATTTACAACTCTTTTAAAGCAGGACTAAACCCTCTCATCAATTTCAGCCAAGGAAGCTGGCATCTTAGCCTCTGTTTGATCTTCAACTGCCATGATGCTGCACATGTGATCGGTTATGTCACCAGCCATTTAAAGTGGTTGTAAACCTCAGACATGAAATATGAACATGGCATATCCATCTATAGTGTGTATTTGTCTCAATTAAGAGCACTTTGGGGGTTATTTACAAAAGGCAAATCCACTTTGCACTGAAAGTGCACTTGGCAGTGCAGTCGCTCTAAATCTAAGGGGTAGATCTGAAATGAGTGAAAGCTCTGCTGATGTTATCATCCAATGATTTGCAAGCTAAAATGCTGTTTTTTTAATTTTCCTTGCATGTCCCCCTCGGATCTACAGTAACTGCACTTCCAAGTGCACTTGCAGTGCAAAGTGGATTTTCCTTTAGTAAATAACCCCCTAAGTGTCATTTCTGTCTGCTGCTTCATGAGATTGCAGGCCACACCCATCCCACCACGCTTGTCCCCAACTACAACCAAATTAAATAAATAAGCAGAAAACAGAACTTTTTTTTACTCACCTCTAAATACCTATAATACCTGGTGACATCACTTCCCCTCGTGCCGCACAGTCATCTGGGACCTGTCACGTGTCCCAGATGACTGTGCGGCGTATCACGGCGCCCTGCGCCGCTCGCGCATGGGCAACGAGTGCCCGGCTGTGGCTTCACAGTGGGTGCCCACAGTAAGAATGACGGCACCGCGAGCGGAGTGGGGAACGAGGGGGGGCTTCGTTCCTCCCGCTTCGCTGGACCCTGGGACAGGTAAGTGTCCGATTATTAAAAGTCAGCAGCTGCAGTATTTGTAGCTGCTGACTTGTAATTTTTTTTTTTTTTTTTTTTTTTTTTTTTTTTTTTTAGGGGGCACCCCACTTTAATTGTTTTTTTAAACACAATAATATGATTCCATACTCTTATTATCAACCAAATGACATCATGAATTCAAATAAACATCAGTTCATTTTGCTCAGTTTTTGAACTCGAGCGGCAGTATCACACATTTTACATATAAAATAACCATCCCCAATTACAATTCTCCCCAACTTATATGCTATACTTAAACCATTTTCAGTAATCTCGGGTTTTAAAAATCAACCACGACAAATCACAGGCCAGGAATATCTCCTTACAAAATACCATGATCTCCAACCTGAAAAGATCTAACAAATTAGAGTGGAAAGGCGACACTCTCCCTTACCTGGGAATCAATCTTACTCCATCTTGGAAAACATTCTCAAAACTATCCTACATTGTTCAAAAAAAACTGGGGGCAGATTTGACAAAATGGTCATCACACCCGCTGTCGTGGTTCCGCAGACTACACGCTGTCAAAATGAACGTGTTACCGAGAATTTTGTACCTCTTTAGAACGTTACCAGTGGCACTTGCTAGATCAGATCTGAAATCATTTCAAACTTCCTAATTTCCTAAAATAAATACCAGTAACAGTCTATATAGATTCTTACAGAGGGACATAATTGTAGCAATAATGACGTCAATGCTACATCAGAAAACAAAATGTCAGAACCATGTTATTGGAAGATGTTGGTGCAGGAAATAATTTAGCAAAACTGTTTACTTATTTTGTATTTCTGTTTTATTATGGAAAAATTTGAAAACTTGAAAAAAAAAACGATTGAAAACAGAAAATAACCAGTCCCCCCTAGAATACCAGGGTAACCCAACCACATAATAGTGCTCACAACTGGGGCGGGAGGGAGGGAGCTTTTTTCTTCCTGTCTTGACCGTCGGGAAAGAGGGCAAGCCCCAATCCCACTGTCCTTAAATAACCTCTCCCGGTCTTCCAGAACATTCCCGGAATTCTCACTGGTTCCCACTGAAAAACATATCCCCGCATTCATAAAGGGGACAGCGACCTTAAATACCCCAATAACTAACTGCAAAAGTATTAGTCACTTTTGACAAGTTTTCCTGACACCAAGAAAAACGGTGACAGGGGAGAGAGCTCCATCTGATTGGCAGCCTCAGCTCTGTTCCTGTGTGGTATGTGAAGGGGGTTTGTGCCTATCCTCCAATTAGCTCTAAGACATCTTCTCACTAATGTAACTTCAGCTCTCCACCCCCTGCTTTTCAGAGCTGAGAAATCCAGTGTCTTTTCTGTGCTTTGAATTAATGTAGCAGAAAGGCGACTGTAGATAAACAGGTATAACCTTTTGTAGGAGGATTTGTTTATTCACCTGACCTCCAGAAGATTTCATGAGCAGGTCATTTTTTGCAATGTGGTACTGACAATTGTGTGGTCATGCAACGCTGTACCCAATTTATGAAATATTCCCCCCCCCCCCCCCCCCCACAAATAGAGCTCTCTTTTGGTGGTATACACCAGCCCTCACATTTTCCAGTGGAAAATGAGAGCTGGAGAGTGTGGGCTGCCTGGGGAGTGGGTGAGGGGGTGCAGCACCCCTGTCAGGTGGGGTTGAATGGGAGCCATGCTGCAATAATGGGCACTAGTCAAGTGGTCATGCTGCAAAGATGGGCACAGGTCACGCTGCAATGGTGGGCACAGGTGAGGCTTCAATGATGGGCACAGGTCACACTGCAAAGGTGGGCACAGGTGAGGCTGCAATGGTAGGCACAGGTCATGCTGCAGTGGTGGGCACAGGTCATGCTGCAGTGGTGGGCACTGACGAGGCTGCATTGATGGGCACAGGTGAGCCTGCATTGTTTGGGTACTGATGAGGCTGTGCTGATGAGCACTGGTGAGGCTGCATTGATGGGCACTGATAAAGTTGTTGTTAATATTTATTTTTGTAACTTAATTCTGTATAAAACATTTAAGTGTCATTTCATGAGATAATTTATGAGGGTGTGTTTAGGGATTGGGTGGGGCAACTAGTGGCGAGTAACCCTTAAGGCCTGTGGAGTGGTTCAGAACTTTAAATTTTGAGACCTGCAATAAAAAATATTTTTACTTTCGGCTATAAAACATATCCAATAAAAAATTTTATTTCTTCGTACATTTAGGCCAGTATGTATTGTGCTGCATATATTTTGTAATACAAATCCCAATAAGCATATATTGATTGGTTTGCTCAAAAGTTATATTGTCTACAAACTATGGTATATATACTGGAATTAATTTTTTTTTATACAAGTAATAGTGGAAATCAGCAACTTATATCGAGACTGCGGACATTCCCATACTGACTGACACTTTGTGGGAACCAGTGACAGATACTGGATAACATGGAACCTCAGGTCCAGAATAAACATACAAAAGAAAGTTTTGTAATACTTGCTGTCCTGGACAATTTTGATATTGTTTGCAGGAAAAGTATTTAGAACTCTGAAAATATTACATATTTTCTGAAAGCAGAGGCCCTGGAAAATAAAATGGTGGTTGTTGCAATTTTCTATGTCGCACAATATTTGCAAAGCCAAGTATCACTCACACGTTCAAAGTGATACTTCTTGTATGGTGCAATCACTGTTTACATATGCGTCCCAGGCCTACATGTGCATGAGCACGGGTGGAAACGTGTGTTTTAAACAAAAATAAAAAAAATTATATATTATATATATATATATATATATATATATATATATAATTTTATTATTATGCAAATATTCTTTTTACACTTTTTTTCATTCCACTTATTACTATCACAAGGGGTGAACAACACCCTTTGTGGTAGCTTGGGCAGTCCTCTGCCCTCCAAGACAACAGATCAGAGATCTGTTTAACCAGCTGCTTCCCTGGCTGTACTGAGGAGGCAAACACCAAACTAAAACCAGAAGTGCCAAAATTCTTGCAGCTCTCAGCTTCAATCCTCCCTGCACATCCGACTCAATTGATTACAAGGGCAGTGGGGGGAGTTCTGATTGCTGTAGAAGTAATCAGGAAGCTGTATAGTCACTCGGATCACGTTTATTGGAAAGCCAGTCACCAGCTAAAAATAAATGACACCAAGATCAATGCTAATCCTGGTATAACCACTTGCTCCTGAGGCCAATTGCGAGTATATACAGACTAAGGATGGCAAGTGGTTAATGAAGAATGCCAAATTAGCTAAAATTCAAGATATTTTTTTAAAGTGTATGTATAACTGAACCTTCTTATTTGAATAGATTAGGTAGGTATTAAAACCCATGCTATCTATTATCTATTTTGGTCACTGAGACGGAAAGTGATAAGAAATTTTAACCCCCCCCCCCACACACAAAAAAAAGGACAGGTAAATATTCCAGTGGTGCAGGGGTGTCTTCAGACATTTTTTTGGGGGGGGGGGGGGAGGGGTGATGTGTTGGTGCTGGGAGTATAATTGAGAGAGGTAATGCAGTGTGTGCAGTGCACCACCTGCCACTAACTTGTGGGTGTGACCAACAGTAGGTGTGGTCAAAAGCTGGGTTGTCTTTTCATTGTCTAAGGCTTCAAGTGTGCCACTTTTCTCCCTTTCTATAAACAAAATAGAGTCTTTGGGCACCCTGAAGATCTAGCCTAGGCAAAAT
The DNA here is from genome assembly GCF_037356315.1 of Lithobates pipiens. Classification (NCBI taxonomy): domain Eukaryota; kingdom Metazoa; phylum Chordata; class Amphibia; order Anura; family Ranidae; genus Lithobates; species Lithobates pipiens. Next base: position 289,930,670 of record NW_027507764.1, read on the forward strand.
AATCTCATTTGAATGAGCAATCATAAACCCCAGCAAGTGTAAGGGCCAGCAATTATAACTCCTAGCATACATCAGGGCAAGCAATAACCAAGACATTTCACAATAATTACCTTTAGCACTGCAAAACACTACAACACAATAATTAACCACCAGCATGGCACAATAATTACTGTGGCCACCAACAGAGCACATCAATTAACTACCAGCATGGCACTATAATTAACCACCAACACAGCACGATATTAAACTTCCAGCACTGCACAATAATTAACCTCTTACCAGGGCACAACAACAATTACACCACAGCTTGGCACAATAATAAACCCCCAACACTGCAAATAATTGACCCCTGCATTGCACAAAAATTAGCCCCCAATGTGGAACAAAAATTAACTGCACAGCATAATTGTTAACCACTAGCATGGCACAATATTAAAACTACTAGCAATGTGTTTTGCGGGCAGAAGATGTAGTGGCAGCTGGAAAAAAGGAACAATCCCTGAGGGTTAGTTCTCACCACATGTGTTCCAGTACTTTTTTTTCTGCATCCATGCAGTTCCAGTGCATTCTGGTTTCAGGAAAAAAAAGTAGAACATGCTGCATTTTTCCTGCACAGAACTGTACTGGAAAGTGATAAAATGCATCAAAATGCACCTACACATAAAAAATGCACCAGACCCCAGTACAGTGAAAAAAAAAAAAAACAAGGAGAAATGCGCATGCAGAAAAGCATCTGGAACATATCTGGAGGAACTTTTTGTGGCGTGAACTAGGTTGCAGAGATGGGGGTGCAATGGGGCTACTAGCAATATTTTTGGGGTGCTATAGCAGATCATAGCACCCTCTGGTGCCACCCCTGAAGTGGAGTTGCCTGTTCCAATGACAAATGTAAGAAAGGAATTCCACTATACATTACAATTTCATCTTCCTTTACTTGCAGTGTGAGAGCATTTACAGTAAATAGGAAACCCAGTGCCTGACCCATCACTTTGCATCCTGAGAGTTCAAAGAAAAAAAAGCAAAATCAAGTATATATATATATATATATATATATATATATATATATATATATATATATATATATATATATATATATATATATATATATATATATTTTTTTTTTGTCAGTGCAGGCAAATTCTTGCAGGCTTGGCTGGCAGCCAAGACTGCCTCTTTTTGATATTTATATGGTCGGAGCCCTCCGCTCTAAGATATGAAAGAACACATAAAAACGTCACAAGACTAACATAAAATAGACCTGAATTGTGCCCTTGGTCTGCTGTAAGGTAAGCCCTAGTGAGCTGGGCGATATGCCAAGAGAAGGCCGCAAAAGACTTGGTTAGGGAGGTAATTATTAAATTATGTACAAGACACTACAGGGCAAAGTTGCTGAAGGCTCATGACATTTCCACTTGTGGATTGGGGATGTATAGAGTAAAGCAGGTGGATTCCTGCCTGCCCATCTTTTGATCGCGTGGTCTGGGACCCCGTTTCGTGAGGCTGCTGATGCTGCTCCAATGCGAAAGAATGTCCAAGAAAATGGCCAGGGTCCCGGCCTAATTTGCTCAAAAGGAACCTGACGTGACTAATGAACTGGTTGCTGCCTGGGGTACTAATCGGGAATGGTAGTAATGGGCTGTCCTGCGAGGGATCAAAAAGATGGGCCAAAAATTGATCTAGAATGGACACGGGGCGCCAGGCTTTGAGAGTTTGGAAAGGTTTGATGTCAACCCCTGGACCAGACTATTGTGTTTTGGACACCCTGTGGTGCAAGATGAAGTAAGTCTGATGGCGTGTGAGGTGGCGTCTACGTAACACTTTACAATTGGGATGGTGACAGTATTCACTGGGGCGTAAGAAGCTGTAGAAAGCCAGGTAAATGGCTGCTTGAACGACCAGGCTGAATTTAACCAAAGGGGAATGTGACAGGATAAAAGATACGTCTCGGAATATGGCGCTGGTGATGGGTAGCCGTTTGATACTGATTTGGGGTTATTGCCTGTGAATACCACACAACATGGTCTTGACCGTATGGGCGGCAAACAAGACGGTTTGTTAGGATCTCATAAGGGGATGAAATACTGGATGTCAGCTGAATAGAGTCTAAGGTATTGTGTGTCAATGCCAACTGTGTGTGGTGGCATGATATGAAGGCCAGGATGTGATGGAGAACTCTTGGTATTGCTCTGGGATTTGAGGCTAGTAACCTGACAAAGAACCTCTAGGCTGTACGGTAGGCCTTCAGGGTGTTGTGAGCTAATGAAAGATTAATAAGGCAGGTAGCGTCGTGAAAGTGTTGTTTGAATCCGAGGTTAGCTACGACCAGTGTGGGATAAGAGACATGGTCGTGTCAGTTCCAGGTTCCTGCAAAAAAATTGAAGCAAAGTTAGTGCGTCGGCCAGATTATTGCGTTTGTCTGGGATGTGGACGCATAGGACGTTAGATTGGTGCTGTGGGGATAGTGGCACCAGCCTGCGCAGGAAGGCCACGATGGCCAGCTACTAGGACCTCCTTTATTTATAAAACTGGCTGTGGCTTGGTTGTCTGTGGCGCACGTCACTGTTTGTCCTGCCCAGTTGTTGCACCAGACTTGAGCTGCTGCGACAATGGGGTAGAGGTCGAACAAAGAGGAGGACTAACTGAACCCAGGAATCAAGAGGATTTCTGACGGCCATGGCCCTATAAACCCAAGTTGGCCAAAAATTGAGGCGAGGACCTGTGGAGGCTGTGGTGACCATGACTACCTCAGATGAAGAGAGAGATGCTGAGGGAATAAACATTGGCATGCCATTCCAATTTGTGAGAAATTCGACTCCCATGGGCAGATCTGCTATAGCTGGCACATCTTAATCTAAGGATTTAGTCAGGGTCTTGTACCTGGGAGAGAAACACTAAAAGGTGGGAGATAAAGGATCACCTTGAGTCTGGCTGCTGCCTTGGCTGAAAATGAGCGGTGATAGTCAAAGGATGGCACCCTGCATACTTGTGACCTGCTGCATGCAGATACGGGTCCAATTCTACCCTCCTGTTGGGGTTGCTCTGCCTAGCATGTCTCTGACTGTCCCCAAGGCCAGCACAAACTGACAGTGAGCTTGCGATTAAGTAAAGGGTCTCTGGCCTTCAGGATGACGGAAACATCTCCCCACGAATATGACTTGTTCTAGGCCAAGTTGTGTACTGCTATGAGGAAGGATGCTAAGTTGTCGTTGTCATCCAAGATGTCCTCCTAGATGCCCTGCTAGGACAAGGTGTGCAGGGAAGGCAGTGGTGCAGAAGTTGGATGTACCTGTAAGTGAAGGTACGGGAATGACGGTGGTGACTGGAGCTGGTAGGGGCACGGCTGGGCGTACCTCCAGGGCTGTCACTCTGCTTGGACTTCAGCGACTGCTGTTGACAGTGTGGTTACCCAAGAGTGCAGCTGAGTAGTCGCAAAGAAGATAGACTGAAGTGGTGCCTGGAAGGGCTGCCACTGGCGGTGGAAACAGTAGTCTAAAAGCTTGGTTTTCTGGCTGCGGCAGGGTAGGATTTACTCCTGCGAATAGGATAGATAGATAGATAGATACAAGCTCTTGTGAGACTGTAAACCGCCGCTTGCTGAGCCCGCAAAGGGTGATGGCAGGGCTGAGGCAAAGTCCTCACTGTCTGCCTGCGACATGGCATCAACTAAAAGCAAGGGGGGGGGGTGCGTATGTTTGAGGTTAGTTGCAAAAGTAGGAGGGGATAGTTGCGTTTGGGTAGATAAGATGAAAGGCGGAAGGAAAACAAGAACAGGACAAGGAACGACAGCCATAGTGACAGTTTGTTTGCGCTCGAGCGCTGTTGAGTGTGACTTTAGACAACTCAAAAGAATGCGTGACAACCAAGGTGAGCCAGGAGGTGACTGGCTAGGTAACCGATAGCTTGGGTGTCCGTCTGTGCTCGGCACAGACTAATGAACCAGAGCGCCCCAGGGCGGACTGGGGTGGGTAGCTGAAGTCTGGTATACTAAGTAGGAATGTTGCTGTAGTTAATTGACGTGGGTTCGGTCTACTAATGCTTGCACTGCCAGCAAGTATGGAGATTAGGCGACCTTGTCTGTGTATTGAAGGCTTGTGCTTCGAAAACAGAGTGAAGTGCACAGAAGTATGTGACAGTTGCTAACGCCCCAGGAGCAGGTCAAATTCTGTATGTGAAGTAAAAATATGTAGTGAAAGAGTGTTTAAGAGAAAGGGGGAATCCCATTGAAGTACACACCTGACTTTATGCCCTAGTTGTGAAGTCGACTGGTTGGGGGTCGAGAACTGAGTTGACCGGGAGCCTGTAGAAAGGTGACATGAGAATTTCGTTTTGACAAGGGGGATTGCAAAGGGCTGTTTGGGGCAAAGCTGGCCCCCTGGTGAAGATGCAAGCCCTTGACAATGGGGGTTTTTTTTTTTTGGTTTTTTTTTGGGAGATACTGTCCAAACCTGGTGCAGGGTGGACTAACTGGCCTAAAAAGGGGAAAGTGACAGAGAAAATGATGAGCAGCCGTGTTGCTACTGGAGACGATGAGTGGCAGTTTGAGCCACTTGCTGAAATGCTTGCAGCGATTGCAAGGAAGCGACCCTATTTGGATTATAAATTGAATTATGAGGTGAGAATGAATGAATGAGGTGAGCAGCTGTGTTGCTACTGGAGATGAATGGCCGTATTAAGCCATTGCAGAGATGCTTGCAGCGATTGCAAGAAAGCAGCTTTATTTAAGTCTATAAATTTAATTATAAGTGTGTAGTAATGAGAAGAGTATCCGTGTTGCTACTGGAGATGAGTGGCCGTATTGAGCCATTGCATCGATGCTTGCAGCGATTGCAAGGAAGCAGCTTTATTTGAAAGCTGAAAGCAATGTTTTGCGGAATTATAAGTGTGTAGGTATGAAGTGAACAGCAATGTTGCTATTGGAGACGATTGCCAGTTTTGAGCCAAATGCAGAAAGACTTGCAGCGATTGCAAGAACGCAGCTTTGTTGAAAGGCGAAAGAAAAGGTTATAGAGGAAATGTGATTATGTAGGAATGACCGTGCGCAACACTGAGCAAATTGGTGGAGAGAATTGTGTATGATCATGTATGGATAGACTGAGGCGGCGTACACACGCGGGGACTGTTTGCCGAAACTAAGTTCGTCAAACAGTCCGCTCAAACTTTTGAATGAACGAACACGCCCACACACGGCACTTTTTGAGCGGACAAATACGGCAAACTTTGTTCGTCGTACTAAGTCCGCGCAACTTTTGAAATGAGCGGACTCGCCCACACACGAGGCAACAGTCCGCTCATTTCGAGCGCGTGTCAAGGTAGGCGGGGCCCACGACGGAGACGTCGCGGGCTCCGCCGCCTGGAATGGACTTAAAGGGGAACCCCAACGCCGAAAAAAATCGGCGTGGGGGTCCCCCCAAAATCCACAACAGACCCTTGTCCGAGCACGCTACCCGGCCGGCCAGGAAAGGGGGGCGAGCGAGCGCGCCCCCCCTCCCGAGCCGTACCAGGCCGCGTGCCCTCAACATGGGGGGTGCCTTGGGGAAGGGGGGGCCGCGCGGCCCCCCCACCCCAAAGCACCTTGTCCCCATGTTGATGAGGACAAGGGCCTCTTCCCGACAACCCTGGCCGTTGGTTGTCGGGGTCTGCGGGCGGGGGGCTTATCGTAAAATAAAAGTACCCAAAAAAAAAAAAACACAACACACGAGATAAAATATTTTATTGCACAGCTCCGGGGGTCTTCCGTCTTCGGGGGTCTTGTCCCCCTCTTCTGTTCTTCTGCCGGGCCACCGCGCCTTCTTATAGCTCTTTTGCAGGCGGTGGCCCGGTTTTCTGTCGCCGCCTTCCGTTCTTCTGTCGCCGCCTTCGGTTCTTCTGCCGGGCCACCGCGCCTTCTTATAGCTCTTTTGCAGGCGGTGGCCCGGTCTTCTGTCGCCGCTGTCGCCGCCACCTTCCGTTCTTGTTCTTGTTCTTCTTCTTGTTCTTCTTCTTCTTCTCTAGGAGATGTTGACACGTCGCTCTCTCCGGCCGGAATGCCAGAGCCGCGCTGAGCGGCCACTTATATAGTGACAATGGGGCGGTGTCACATGGTATATGTCACATGGGTTGGTCACATGGGTTGATGTCACATGGGGACTATGACATCGTAAGGGGGCGGGGTCACCATGTGACCAACCCATGTGACATATACCATGTGACACCGCCCCATTGTCACTATATAAGTGGCCGCTCAGCGCGGCTCTGGCATTCCGGCCGGAGAGAGCGACGTGTCAACATCTCCTGGAGAAGAAGAAGAAGAACAAGAACGGAAGGCGACTGCGACAGCGGCGACAGAAGACCGGGCCACCGCCTGCAAAAGAGCTATAAGAAGGCGCGGTGGCCCGGCAGAAGAACCGAAAGCGGCGACAGAAGACCGGGCCACCGCCTGTAAAAGAGCTATAAGAAGGTGCGGTGGCCCGGCAGAAGAACCGAAGAGGGGGACAAGACCCCCGAAGTCGGGAGAAGAGGCCGGCGGCGAGGAAGAAAGCCGGACTCCTCCGCTAGCAAAAGAGCTACACGAAGATAGCGGAGGAGTCCGGCGAGAAGACCCCCGAAGACGGAAGACCCCCGGAGCTGTGCAATAAAATATTTTATCTCGTGTGTTGTGTTTTTTTTTTTGGGTACTTTTATTTTACAGGTGAATGGGTAGGGGTACATTGTACCCCATACTCATTCACATAGGGTGGGGGGCCGGTATCCGGGGGCCCCCTTATTAAAGGGGGCTCCGGATTCCGATAAGCCCCCCGCCCGCAGACCCCGACAACCAACGGCCAGGGTTGTCGGGAAGAGGCCCTTGTCCTCATCAACATGGGGACAAGGTGCTTTGGGGTGGGGGGGCTGCGCGGCCCCCCCTTCCCCAAGGCACCCCCCATGTTGAGGGCACGCGGCCTGGTACGGCTCGGGAGGGGGGGCGCGCTCGCTCGCCCCCCTTTCCTGGCCGGCCGGGTAGCGTGCTCGGACAAGGGTCTGTTGTGGACTTTGGGGGGACCCCCCACGCCGATTTTTCGGCGTTGGGGTTCCCCTTTAAGTCCATACCAGGCGGCGGGGCCAGCGACGTCTCCTTCGCGGGCCCCGCCTACCTGGAGACGCGCTCGTAATGAGCAGACTTTCCTCCGAGCGGGAACAGTTTGCTCATTTCGAAAGTGGCCTACACACGGGCGGACTGTTCGCTCAAACCAAGTATTTTCGAAAAACTTTGTTCGTCAAACTGTCCGCTGAAACTGTCCGCTGAAGCCCCACACACGAGCGGACTGTCCGCTGAAACACTGTTCAGCGGACAAAGTTGAGCCAACAGTCCGCCCGTATGTACGCGGCCTGAGAAAGTCAAACGTAAGTACTGCTGAATTCGTACAGTCGATGTGATTAGTTTGAACTGGGCTATAGCTATGGAATAGTCTGCGAAAGATTTGACTCATTTAAGTCGGTGATGCAACAGGATTCGGCTTGGTTGTTAGAGTTGCGTTTGGCAAGGACTGGAATCGTTGCGCCGATGCTGCAACTAGACTCGAATCCTCCGTAGATGCGACTGAGAGTCTCGTATATGGGATCCAACCATATCGCTGAGGATATGGCTGGGTTCGGATTGATTGAATTGTGATGGTGATTGAAGGGGCTTGTGATTGCAGAGGATCCGAAACATAGAAGCGAAGTTGTGACTAGATTCGAATCGGCCATAGATGTGAGGTGACTACGGGGCTCGTATGACAGATCTGACCGTATTGCTGATGATATGGCTGGGTTCGAATCAACTAAATGGTGATGGCGGTTGAAGGGGCTTGTGATTGCCGAGGATCCGAAACATAGAAGCGAAGTTGCGACTAGATTCGAATCGGCCGTAGATGTGAGGTGACTACGGGGCTCGTATGACAGATCTGACCGTATTGCTGATGATATGGCTGGGTTCGAATCAACTAAATGGTGATGGCGGTTGAAGGGGCTTGTGATTGCAGAGGATCCGAAACATAGAAGCGAAGTTGCGACTAGATTCGAATCGGCCGTAGATGCGAGGTGAGTAAGGGGCTTGAATGTCGGATTTGACCGCATCGACAGTGAAGTGAACGGCTCGAGTAAACCCGCGTTGGGTAGAAAGCATGAAATACATGAAAGATGACTTAGAAAGACTTACGGTGGCGTAAGTGCAACTTTTGCAAAACGAACATGATAAACGAACATGATAACGTAACTATTCGAGTTTAGAGGAGTGGTAACAACAAAGTCCTACCTGCGACAGTGAGTGTGTAGCGGTCCAAGCGTGAGACAATCGATGAAGATATACGACCGATCTCGAAGGTACAACTACGTGGACATGCAGGGAGTTGGCAAAGTCAGCCTCTGCAATGCATTTAACACGAATCAGCTTAAAAAATGTATGAGATAAATCTGATATAAATTTGCAGTAAGGAGTATCTGATACGAATTGGTTGTAGAGTGTATGCCATTCCTTACTGTGAAACCAAACACCTATCAACCACCCATTCCCCCAGGCTAGTCAAGTGCAGGTAAGACATCAGGTGGGTTTAATTACACTCAATCAGCCACAGAAACCCATACAAACAATACCTGTTTATCTCAAAAAAGGATGAGAACAGTGAATTTTATAACCAGTGAAGCCTATGGCGAGTGATATTGGAGAACAATCGACAGCGACTCGGAGGCTTGGATCTATGAATGAATCGTATGTTTGGTAGAAGGAATTTACAAATGTACTATGCCTGTGCTGAAAGATGTCGGGACATGAGTGTCAACAACTCAGAGGTAGGTTTTGCGAAAGGGATGCAGGATAGTAAGCATGATAAGCCGCAAGTTTGCACATGATATGAAAAGATTTGGATACTACTTATCTGCGACCATGAGCGGGAACCGCCAGCGAAGACCACGAATGAAGAAGCCGAAGTGCACCTGCAATTGGACGCACAGATAGTCGACCGTGAGGGACCTGAGAAGAACCGGCCCCTTGATGTGCAGTACCTTGCACTGGAACCAACACAGACCGTTGTGGTGGTCTGATTAAATACCCTCCAGGCTCCTCCCATAATTACGGGCCACCATACTGGCCCTCTTATATATATATATATCCCTAAATACCTGAATTAATGCATCATGTAAAAACAGGTACATAGATTATTAGCAAACAAATATTGTTAGTCAGGGTATTAAACCACCTTAGCTCCGGAAGGTTTTACCCACTTCCTGACCAGGCCATTTTTTGCGTTACGACACTGCGTCGCTTTCACTGACAATTTCATGATCATGCGACTCTGTACCCAAATCAAAAAATGTATGTCCTTTTATTCCCACAAATAGAACTTTCTTTTGGTGGTATTTGATGACCCTTATATTTTTTACCCTATAAACAAAAAAAGACCGTCAATTTTTGAAAAAAAAAAAACTTTATACATACTATAATACAAATGTCAAATTTAAAAAATGAATTTAGGCCAATGTGTATTCTGCTACATTTTTTGTTAAAAAAATCCCAATAAGTATGTATTGATTGGTTTGTGCAGAGGTTATAGCATCTACAAAATAGGGGATTGATGTAGGGGATTTTAATTCATTTTTTATTTTTTTGTGTTTTTACTGGTAATGGCAGCGATCTGCAATTTTTAGCGGGACTGTGGCAGACAAATCTAACCCTAAGTAGCACTTTTTGGGGACTATTCACACCAATACCGTGATCAGTGCTAATTAAATGACACTGGCAGGGAAGGGGTTAACTACGGGGGTGATCAAGGGGTTAAATGTGTTTCCTGGGAGGTGTTTCTAACTGTGGGGGTTTCACTGGAGGAAAATAGAGACCAGGACTCAGCTTAGCTGAAACATGATCTCTCTCCTTTCCTCCCTGACAGAGCAACAGTGTGCTTTGTTTACATCAGCTCACCGCTGCTCCGTGCCTCCTGTGAACGATCAGTGGATCGCGGCGGCCATCGAGGCCACCGGACCCACTGATGTCTAATCACAGTGGGAGCAGTGTGCTGGTATCACACGTGCACCCCCTAAACCACGTGTACAAAATCACGTACAGGTACGGGATTTTGCGCATCCGGGCCACCCTGCCAAAGTAAATGTACACGGGGTGGTCTGGAAGCGGTTAATGTGGAACTACACTGCATCTGAACACCACAAATCAAAAACACGGTTTCATTCATTTTTAATATTCAAAGCAAACTCGCCCATCCATGTCTCCATGCTACACGTAGAATTTCCTTCCTGAAATCCAACTTCACTTTGTTCAGGCATGCAAGCAGGAGGATGTGCTTAGCTAAGAAAATTCTTCCTCCCTTCTTAAAGACTCCTGGGATGTGTGACATCATTTGCCAAGACCTGGAAACCAGTAACAGAATAAATGTAAAAAAAGGTTTAAAACAAGCAAATGTGATATATTTTCCTACCTATTTACTATTACTAGCAGTTCAAGGATTAAAAATACTCAATGTTGTTTGAGAGAGTGAAATTCACCTTTATAGCAGAATTAAACCAATCGATTTAACAGTTTCAAAAAACAGTTACATTCCGGCAAGTGCTGGGAATGTAACTGTCCCATTTGTGTGTGCGCGCAATCAAATTGTCAAACCATTAAAGTGGTTGTAAACCCTTACATATACCCAGTGAATTGACTGGCCTCAGGTGATACACAGAGATTAACCACTTGCTGACAACCCCATAGCAGATTTACTGCTACAGGGTGGCTACGCTGTCGCGAATCATATATAGCTGTGATTCTACACTTCCGGGTAGGGGGCCGCTTCTGATGTGAGTTATCACAGCAGAAGCCAATCAGCGGGTGTCGGCCAATGGATGTCCGCTGACATTTCTTTCCCTGCAAAGCACTTCCCTTAGTAAAGGCACTAAACACAGTACACAAAAACACTGGCTAGAGCCGCTAGACACACATTTGAACTTTTGATCGCCCTAGATGTTTAACCCCTTCCCAGCCAGTGTCATTAACCTCCCTGGCGGTATGATTAGTTCTGGTGTTAGGTGCTGAAAGCGGTACAATTATTTTGCATGGAAATTTGGCGTTTTATATTGTAGTCCTGTAATTCTTAGGCATAACTCTCTTAAATCTGTTCATTCTTCTGGCCAACAGCCATTCTCCTGCTCCCCTCAGGCATATCACTCCACAGGAACCAGTTTAGTGGGTGGCGCCATGATCGGAACAGGAGCCATCACAATGGAAAATGTGGCTGCCGCTGCTGCTTTTCCAGTGACAGAGGCAAGCTCCTAGCCCAAAGCGATCCTTTTCAATCTGGCACTGCCCACTGAACTGATGCCTGCAGAGAAAGAACATCCATGGGCTGGAAGCATTAAGGTGCTGGATCGATCTCCCTCCCTCTTCTTCTCTCCCTCTATCTCTCTCCCCCCTCTCTCTTCCTCTGTCTCTGTCTCTCTCTCTCCCCCTGTCTGGTAAGGCTGCATTATTGGATACTGGGGAGCCTGCTTTGATGGGCACTCATCAGGCTGCACTGATAAACACTGATCAGGCTGCGTTGATGGGAACTGGTGAGGTTGCATTGATGGGCACTGATGAGGCTGCATTGATGGACACAGGGGAGGCTGCATTGATGGGCAATGATCACGCTGCATTGATGGGCACAGGTGAGGCTGAGCTGATGGGCACTGATCAGTCTGATGGACATTCATGGGCACAGATGAGGTTGTCATTGATGGACACAGATGAGGTTGCATTGATGGGCACTGATCAGGCTGCATTGATGCACACTGGTGAGGCTGCATTGATGGGCACTGGTGAGGCTGCATTGATAGGCACTGATCAGGCTGCATAAATGGGCACTGGTGAGGCTGAATTGATGGACACAGGAGAGACTGCATTGATGGGCAGTGGGGTGAGGCTGCACTGATGAGCACTGATCAGGATGCACTGCTGGGCACTGGGATGAGGCTGCATTTCTGGACACTGATGAGGGTGAATTTATGGGCACTGATCAGGCTGCATTTATGGGCACTGCTGAGGCTGCATTGATGGGCACTGATGAGGCTGTGCTGATGGGGACTGATGAGGCTGCACTGATGGGCACTGGGGTGAGGCTGCATTGATGGGCACTGGTAACGCTGCATTGGTGGGCACTGATCAGGCTGCATTTATGGGCACTGGTGTGGCTGCATTGATGGGCACTGATGAGGCTGTGCGGATGGGCACTAATGAGGCTGCACTGATTGGCACTGGTGAGTATAATACACTTACATAGTAACATAGTTACATAGTTAGTCAGGTTGAAAAAAGACACAAGTCCATCCAGTTCAACCTTAAAGCTCACTCTTCAAATGTGCTTTAGAATGCAAATGTTTTCCCTTTTATGAAAAAGAAAATACTGTCGTTATGCAGTCGGGCCAGTATAATAATGCTATGGGGCTGTTATGAAATCATTGGTCTTATTGATTTTTATTCCCAGTCTTTGCAATATTTGCCCACTTTTCTTTGCAGAACTGTTCAAGTTCAGGTAAATTTGATATTGACTATTAGTGGACTGCAGTCTTCAAGTCATTCCACATATTTTCAAAAGGGTTTAACTCTGGGCTATGACTAGTTCATGCAGGGACATTCATCTTTTTCCCCTTCAACTACTGATGTAGCGGTCATATGTTTATTATACAATGTATAATTTATTGGTGTTGCCAATTTTCTACATTCTATGCTTGTTACATGTTGTCATTATGGACTCAAGCCTATGAATGAATTTTCTTACATATCATGCAATTATTATGTAGCAATAAACAGTGTGTTTTTTATATTGACTGTGTTTCTGTTGCTGCACATACCTCATATAAAGTCCCACCTTAGTTCTCTTTTGTTTCTACCTCTTCTAAAGATGATGCACAAGAGAGCCCACAAACAGTTTGCTGAAGACAAGCAGACTGAGGGCATAGATCACTGGAACCATGTCCTGTGGTCTGATAAGACCAAGATAAACTTATTTGGTTCATATGGTGTCAAGCGTATGTGGTGGCAACCAGGTGAGGAGTACAAAGACAAGTGTGTCTTGCCTAGAGTCAAGCATGGTGGTGGGAGTGTCCTGGTTTGGGGCTCCATCAGTGTTGCCGGCACTGGGGAGCTAAAGTTCATTGAGGGAACCATAAATGCCAACATGTACTGTGATATACTGAAGCAGAGAATGCGGCCCAGTCTCCCTTCGGAGACTGGGCCACAGGGCAGTATTCCAACATGATAAGGACCCCAAACAGACCTCCAAAGCGACCACTGCCTTGCTAAAGAAACTGAGGGTAAAGGTGCTGGACTGGCCAAGCATGTCTCCAGACCTACACAACTACTGTGTGGTAATTTTTGCTGTGTGCTTTGGGTCACTGTCATGTTGGAAGGTAAACCTTCCAGTTGACAACTTTCTGGCAGAGGGCAGCAGGTTTTCCTCAAAAATTTAATTTTTTTTTGCCCCATTAATTTTTCCTCTATCCTGACTGAGGCGCTGCAAAGAAACAGCTAATAACAGGAAATTACCACCTCCATGCTTTACTGTTTTACTGTAGAAATTGTGTTATTTAGATGGGGAGCTCAAATAGCATATGATATATATATATTGTGATATTTGGGGGTTATTTAGCCTCTGTGTAGAGCACACCAGTGAGCAGAGTCCACGCCAGTTATGCCATTTAAGGGCTGGTTGGCCCACTTTTATTAAAAGTAAAAGAAAACAAGTCCCATAACAGGAGGGTTCAGCTTCACAGCAGTAACAAACAAATAAACAGAAAAAGTACCAAGCCACCTGGCTCTCTGGTTAGCAGTACTGCCATTTAGGCTTTACCCTTCAGCCCTCTTGGCCATATAACAGAGATCACAGACTGTACCTCTTTTACTCTTCCTCACTGCTCATCCTACAGCTTTGGGCCCTCTGACTACACCATGCAGACATGCATGCTTCTCCCTTGCTTGCCTGGACTCCTCGGGAGGGTGGAGCCCAGAACCATGATCAGGTGTCTAGAAATAGACCAACACACACCTGACCAGTCAGTGTGCTGGTGAATCCCAAAATCTGGACCCAGGACTGGGGATTTCATCCCACCCGGGTCACTAAGAAATCCCCGGGCTCCAGATCCCAAAACAGATTTTAGTAAATAATGAGGAGAATTCAGTTTCCTCCTAACGTTGCAAGCTCCCTGGAGCCCCTCAACCCACCTGGTTGAAAATGCTGGATCCATACACTGGTGGGGTTCCACACTACCACATATCCCCCCCTTGTTTCGACCCGGAGGGAGAAACACCAGCACCCACCATAGCAGTTGGGACACCTCTGTGCTGGCCATCAGCCACATAGGCTCAACCCTTTTTTCGGGCGCGCTTCCGGGCATGCCCTACACTGGATCGCAACGGGGTCCTACAGTTCTGTGTCCTCAGCCTACTCCCTCTGTCCTTGGGGTTCCTGAGCTCACATTTATTTTCTGGTGGCCCACCGCCTTTCCTGCTACTTCCTTTAAACTCAGTTTCCAGATTCCGTAGGGAACCTGCTTCAGACACTACTCCTGATGAGGAACTACCTTTTCCCTCATTGGTACCTGTTTTCCCCATCACAACAGGTCTCTTGGGTTTATCAACTCCTTTGCCTTTACCCTTGACCACCAACTCCCCAGAGCTCAAAATCTGTGTATCACACTCATTTTCCAAGAAATTATTCATGTTCATATCAAGGCCATTATTTACACTAACATTCAGTAATACACCACCATTTCTCCAATTACCAATACCGTCAGTTCTTTCTTGCTCAGGATTTGTTAGGGCCAGGCCCAAGGAGGGACAACACACAGGTGAGCAGTTATCTCCTATGGGATCTTCACAAGGCTTCACTTCACCTGTTGTCCAAATCTCGGTGGGCAATTGTCCTAACAATTGACACTGAACAACGCATGACCCATTTCCAGCAGTACCAATCTTTGTCAGCTCACACTTTTCCATGTCAACATTTTGTTCCTCTCCATACTATATTTGAGAGCGTCTCCGGGTACCCAAACTTCTACCTCTCTGCAGGTGACAGACAGAATCTCTGCTTTTGCCATGTCCATATCTGGCCCTTCCTTCTTACGAGGTCTAGCGGGGGAGGAAGTATCCACACCATTTACTATTCCCTGCCCAGCCGCACCTCGGACTGCACCAGCAGACCTGTCTATCACTGCATCAGGCAGAGAGACCTCTGATGTCTCCAGCAGCCCCCTAGAGCGCCTTCCGTACTGAACCCTATCCGGAAGCACTCTCACAGGGAACTGTGAGATCACTTTCCAGATTATTAAGCACCATACCACCCAGTTCCACTGGCGATTAACGTTACCCAGCACAGCTTGTATTACCTGGCTCCAGCCTTTGGTAACATGTAGCATTACCACATCTGACTGAAACAGAGGCACCCAGGTATACAAGGAATGTGCTTTCATCAGTTGAAGCAGTTCCACTAGCATATCTGTAAATTCTACACACTCCACATCAACATGCAAAACATTTTTGGGGACCTTTCTCTTATCAGAGACATAGAGGGGCTCACTCACTGCAGTGTGAGGGGCCACAACATTTAAGGGGGCCTCCACCTCACTGGAGGTACCCATCACAGCCTGATGCTCCTCTGGAACACTGTTAGATGCATGTCTCCCACTCATCCTCTCTAACTCACCAATAAGCCTCTGCAAGTCAAAATTCATTACCGTGTCACCTTGACATTTGACATTTAGCGGCTGGGTTGTGAGCACCACATCTGCCATGCATGCGCCCTGATCTGGTCCTGGAGGGAAACATCCCTTGCAGTGACCAATGCACCCTCAACCATCGGTCGCTCTGCAATCTCCCTGTCTCCCTGTCCAGTGAGGTGGAGGCCCCCTTAAATGTTGTGGCCCCTCACACTGCAGTGAATGAGCCCCTCTATGTCTCTGATAAGGGAAAGGTCCCCAAAAATGTTTTGCATATTGATGTGGAGTGTGTAGAATTTACAGATATGCTAGTGGAACTGCTTGAACTGATGAAAGCACATTCCTTGTATACCAGGGTGCCTCTGCTACAGTCAGAGGTGGTAATACTGCATGGTACCAAAGGGTGGAGCCAGGTAATGCAAGCTGTGCTGGGTAACATTAATCACTAGTGGAACTGGGTGGTATGGTGCTTAATAGTCTGGAAAGTGATCTCACAGTTCCCTGTGAGAGTGCTTCCAGATACGGTTCAGTATGGAAGGCGCTCTAGGGGGCTGCTGGAGACATCAGAGGTCTCTCCGCCTGATGCAGTGATAGACATGTCTGCTGGTGCAGTCCAAGGTGCGGCTGAGCAGGGTATAGTAAATGGTGTGGATACTTCCTCACCCGCTAGACCTCGTAAGAAGGAAGGGCCAGATATGGACATGGCAAAAGCAGAGATTCTGTCTGTCACCTGCAGAGAGGTAGAAGTTTGGGTACCCGGAGACGCTCTCAAATATAGTATGGAGAGGAACAAAAATCATGACATGGAAAAGGGTGAGCTGGCAAAGATTGGTACTGCTGAAAATGGGTCATGCGTTGTTCAATGTCAACTGTTAGGACAATTGCCCACAGAGATTTGGACAACAGGTGAAGTGAAATCTTGTGAAGATCCCATAGGGGAAAGCTGCTCACCTGTGTGTTGTCCCTCCTTGGGCCTAGCCCTAACAAATCCCGAGCGAGAGAGAACTGACGGTATTGGTAATTGGAGAAATGGTGGTGTATTACTGAATGTTAGTGTAAATAATGGCCTTGATATGAACATGAACAATTTCTTGGAAAATGGGCGTGATAAACACATGTTGAGCTCTGGGGAGTTGGTGGTCAAAGGTAAAGGCAAAGAAGTTGGTAAACCCAAGAGACCTGTTGTGATGGGGAAAACAGGTACCAGTGAGGGAAAAGGTAGTTCCTCATCAGGTGTAGTGTCTGAAGCAGGTTCCCTACGGAATCTGGAAACTGAGTTGAAAGGAAGTAGCAGGAAAGGCAGAGGGCCACCAGAAAATAAATGTGAGCTCAGGAACCCCAAGGACAGAGGGAGTAGGCTGAGGACACAGAACTGTAGGACCCCGTTGCGATCCAGGGTAGGGCGTGCCTGGAAGCACACCCGAAAAAAGGGTTGGGCCTACGTGGCTGATGGCCAGCACAGAGGTGTCCCAACTGCTATGGTGGGTGCTGGTGTTTTTCCCTCCGGGTCGAAACAAGGGGGGGAGATATGTGATAGTGTGGTACCCCACCAGTGTATTGACATAGCATTTTCAACCAGGCGGGTGGAGGGGCTCCAGGGAGCTTGCAACATTTGGAGGAAACTGACTTTTCAGTTTCCTCATTATTTACTAAATTCTGTTTTGGGATCTGGAGCCCGGGGATTTTGTAGTGATCCGGGTGGGATGAAATCCCCAGTCCTGGGTCCAGATTTTGGGATTCACCAGCACACTGACTGGTCAGGTGTGTGTTGGTCTATTTCTAGACACCTGACCATGGTTCTGGGCTCCACCCTCCAGGCAAGCAAAGGAGAAGCATGCATGTCTGCATGGTGTAGTTAGAGGGCCCAAAGCTGTGGGCTGAGCAGTAAGGGAGATTAAAAGAGGTACAGTCCTGGTACGTGATCTCTGTTATATGGCCAAGAGGGTTGAAGGGTAAAGCCTAAACGGCAGTACTGCTGACCATAGAGCCAGGTGGCTTGGTACTTTTTCAGTTTATTACTGCGGTGAAATTGAAACCCCCGCGTGGGAATTATTGATGGACGTTTTCTTTTTTTTTTATAAAAGTGGGTCAAAAAGCCCTGAAATTGAGTTTCCGGTGTGGATTGGTCTCGCTAGTGGGTGCTACACTTGAGTTAAACAACCCCCAATATTACTATATATATATATATATATATATATATATATATGTGTGTAAAGGCTGACCGCAGGGTAAGCCTGTATTTGTAGGAGGAGTCAGGCTGCATAAAGCCTGCCCTCCTCTGCCTCCTTCTTGTTGGGGGGTGTTTTGGCCGCCGTCCGCTCCTCTCCTCGGGCTGTTTCCGGCTCCAGAGGGTGCTGCCCGCCCCTCCTCCCGGTGTCCATGCCGGGGGGAGGGGGGGGGTGTTTGGCCGCCGTCTGCTCCTCTCCTCGGGCTGTCTTCGGCTCCAGAGGGTGCTGCCCGTCCGCTCCTCCCGGTGTTCACGCCGGGGGGAGGGGGTGTTCGGCCGCCCGTCTGTTTTCTCTCCTCGGGCTGATCCGGCGCCATGAGGGGACTGCCCGCTCCTCCCGGTGTTCACGCCGGGGGGAGCGAGTGTTTGGCTGCCCGTCCGCTCAAAAAAAGCCCCAGGCTTCCCCCGTGTGATTCTGCAGTAGCGCTTGTCCACTGGGGGGGGCTTGCGACCGCCGATTCTCCTGGTGGGGGGAAGGGGAGGTATTCGGCCGTCGCCGGCTCCCCTTCCCCCCCCCCCCGCATAAGCAGTGCACCCGCCGTTTCTCCTGGGGGAGGGAGGGGGAGGTTTTCGGCCGTCGCCGGCTCCCCTTCCCCCCCCCCTCACATGGGCAGTGTACCGCCACCAGCTTCCCCTCTCCCCTCACGGGTGTTTCGGCCTGGCTGAGTACAAATGTTATTGGTCGGTTTCTCAGCTGTGACCAGTGCTTAAAAAGGGGAGTTCTGGAAGCATGGAAAAAAAAAATGTTAAAAATTTTTTAATGTATGGTACTTCTGGGAGGGGGGGGGGGGGTGCAGGGGGTTGCTTGGGGAAAAATCCTGGACATGGATTTGAAGCCACCTTAACTGAGGAAATCTATTTTAATGAAGCTCATGTCGTTTATGCAAATATTATCCACATGGATTAAAGGGAACCTGTCACCACAGAACATTACTAACATGTTTTGTTGTCCTGAGAAAAAAAAAAAAATGCCTTTATTTTAAATTTCTTTTAATTACTTGTTATATGCAGCCGCCTGAGCTCCACGTGGCGTGCCCCTCCCCCGCCTGAGCTCCACGTGGCGTGCCCTACCCCCGCCTGAGCTCCACGTGGCGTGCCCTACCCCCGCCTGAGCTCCACGTGGCGTGCCCTACCCCCGCCTGAGCTCCACCTGGCGTGCCCAACCCCCGCCTGAGCTCCACGTGGCGTGCCCAACCCCTGCCTGAGCTCCACGTGGCGTGCCCAACCCCCGCCTGAGCTCCACGTGGCGTGCCCAACCCCTGCCTGAGCTCCACGTGGCGTGCCCAACCCCCGCCTGAGCTCCACGTGGCGTGCCCAACCCCCGCCTGAGCTCCACGTGGCGTGCCCAACCCCCGCCTGAGCTCCACGTGGCCTGCCCCCGCCTGAGCTCCACATTCTCGCGCTATTCACGGTTTTCTCATGCAGTTTCACGTTCTGGTGCATTTTATGGTTTTCCCATGCGATTCGGTCCCATGCGTTTCCGGTTTCAGGCCATTCACGTTCTCTTAGCGGTCACGTTCCCAAAGCATTTGCGTTTTCATGCATTTGCATTTTCATGCATTTGCATTTTCTTGCAGTTGCGTGTCTTGCAGTTGCGCGTCTTGCAGTTGCGCTTCTTGCTGTTGCGTTTCTTGCTGTTGCGTTTCTTGCTGTTGCGTTTCTTGCAGTTGCGTTTCTTGCTGTTGCGTTTTCTCGGGCAGTTGCGTTTTCTCGGGCAGTTGCGTTTCTCAGGCAGTTGCGTTTCTCAGGCAGTTGCAGCTTCTTGCAGTTGTGTTTTTCATGCATTTGCATCTTCTTGCAGTTGCGTTTCTCAAGCAGTTGCGTTTCTCAAGCAGTTGCGTTGCTCAGACAGTTGCATCTTCTTGCAGTTGCGTTTCTCAGGCAGTTGCGTTTCTCAGGCAGTTGCGTTTCTCAGGCAGTTGCGTTTCTCAGGCAGTTGCATCTTCAGGCAGTTGCATCTTCTGGCATTTGCGTTTCTTGCATTTGCGTTTCTTGCATTTGCGTTTCTTGCATTTGCGTTTCTTGCATTTGCGTTTTGTTTCGATTACGTTTTCATGCAGTTATGTTCTCGTTCATTTACATTCTCATGCAGTTATGTTCTCGTTTCATTTTCCGTTCTCATTTGAGTTGACGTTCTCATGCTTGTTGGGTTCAAGCACGTTGCTTACTGTTCTTACGCAATTTTGTTTTTCATGCGTTTTGGTTCTCTCATGTGATTTACTTTTCTTATGAAGTTGTTGTTTCTCATACAATTGATGGTTTTCCATGCAATTTTACGGTTTCTCATGCATTTGCGTTTTCTCGTGCGTTTCGCAGGCAGTTGGCGGTTTTTAAACGACGTACAGTTCTTACGCATTTATGGTTCTCATGAATTTATGGTTCTCAGGCATGTTAAATTTCTCAGGCAATTTACGTATTAGATGTATTTACGTGTCTCACGCAACTTCTTGCGTTTCCCATGTTTCTGACGTTTCCCCATGTTTTTATAGCATTTTCTGACGTTTCCCGTGGTTCTGACGTATTCCCGTGGTACAGTTGACGGTTCATGCAACTACGGTTTCTCATGCTTTTATGGTTTTCTCTCACTTTCCAGGTTTTCTCTCACTTTCCAGGTTTTCTCTCACTTTCCAGGGTTTCTCTATCGCTTTCCAGGTTTCTCTATCACGTTCCAGCGTTATGAGTTTTGCGTTTCATGCTTTTTGGCATTTCATGTTTTGCGTTCTCATGCAGTTATGTCCTCGTTTCATTTTACGTTCTCATGCACTCATGTCCTCGTTTCGTTTTACGTTCTCAGGCACTCATGTCCTCGTTTCGTTTTACGTTCTCATGCACCCATGTTCTTGTTTCATTTTAACATTCTCATACACTCATGTTCTCGTTTAGTTTACGTTCTCATGCATTTTATGTTCTCGTTTCGTTTCACGTTCTCATGCGATTATGTTCTCATTCGATTTGACGTTCTCATGCTTTGTTTTCACGCACGGTTCTCACTCGTTTTACGGTTTTACATGCAATTGCCGTTTTCTCATGCAATTCAGTTTATGCAATTCTCGGTTTCCATGCAGTTGGTGTTTCTTGAAGTTACGGTTCTTACGCAATTTTGTTTTTCATGTGATTTAGGTCTCTCATGTGATTTACATATGAAGTTGGTGTTTTCTCATATATTTGATGGTTTTCCATGCAATTTCACGGTTTCTCATACAATTGCGTTCTCGTGTGTTTTGCTGGCAGTTGACGGTTTTTAAACGACTTACAGTTCTTGCGCTTTTATGGTTCTCATAAATTTATGGTTATCAGGGTTTTTACGTTTCTCATGCAATTCACGTATCGGATGTATTGTTCATGGCTGTTATTTACGTGATGCAACTTCTTGTGTTTCCCTTGTTTCTGAAGTTTCCCCATGTTTTTCTAGCATTTTCTGACGTATTTCCATGGTTTTGACGTATTCACATGTTTCCTTACGTGTTGTCCGGTGTTTCCTTCCGTATTTCCCATGTGCCGCACGTTTCATGTCTTATGCCTTTCATGTCATTACCCTTGTGTAGTTTCATGATTCTCAGGTTTTTTACGTTCCTCATGCTTGTTAGTGTCGGATGTATTGTACGTATCTGATGCTATTTACGTGTCTCATGCATCTTCTCGCGTTTCCCATGTTTCTTTTGTTTCTCGTGTTTTCTTGCCTTTTCTCGTGTTCTTACATATTCCGATATATGCCGCACGTTTTGTGTCTTATGCTTTTGGCCGCGTACACACGCGCGGACTGTTTGCCCAACCTTGTTCGTCAAACAGTTTCGGCAAACAGTCCGCTCAAAATTTGCATGAGCGGACTTGCCCACACACAAGCGGACTGTTTCAGCGAACTGTTTGCCAAACAGTTCGCTCAACTTTTGAAATGAACGGACTCGCCCACGTAAGGAGGAGGCAAATCCGCCCATTTCGAGCGCGTGTACAGGTAGGCGGGGCCCGCGAAGGAGACGTCGCGGGCTCCGCCGCCTGGAATGGGCTTAAAGGGGAACCCCAACGCCGAAAAAAATCGGCGTGGGGGTTCCCCCAAAGTCCACACCAGACCCTTGTCCGAGCACGCTACCCGGCCGGCCAGGAAAGGGGGGCGAGCGAGCGCGCCCCCCCTCCTGAGCCGTACCAGGCCGCGTGCCCTCAACATGGGGGGGTGCCTTGGGGAAGGGGGGGGCCGCGCGGCCCCCCCACCCCAAAGCACCTTGTCCCCATGTTGATGAGGACAAGGGCCTCTTCCCGACAACCCTGGCCGTTGGTTGTCGGGGTCTGCGGGCGGGGGGCTTATCGGAATCCGGGAGCCCCCTTTAAGAAGGGGGCCCCCGGATACCGGCCCCCCACCCTATGTGAATGAGTATGGGGTACAATGTACCCCTACCCATTCACCTGTGAAATAAAGTACAAAAAAAAACACAACACAGGGAAAAAATATTTTATTGCACAGCTCCGGGGGTCTTCCGTCTTCGGGGGTCTTCTCGCCGGACTCCTCCGCTATCTGTGTGTAGCTCTTTTGCTAGCGGAGGAGTCCGGCTTTCTTCCTCCCCGCCGCCGGCCTCTTCTCCCGACTTCGGGGGTCTTGTCCCCCTCTTCGGTTCTTCTGCCGGGCCACCGCGCCTTCTTGTAGCTCTTTTGCAGGCGGTGGCCCGGTCTTCTGTCGCCGCTGCCTTCCGTTCTTCTGTCGCCGCCTTCGGTTCTTCTGCCGGGCCACCGCGCCTTCTTGTAGCTCTTTTACAGGCGGTGGCCCGGTCTTCTGTCGCCGCTGTCGTCGCCGCCGCCTTCCGTTCTTGTTCTTCTTCTTGTTCTTCTTCTTCTTCTCCTGGAGATGTTGACTCGACGAGCTCTCCGGCCGGAATGCCAGGGACACGCTCCGCTGCCACTTATATAGTGACAATGGGGCGGTGTCACATGGTATATGTCACATGGGTTGGTCACATGGTGACCCCGCCCCCTTACGATGTCATAGTCCCCATGTGACATCAACCCATGTGACCAACCCATGTGACATATACCATGTGACACCGCCCCATTGTCACTATATAAGTGACCGCACAGCGCGGCTCTGGCATTCCGGCCGGAGAGCTCGTCGAGTCACCATCTCCAGGAGAAGAAGAAGAAGAACAAGAAGAAGAACAAGAACGGAAGGCGGCGGCGACGACAGCGGCGACAGAAGACCGGGCCACCGCCTGTAAAAGAGCTACAAGAAGGCGCGGTGGCCCGGCAGAAGAACCGAAGGCGGCGACAGAAGAACGGAAGGCAGCGGCGACAGAAGACCGGGCCACCGCCTGCAAAAGAGCTACAAGAAGGCGCGGTGGCCCGGCAGAAGAACCGAAGAGGGGGACAAGATCCCTGAAGTCGGGAGAAGAGGCCGGCGGTGGGGAGGAAGAAAGCCGGACTCCTCCGCTAGCAAAGGAGCTACACACAGATAGCGGAGGAGTCCGGCGAGAAGACCCCCGAAGACGGAAGACCCCCGGAGCTGTGCAATAAAATATTTTTTCCCTGTGTTGTGTTTTTTTTTGTACTTTATTTCACAGGTGAATGGGTAGGGGTACATAGGGTGGGGGGCCGGTATCCGGGGGCCCCCTTCTTAAAGGGGGCTCCCGGATTCCGATAAGCCCCCCGCCCGCAGACCCCGACAACCAATGGCCAGGGTTGTCGGGAAGAGGCCCTTGTCCTCATCGACATGGGGACAAGGTGCTTTGGGGTGGGGGGGCCGCGCGGCCCCCCCTTCCCCAAGGCACCCCCCCATGTTGAGGGCACGCGGCCTGGTACGGCTCAGGAGGGGGGGCGCGCTCGCTCGCCCCCCTTTCCTGGCCGGCCGGGTAGCGTGCTCGGACAAGGGTCTGGTGTGGACTTTGGGGGAACCCCCACGCCGATTTTTTTCGGCGTTGGGGTTCCCCTTTAAGCCCATTCCAGGCGGCGGAGCCCGCGACGTCTCCCTCGCGGGCCCCGCCTACCTGTACACGCGCTCGAAATGGGCGGACTTTCCGAGCGGGAACAGTTTGCTCATTTCGAAAGTAGCCTACACACGGGCGGACTGTTCGCTCAAACACAGTTTCAGCGGACAGTTTTTCGGAATTTCCGAAAGACTTTGTCCGTCCAACTGTCCGCTGAACTGTCCGCTGAAAGCCCACACACGGGCGGACTGTCCGCCCAAACACTGTTCAGCGGACAAGGTTGGGCGAACAGTCCGCCCGTGTGTACGCGGCCTTTCTTTTCTCTTGTGTACCCCCCCAGGGTTTTCTTTTGTGTTTTTCATCAATTTGTGAAGCCTGCATTTCCTAGGCAGGTCGTGTTTTCTAGCAGCCGCGGTTTCTTAAGCCGCTCACGGTGATCAGTTCACGCTTCTCATGTTTTCGTTCAGTCACGTTTCCTTATCGCAGGTTTCGTTTTTGTCGCAGGTGTTTTTGTTTGATCTCGATTCTCTCGCTAGTTGTGTTCCTGATCAGTGGGGTGCCATTCCTCACTATTTACTTTAATTTTCCTAGCTGCGTCTCCGGCCAGGAGTTGTCCTGGGGTATGGAAGTTTGGTTAGTCAGTTTTTCACTGATCCACGGTTTCTACTGGCTCAGGGGCTTTCGTGGATCACGGGGCCCGGGCTAGTATCTGTAGGCTCGGGTCTCTGAAGCAGGTTTCCAGTGACGCACTTTCTTGTCAGTTCCAGTTGTGGTAGATTGGTTTTCCATTTGGTTGGCACTGCAGCCTTGATCATTGGGTTTTGTTTAAAATTCCAGGAAAGCCCATGACACTGCTTGGCACGTTTCCAGGTTAGGTTTCCAGTCCTGATGGTGAAACGTCTAGTTCCCTTTGCTTTTCTGTTTTGTTTTAGTTTCCTTTTTTTTTTTTGGCCTCCTCCAGCTTGTATCAGCCTTCAACATTTTCTGGGCGTATCCAGTTAAGTCCCAGCATTTCATGTTGAATGATCTGTCAGGTTGTTTTATTTTCGGCTTTTCCGGTTGAAGCCATCCAGGTCTCCAGCGGTGGGGACTCCCTGCTGTGCTTAGCTGACTTTCCATGGTGGGTTTCATTTTATGACGTTCACGTACTCTCAGGTTTATCTTGCGTTGGTCGCTGGGTTGGGCTCAAGGGGGTGCTATAGCTTGCCTTGTGATTTATGAAGCCAGGGGAGGGGCTACTGCCTTTCTTAGCGTTTCCTTCTCTGCAGCAAAGGCATAACTCATTTGCCACCACTCCAGGTTAGACGTTATTCACTGGGTCATCTGGTTGTTGAGCTTTCTTCCTACTGTGTTATTTTTTGGCCCCTTTAGGCATACTGACCACGTGACCTTTGGCACACTTCAGGTCTTTGTTTCCTTGTTGCTCTTTCTTCCTTTCCTCATCATCCACAGAGTGACTCTGAGTACAAGTGTAAAGGCTGACCGCAGGGTAAGCCTGTATTTGTAGGAGGAGTCAGGCTGCATAAAGCCTGCCCTCCTCTGCCTCCTTCTCGTTGGATGTCGGGTCTCGTATCCCACCCACCCATTCCCCTTTTTCTTTTAATTTCATTCTTTACATTTCATACTTGGGTATGCCCCCTTTAGGCATACTGACCACGTGACCTTTGGCACACTTCAGGTCTTTGTTTCCTTGTTGCTCTTTGTTCCTTTCCTCATCATCCACAGAGTGACTCTGAGTACAAATATATATATATATATATATATATTTGCTCTTGAATATGGATGAGCTTCGTGTTCGAGTCGAACATACATTCGACTCGAACATCGGCTGTTCGCATGTTCAGCAAATACCGAACGTTATGGGCTGTTCGCGCCAAATTCGTGTGGCGCTCACGGCCCACAATGCACTGCGCCATTGCAGTGCATTGCTGGATCATGGCTCTCCTCGCTGCCGGCGCTGTGATTGGCCAAGCATGCGGGGTCACCGTGCATGCTTGGCCAATCAGAGCGCCGGCAGTGAGGAGAGCCATGATTGGCCACAGGCGGCCTTGTGTAGTGTGTTGGCGTCTGTAGGAGTTAGTGGGTGTTCTCTGTGTACCTGTGTACGCAGTATACACCGTTCGTTATCGGCCGATTTTGCGTTCCTGCTCTTCTGTAATTGAGCTGTTAGCAATCTGCAGGGGTTTGTGGGCGTTGTCTGCCTCCCTGACCGCAGTATAGACCATTATATCCACCTATATAGCTAGCTATATTGCTCTTCTGTAATAGAGCTTGCAGTCAATTGTAGGAGATTGTGTGTGTTGTCTGCGTGCCCTGACCGCACTATATACCATTATATCCACCTATATAGCTAGCTATATACCATTATATCCACCTATATAGCTAGCTATATTGCTCTTCTGTAATAGAGCTTGCAGTCAGTTGTAGGAGATTGTGCGTGTTGTCTGCGTGCCCTGACCACAGTATACACCATTATATCCACCTATATAGCTAGCTATATTGCTCTTCTGTAATAGAGCTTGCAGTCAGTTGTAGGAGATTGTGCGTGTTGTCTGCTTGCCCTGACCGCACTATACACCATTATATCCACCTATATAGCTCTTCTCTAATTGAGCCATCTGCCATCTGCAGGAGTTAGTGGGTGTTGTGTGCCTCCAGCACAATATACACTACCCAATTGCTGGTTTTCCCATCTCCCTTCAGGCCATTACCATGTCTGGAAGGCCAGCAAGGAGAGGCAGACAGGCGCGAGCCGATAAAAGAGGGCAAGCAGGCTCTGTGTCTAGAGACAACAGTGCTGGTCGTGGATGCGGTGCATCGTCATCATCAGCACGTGGCCATGGGACACGCTTGTCCTTCTTTTCGGCAGCTGGACATGTTGAGCCGCATCATGCCGAAGACTTGGTAGAGTGGATGACCAGGCCCAATTCATCCTCATCATCCTCTCTCACCCAGGCTCAGGGTACTAGCAAAGCAGCTGCCAACGCATCGTCTTCCCTCGTCTCAATGTCATCATCAGTCACTCCTTCCCTAGACCCCCCAGGTCCTCCCGAGGAGTCCCCTGAACTCTTTGAGCACAGTGTTGGGTACATGCACCAGGAGGATGCCCAGTGTTTTGTAGGCTCTGATGATGATACTCAGCTAGAGAAAGGCAGTAGCGTGAGCGCAGAGAGAGGGGATGCTCAAGAAGGACAGCAATCTGGCAGTCATGTTCCACAAGCTGCAGCATACTGCCAGTTTTGCTCCAGCGATGAAGAGAGAGGGGATGATGAGGGCACTGACTCCACGTGGGTGCCTGGTAGGAGAGAGGAGGAGGAGGAGGCACATGTCCAATGAGGCAGGATGCCCTCCGGGGGCCAGCTTAGGGGCAGCACACCGACTGAATCACACAGCAGAGCTCCGCCTGTGCAGGGCGCTGCCTCTGCGCGTTATTCTAAAAGTTCTTTGGTGTGGGCCTTTTTTGAGACGAGTGCATCAGATCGCACCGCTGCTATTTGAAACATAAGTCTACACCCACGTCTGATTATAGCAGGCAAATTTCCCTGCCCCAGCTGCTGGACCGTCAAAAGAAGTTCACTCCCAGCCATCCACATGCCCAGAGGTTGAATGCTATCTTGGCTAAATTGCTAGCACTTCAACTGCTGCCTTTTCAGTTGGTAGACTCTGCCCCCTTCCGTGAGTTTGCACAATGTGCGGTTCCTCAGTGGCAGGTCCCCAAACGCCACTTTTTCTCACGGAAGGCGATTCCGGCTCTCTACCGGCATGTGGAAGGCAATGTCCTTGCCTCGCTGGACAGGGCAGTCAGCGGTAAGGTGCATATTACCGCTGACTCATGGTCCAGCAGGCATGGACAAGGACGTTACCTGTCTTTCACGGCCCATTGGGTCACTCTTCTGGCAGCTGGGAAGGATGCAGGACAAAGTGCAGTAGTGTTGGAGGTTGTTCCGCCACCACGCCTCCAAAATGCTACTACTGGTTGTGACACACCTCTCTCCTCCACCCCCTCCTCTTCTTCTTCCTCCATGGCCTCTTCCAGTGCTCTGTCCTCAGAACCAGCGGTGCTCCGTATGAGTTCAAGGGGCTACACAAGTATGCAGGCAAAACGATGCCATGCCGTGCTTGCGCTGGTTTGTTTGGGGGACAGGAGCCACACTGGGGCAGATATTTTGTCAGCTCTGCAGGGGCAGGCCGAGAGGTGGTTGACGCCATGCCAGCTTAAGCCAGGAATGGTGGTTTGTGACAATGGCACCAACCTCCTCTCCGCCCTCCGACAGGGACAACTGGCCCATGTGCCCTGTGTGGCTCACGTCCTTAACTCGGTGGTGCAGCGGTTCTTGGGCAGGTACCTGGGCTTAAAGGATGTCCTGAAGCAGGCCAGGAAAGTCTGTGTGCATTTCTGCCGATCATATAATGCCTGTGCTCGGCTGGCTGAGCTCCAAAAGGAGTTGAACCTGCCCAAGAACCGCCTTATATGTGACATGCCCACCAGGTGGAACTCAACGCTGGCCATGCTGCAGCAGCTGCACACTCAGCAGAGGGCCATCACTGTGTACCTGTGCGACTATGGCACCAGGACAGGGTCAGGGGAGCTCGGTTTTTTCTCACCACGCCAGTGGGGCATGATCAGGGATGCATGCACTGTCCTGTCACCGTTTGAGGAGGCCACAAGGATGGTGAGCAGTGACAGTGCATGCATCAGTGACACTGTACCTCTTGTCCACCTGTTGGAACATACGCTGCATGGAATAATGGACAGGGCACTTGAGGCAGAACAGAGGCAGGAAGAGGAGGACTTCCTTGGCTCTCAAGGCCCGCTTTATCCAGACAGTGTTCCTGCTGTCCCACCCATCACACAGGAAGAGGACAAGGAGGAGGAGGAGGAGGATGATTGTGTCAGCATGGAGGTGGAGGCTGCAGTCTTGTAGGGATGATTTACAGTCCCAAGAAACCCGTGGACTTGTACATGGCTGGGAGGAGGTAGCTGCGGATCATGTTGTCCTTAGAGACCCAGAGGACTCCGGACCGAATACCTCAGCTAACCTACGCTGCATGGCCTACCTGATCCTGCAAAGCCTGCTGAAGGATCCTCGTATTCTTCGGATCAAGGAGAGGGACCATTACTGGCTGGCCACTCTCCTTGATCCACGGTACAAGGGTAAAGTTGCTGACCTTATCTTGCCATCGCAGAGGGAACAGAGGATGAGACATCTCCAGGAGGCCTTGCAGAAAGGTCTGTGCAATGCGTTCCCAGAGACTGGGAGGTTACAAACTCCTGGTCCTGGACAACGTGTTGCTGAGGCATCGGTCAGAAGGAGCGGTGGAGAAGGTGGCCGTCTGACCGATGTGTTCAGAGAATTTTTTAGTCCGCAGCCCCAAGGTATGAGCAGTTCCAGCAACCATCGCCAGGGTCTGATTTACATGGTGCAGGAATACCTAGGGGCAAGGTCAGACTTGGACACCTTTCCCACCAAAAATCATCTGGCTTACTGGGTCTTGAGGATGGATCACTGGCAATTGAGCTACTGGCCTGTCCTGAATCCAGCGTTCTTTCGGAACGCACCTTCAGTGCTGCTGGTGACTTTGTTACCGATCACAGGGTGCGCCTGTCCACCGACTCAGTTGATCGACTGACCTTCATAAAGATGAATCAGTCTTGGATCACCCACAGCTACCAAGCATCCGAAGCTGATGTAACCGAATAATTTTTTTTTAAATATCACATCCCTTCAAGACTGCCTATGCTGATGCTGAGTGACTGTCCTGTTATGTTGATTGTCTATCCTCTTCCTCCTCCGCTGATATGTTGGGGACAGGAGCAGGGGAGTTTGATTACAATTTTTGATGCAATACTTTGCAGCCAAGCTCATTCCTGCACTACAACTAGAGTGCATGGGAGAGGTTGCAGTGTCATGGCACCAGTACCAGTGCCAGCAGCCCAATTTTTCAGCCCCTGTTTAACAGGGGTGTGTAATTAAAATTTTTGATGCAATGCTTTGCAGCAGGGCTCATTCCTGCACCACAACTAGAGTATATGGGAGAGGTTGCAGTGTCGTGGCACCAGCACCAGTGTCAGCAGCCCAATTTTTCTGCCCCTGTTTAACATGGGTGTTTAATTACAATTTTTGATGCAATGCTTTGCAGCAGGGCTCTTTCCTGCACTACAACTAGAGTATATGGGAGAGGTTGCAGTGTCGTGGCACCAGCACCAGTGCCAGCAGCCCAATTTTTCAGCCCCTGTTTAACAGGGGCATGTAATTACAATTCTTGATATAATATTTCACAGCAGGGCCCGTTCCTGTGCCCACCCAGAGTAACTGTGAGGACTTCTAGTGTTGTGGCACCACAACCACCAAAGGTCAATTTTTCTACCACTGTTCAACAATGGCATGTAATTACAATTCTTGATATAATCGTTCACAGCAGGGTGCTCCAGCGCCCACCAAGAGTCACTTTGAGGGCTTACAATGTTGTGGCAACACCAACACCTTGTTCCGCCATTTCTGCAGAGCATATAGGGCAGACCCCTACTTTCAAACATCCAATTTACAAACGTCTCCTACTTGCAAATGGAAGGAGACAACAGGAAGTGAGATGAAAAAAGACGGACGGCAAAACAAATTATACAGGAGTGATAACCCTTCCCTATGTTTTCCAAAAAGCTTTAAAAATGTACCAGTTCAAAATGACAAACAGATTCTACTTAACACAACAAATCTACACAGTCCCTGTCTTGTTTGCACCGCCTGTATACTGCTGTTCTGAGTATATAGGGCCTGGGGGCCCCACGTCTTTCCTTTTTCTAATATGGGTACGGGGTTTCCCTTAATATCCGTACAAGACCCAAAGGGGCTGGTAATGGGCAGTGGGGGGCTACCCATGCCATTTTTCTCAATGATTTTCATCCATATTGCCGAAACAAGATATTACATTAAAAACGCAAGCAGTTTGAAATTATATTTTTTTTCTGTTAAATGTCATTTTGTGCAGGGACTGTTCTAAACACGGGAAACACGTGGCACTTCACAGGCATACTATAGACATCCCCCAGGCACAATATTTAAAGGAATATTTCACTTTTTTTTCACTTTAATCATCATTAATATCAGTGCTCCCGCCAAAACGGCCATTTTTAAAAACATTTTAGGCATTGACCCATGTCCCCTGGGGCAGGAGCCAGGTCCCCAAACCCTTTTTAGGACAGTATCTTGCATATTAGCCATTAAAATTAGCACTTTTTATTTCGAACGTTCGAGTCCCATAGACTTCAATGGGGTTCTAAAGTTCGTACGAATTTGCGGTCCATTCGAAAGTTCTGATGCAAACCGAACCGGGGGGTGTTCGGCTCATCCCTACTCTTGAACACGGGCCTAGTGCTCCTAATGTTATATTCAGCATTTATATTGGCACTAATAATATGATAAGCTAGGTATTACAATGATCAGCTTAGCTTGTTTTGTCACTTTTTTTTGCTGATATGTACACTTCCTGAAACTCTTGTTACAGAGTGAATCCAGCTGTACTGTTAGCTATTATATGTCGGTCAGTCCTTGTTAAACCAGTTGAGACGAAAACCATCTATGGCTGGCTTTAGTTGACTGACTTATATTTGCATGGGTTGCAGGAAAGAAAATCACTCCATTCTCCGATCAACACAGTAAGTTTTGATGGGGTAAACCTTCCGGCGGAGCTATTGTGTTCTCCTTGCCGCAAGAACACAGTGATTAACGCTAGTGGCTATAGCCACTGGCAATAATTGCATGCTGAAAAATCGAACATGTTGGTTCTACCCAAGTCGATCAGTGGACCTACTTTTTTTAGCCAGCAGGCTGATAGAAAACAATAAATAGATTCCCCCATACACACAAGTGAGGCAAATGGGGGAATCCTCTGCTGTTGGAATACACTGATCATGATTAAAAAACATCCAACATTCCCATTCAATAGAAGTTAATCATTAGATTGACTTCTGTTGAATGGAAACAGCCATAGAAAGGTTGAAATTAAGCCGGTCCCTGCAGGCAGTACAATTACAATACAGTTTATTATAGTAGTAATAAGAGAGCCCTGCTCGTTAGAGCTTACAATCTAAGTGGGAAGGTCAAGAGATATAAAATATAATAGCTGTGGGGGGGGGGGGTGGAGAAAATAAATGTACAGTTGTTAGGTGGGGGTTAGATAGACCTATCTGAAGAGTTGAGTTTTCAGGGATCATCTGAAATTAGACAGAGTAGGAGATAGTCGGACAGATTTGGGTACGGAGGGGCGTGGCCAGCGCATGAGCTGAATGGAAGCTCTGTGAGAGAGCTCTGTGACACGAACGGGCATATTAGCGACAATTCACAGCGAATATCGGTAAAAAAGATACGAACAGACAACAGAAGAGTTCCTGAATCCGAAGGTGATGTCAAAAAAGCGGAAAGACGAACGGAAAATGAAAAAACTAACGACATTCTCCTCTCAGTCAGCGGGAGGGAGAAAAAAAGATGGCACAGATCCTCTCACAGCTGCTGTGCCAGCAACAGCCTCCTCAGGGAGAGCGCAATACACTGACAGGCCTGATGCTGCTCTAGAAGAATCACCTCAGAAAACACATCTGGAATCTCCTCATGAGGAAGATTACCTCAGCCCTACATGTCGCAGCCCGGCTAAAACTCGTATCAAACTGGATTTCACAGGCCAGGAGGTAAGCTATAAAATACCTCATATTAGTCAAGATAACACAGTCATAACTCCTATAGCTTCACCTATAGCCGCATTCCCCACTAATAACCAGCCTATTCTGGACACCCAATTAAAAGAAATGCTATTAACTTTACATACTTGGCTTCATACGGATATTTTACAACTCACAAATCAATTCTCCAAAGCAGTGAACTCCTTAGGTGAAAGAGTACACACTATTGAGAACTCTATGGGAGACATGACCAATACTATTAATGATTTAATAGATGCTCATGAAGAAAATAAAGCTGAAAAAGAGTGGCTTAAATTTAAAATCGCAGATTTAGAAGACCGCTCAAGGAAGAACAATCTCAAAATCAGGGGTATCCCTGAAAATATACAGCAGTCTGATCTTAAAAAATATGCCACTGACTTATTCTCCAACTTGCTGCCAGCTATACCAGCCTTAGAGCTCACAATTGATCGTATCCATCGGATTCCGAAACCGTCATTTCTCCCTCCACAGATACCATGTGATGTACTACTTAGAGTACACTTATACCATGTTAAAGAACAAATCCTATATAAAGTGCGACATCTAGGACAACTTCCACAACCATATAATACAATCCAGATTTATGCTGACTTGTCTAAACATACTCTAGATATGAGAAGACAACTTTCCACGATTACAAAAGCTCTGCGTAATCATAAAATTGAATACTGTTGGAAACAACCATCTAAACTACTGATACAGAAGAACGACACCTACCATACAATCACTTCTGTGGAACAAGGCATTAAGTTACTTCACGCATGGGGTATTATCCCCGAACCAACTCCACCTATCGGAGCTAAGAAGAATCTGGAGAAACTTACGCCACAATGGCATTAGCTTTCATTGACTAGATCCGGTCAAAATACAATCCTATCTATAGGAAACCGATCTATCAGCTTGCCCGCCGTGCCGTGCGATACTAAATCTTTGGAACAGCTGACCTTTGAACTAATTCCCCATTCTAATGTTGCAGTATACATTGAAATGTTTACCACTGCAAGTTAAGTTTAATGTTTGGTTATATTTTTGTTTGTGCTTTTACTTTTATTTTTTTCTTCACAGTATCCTATACACAACTCATAGCATTCAAAGGGACAGGTATGTTGTGAACTTACAAAATTTGAATCAAAACTTTTCAGTCACTAAATTTTTGGACATTCATAGTCATTTCAGACTACAGATTGTTCACATGGAAGTAGAATTTAAAGCTATTATCAGGCTAGTATGTACTTACTTTTTCCATCTTATTAATATCCTTTTATGAGTATAAAGTTAATATCTTTAAATACTAATGGTCTTAACCATCCAGCAAAAAGAGCGTCGATGTGGCAAATGGCTAACACCCAGCGATGTCAAATATTGTGTATACAAGAAACCCATTTCAAAACAGGCGCTACTCCCACTTGCACCCATAAGAACTTTCCTCACATATTTACAGCATCAGGCCAACAGAAAAAAAGAGGAGTACTTATTGCCATACATCATTCAGTTAATTTTCAATTGCATGAATCTATTGTAGATACCAATGGACGATACCTCATATTAATATGTACCATTGATAATACACTTACTACATTGGTAAATGTGTATGCGCCTAATAAAAGGCAATCCCATTTTCTGAATGGCCTGATGAGAAAAATAGGTAAATGCCGAAAAGGTGCCTTAATAATTTGTGGAGACTTCAACACAATACATGAACAAGAACTAGACACTTCTAATCCCAAAACCAGAACCAACTGTGCACTTAAAATTTTTTTGAATAAAAGCGATCTCTATGATGTATGGAGATGCCATCATCCTGGAGATCGTGAATACACATATCATTCCCTGGTACATAATACCTATACTCGTATCGATTATATTTTTACGGATAAGTGGTTATTGCAGCGGGTGAGGGAGTCTGACATTGCACCCATCACTTGGACTGATCATGCCCCAATTAGTATGACTATTCTACCTAAACACTCTCAAACGACCCATTTTCTATGGAGAACAAATGCATATCTTATCAAAATGCCTACCTATGCTACAGCTATACAAAACCAGATAACTGAATTCTTTAAATATAATGTGGGATCGGTGTCAGACTCCGCCACCCTACGGGGTGCTCATAAAGCATTTAGTAGGGGAATCCTAATGCAACTGAATGCTCAATTCAGGAAAAATAAAACGAAACTCATTGAGAAACTTACTGCTGACATTAAAACATTAGATTCCCAAAACCAATCTCACCCATCACAACAACTGAAAACTAAACTACAAATATTACGACAGGAACTCAGAACGACTTTATTGGATACATTTGAAAAACATACTAGAAAACTTAAAGCTAAATATTACCATACTAGCAACAAAGCAGGAAAAAACATGGCACTTCGGATCAAAGGCAGATATTCCAAATCAAAGATTCCATATCTATACCACCCTATTACTAGAGAAAAATTGCAAGACCCCCAAGACATAGCGAATGCATTTAGCTGTTATTATAGCTCCCTTTACAATCTTAAAGATGATTCTCAAACTCCCACACCTACCCCAAAGATAATAAGTGATTTCTTAGATACTATTAGTCTCCCATCATTAACTACTGATCAAATCTCTGATCTTAACATCCCATTTTCAGTGGAAGAAATTGCTAGAACTATAGACTCCCTGCCCAACAATAAATCTCCGGGCCCAGATGTAATGATAGGAGAATACTATAAATTACTTCGAGATATACTGGCTCCCCACTTATGCTCACTTTTTAACGAAGCGGCATCCAAATCAGAATTTCCGGCTGAGATGCTTCAGGCCTTGATCATAACACTGCCGAAACCAGGCAAAGATCCCAATGCTCCCCAAAATTTCAGACCGATTTCATTATTGAACATTGACATCAAAATATACGCCAAAGCAATAGCGAATCGACTGATGAACTACATACCAGACCTCATTCACAAAGATCAATCTGGCTTTACTAAAGGTCGACAATCTTCAGATGCAACAAGACGTCTGATTGATATTATACACTTCACTGAGAGACATCAAACGCCTTCTCTGCTCCTTTCTTTGGATGCAGAGAAGGCGTTTGATAGGGTCCATTGGGGCTATTTACAGTCAGTGCTTTTAAAATTCGGCTTTCATGGAAATATTTTATCAGCAATTTTTGCACTGTATAAGGGCCCCTCAGCGAGAGTATACACAAATGATATGATGTCTAGGCCCTTTGGCATCTCGAATGGAACACAACAAGGTTGCCCCTTATCTCCTTTAATATTTAATTTAGCCATCGAACCTCTAGCAGAACGTATACGATCTGACACAAAACTATCTGGTATAAAAATTGGGCAAATAGATAATAAAATAAGTCTGTTCGCAGATGACATAGTGCTTATAGTGTCTGATCCTATTTCATCTCTCCCGAATCTCCAAAATATACTAATGACATTTGGAGCAGCATCATATTATAAAATCAATGAAACTAAGTCCAATATTTTAGACCTAGGATTAGATAACACAACCAGACAGTTATTATCTAATAAATACCCCTACCACTGGAAAGACGAGGGGATTTCCTACTTAGGAATCACTCTCACTAACAAAACAAAACAGTTATTTAAAACAAACTTTTTACCATTTAAGAAACATTTTGAAACAGATCTGACAACACTTAGTAAATTCGAATTTACATGGGCTGGTCGCCTGGCAGCTTTCAAAATGATGACCTTACCAAAATTATTATATCAACTCAGGTCCCTTCCAATATGTATCCCTAAATACTACTTTAAATCCTTACAAAGCAGTTTGGGAAAATATCTATGGAATGGCAAAAAATCCCGTTGCGCATACCATATACTAATTAAACATAGAAATATAGGTGGTGCGACAGTACCTGATCTACAGGATTATTATGACGCAACTCTTTTGACCCAATTGCAAGAATGGTTCTTGCCTACTCCTAAAACTTTATGGGGACAAATTGAGAAAGACATCACACGACAGCCTAATATGCAATTCTGGTTACTTAGTAGGAAAATTAAGTCCACAATTACAGCTCAATACCCACCAATGGTGAAAGCGACGCTACACTCTTGGCAGAGAATCATCACATACAAATCGGATAAAACTCCAATCACGGTGTTAAACCCTCCTCTAACAATTATACCAACATTAATTCCTGGCGTACAAATACACGACTGGAATTTGGGTGGGGATATCAAACTTGGTTCCTTCTTCCAACAGGGCTCATTAAAGTCTTTTTCTCAGTTAAGTAATGAATTACAGCTTCCGAATTCTGAGCGATCTACATATATTCAAATAGAAAAGTGTCTGCTACACAATCCACAACTCAGAGCTTCAATCCCGGTTAAAATATGGTCTTTCCTCAATAACCATGCCACCTCACAGAAAGGAGTAGCTACAATATACCCAATTCTAGGGGAAAAAAACATACCCAGCAAACTACCTTCCTTCCTTAAATGGGAACAAGATTTGGGGCAAGACTTTTCAATTAAACAATGGATGGCTTCCCTACGAAGCATATATAGGGCCACTGCATGTGTTACACTATGGGAACTGGCACAAAAAATTGTTCAAAGACAATACCTGACTCCACATATCCTAGCAAAATTCAAGGGGAACTCGTCACCTAATTGCTGGAGAAATTGTACCCAATTGGGGACCCTATTTCATATTATGTGGGACTGCCCAAGCTTACATAACTACTGGCAGGCAATCTCCCATTTACTCACTTCAGTAACAGGTATTGTCCTTCAACTTTCACCAGAACTAGCCATTCTGAATATGAATTTACATACGATTCCCAAACAATATCGTAAAGTAGTAACACATATACTTTTAGCTGCGAGACTATCCATAACTAGAAAATGGAAAACTGACTCTCTTCCTACTATGACAGAAGTTATAGAATTAACCCAACTCCACCACTCCTATGAATTGTTATTTCCTAATGACAAATCCCTATATATTAAGGAACAACAACTATGGGAACCTTGGAGTACATGGTACAAAAATTATACTTGCACAATTTAGATAATGCTGATTCTTTAGTCATATAGAAGAAAGATCTCCTGTGCGTTTTAATATTTTTTTTTTGGATGGCTTTAAAAATAATTT
The DNA here is from genome assembly GCF_037356315.1 of Lithobates pipiens. Lineage (NCBI taxonomy): Eukaryota > Metazoa > Chordata > Amphibia > Anura > Ranidae > Lithobates > Lithobates pipiens. The sequence goes on from NW_027507764.1 coordinate 289,968,312, forward strand.
CATAGCAAAGTGACAAATATATCACATATTTGTTTATCTGAATTGAGCTGCGGAGTAAGAATAGATCTTTATTTTCCTTCATAAAAGATAACTACTGTGTTTGAATTTCCTTTAGGATGTTGGCCTAGGTACTCCAAGACACAGATAGATCCCTGTGAGGGGTGTCTTGGGGTCCAGAAGTGGCCATTATCCATATCGCTATTTATAAATCTTACAATAATTATATTACGGACTTTATTATACAAATTCTAAGAGACTTACTCTTGTTCGAGTCCCTTTATGACTATGAATATTAGATACTTAGGAATACTACTTTATTCTTTATTGTGGATTATTTGTTTCTATGCTATATTATGCTGAGAAAACCCTGTCACTACATTATACTGTGTTATGTTACTTTTATTACTATATATTATTTTTTTTTTGTTTTGTAACCCTTGTTGTAACTAACTCTGCTAAAAATCTCAATAAAAACATTTGAAAAGATTTGGGTACGGAGTTCCAGAGGATCTGAGAGGCAGACTATGTGTGCAGACTATTGGATTAGGATGTGCACCCTAAAGCTCAAACACACATGTGTGTGTCTACATATATATGACCCCGACATATTGATCTCCCCGCCGACATAGTCAAATAAGTTTTTTAAACACTTCTCTTATGGCAAAGCTGGTAAGAGGGAAATCTCTCCCATCTTCCTATCGCCACACAGAGCGATAATGCTAATGGGGTGATTAGGGTTTGCCCGGGCACATCTGGCACGCCTATGGAAAAGAATGATTTTCTTGGCATTTTGAGACTAGGTTAGGTTTCTTTTTTCAAGAAAATATATATTTCTTTTAATAGATGCACACAGCAGCCAGAATCTCTGCAACATTACAGGTAAATAAAATATAGAAATCAAGAGTCAACCAATTAATAATAGCTACCAATTCAGCATTATTCACCCTGTGACAGAAGCTTCAGGAAATGTACAGTACATATCAGCAAAAAAAGGTGTCAAAAACATTAGCTAAGCTGATCATTGTAATACTTAGGTCATCATATTATTAGTGCTGAATTTAGCATTAGGAGCACTAGGCCTTTGTTCAAGAGCAACGGAGGTTAAAATGATTTTTTTTAATTTTTTTTATATTGACATATGCTGTATATGTAATATTAACTTTGTTTCATCAGCATGTGAAATCTGCTGTTTACCAGACAAAGGGATATCACATTTATGGGAGAACACAGTAAATGTCAAGGGTACAGAAAGCTCTGTTTAAAGTTCTTAGCTATTAGGGATGAGCCGAACACCCCCCCGGTTCGGTTCGCACCAGAACTTTCGAACGGACCGAAAATTCGTACGAATTTTAGAACCACATTGAAGTTTATGGGACTCGAACGTTCGAAATAAAAAGTGCTAATTTTAATGGCTAATATGCAAGATACTGTCCTAAAAAGGGTTTGGGGACCTGGCTCCTGCCCCAGGGGACATGGGTCAATGTCTAAAATGTTTTTAAAAATGGCCATTTTGGTGGAAGCACTGATTTTAATGACGATTAAAGTGAACAAAAAAAGTGAAAAATTCCTTTAAATATCGTGCCTGTGGGCTGTCTATAGTGTGCCTGTGAAGTGCCATGTTTTCCTCGTGTTTAGAACAGTCCCTGTGCAAAATGACATTTAACGGAAATAACGTCATTTAAAACTGCTTGCGGTTTTAATGTTATATCTGGTTCCGGCAATATGGATGAAAATCATTGAGAAAAATGGCATGGGTAGCCCCCCCTGCCCATTACCAGCCCCTTTGGGTCTTGTACGGATATTAAGGGGAACCCCGTACCCAGGCCCTATATACTCAGAACAGCAGTATACAGGCGGTGCAAACAAGACAGGGACTGTGTAGGTTTGTTGTGTTAAGTAGAATCTGTTTGTAATTTTCAACTGGTACATTTTTAAAGTGTAGCTCCAGTCAAAAAATCTATTTTCTTGATCATACATCAAGGGACACAGGAGCTCATTACATAGTGAGTTATATAGGCACCTCTGGTGATTGGACACTGGTTAACCCCAATTAAGGAGAATTCCTCCCCTATATAACCCCTCCCATATGGGAGGCATCTCCGTTTTCTCGCCAGTGTCTATGGTGGTTGGTCACGTAAAACAGTCTAAAACAGACTTAAAGCAGTCTACTGAACTGGCCAGAACCACCTCTGGCGGGAGTCTATTCCACATTTTCACAGCTCTAACTGTGAAGAAACCTTTCCGTACTTGAAGATGAAATCTCTTTTCCTCTAGACGTAAAGAGTGCCCCCGTGTCCTCTGGGTTGACCGTACAGAGAACAACTCAACACCAAGTTCACTATATGGACCCCTAATGTATTTGAACATGTTGATCATATCCCCCCTTAATCTCCTCTTCTCAAGAGTGAATAAATTTAGTTCCTCTAATCTCTCCTCATAGCTGAGTTCCTCCATGCCTCTTATCAGTTTGGTTGCCCTTCTCTGCACTTTCTCCAGTTCCCCGATATCCTTTTTGAGAACTGGTGCCCAAAACTGAACGGCATATTCCAGGTGAGGTCTTACTAATGATTTGAACAGGGGCAAAATTATATCTCTTTCTCTGGAGTCCATACCTCTCTTAATACAAGAAAGGACTTTGCTCGCTTTGCAAACAGCAGCTTGGCATTGCATGTTGTTATTGAGCTTATGGTCTACCAAAACCCCCAGATCCTTCTCCACTATGGATTCCCCCAGTTGTACTCCCCCTAGCATGTATGATGCATGCATATTCTTAGGCCCCAAGTGCATAACTTTACATTTATCAACATTAAACCTCATCTGCCACATAGTCGCCCAATTAGACAGTGTATTGAGGTCGGCTTGTAAATTGGAGACATCCTGTAAAGACGTTATTCCACTGCATATCTTGGTGTCATCTGCAAAGACAGAAATATTACTTTTGATCCCAGACCCAATATCATTTATAAAGATGTTAAAAAGTAAGGGTCCCAGCACTGAACCTTGGGGTACACCACTGATAACCTTAGACCATTCAGAGTAAGAGTCATTAACCACTACTCTCTGAATTCTGTCTTCTAGCCAATTTTCTATCCATTTACAAACTGATATTTCCAAACCTGTAGACTTTACCTTACACATGAGCCGTGTGTGGGGAACTGTATCGAATGCTTTTGCAAAATCCAAGTATACCACGTCCACCGCCACCCCTCTGTCCAAGGTTTTACTTACCTCCTCATAAAAAGAAATCAGATTTGTCTGACAACTTCTGTCTTTCATGAATCCATGTTGTCTGTTGCTTAAAGTGTTTTTGTTCAGCAAGAACTCGTCGATGTGGTCTTTTATTAAACGCTCCAGTATCTTCCCAGCTATAGAAGTTAAGCTAACAGGTCTATAGTTACTTGGTAAAGACTTTGATCCCTTTTTAAATATAGGCACCACGTTCGCCCTGCGCCAATCCAGTGGGACTATTCCCGTCATTAATGAGTCCCTAAAAATTAGATACAATGGCTCTGAAATTACAGAGCTCAATTCTTTTAGGATCCGTGGGTGGATGCCATCAGGGCCAGGTGCTTTATCCACCTTTATTCTGTCTAAGTATTTCTGGACCATATCACTTTTGAGCCATTGTGGATCATTTGGGGCTGTGTCACTATCACCCCCATTATGGACATGCGCTCCCCCATGCTCTTTTGTGTACACAGAGCTGAAGAAAGTGTTTAATAAATTAGCCTTCTCTTTGTCCCCAGTCACCAACTCTAGATTGTTTTGTAAAGGGCCTACATGCTCAGACTTGACCTTTTTACTATTAATATATTTGAAGAATTTTTTGGGGTTTGTCCTACTATCTTTTGCAATCTGTCGTTCGTTTTGAATTTTTGCATCCTTGATTTCCTTTTTACATATTCTGTTAATTTCTTTGTAACATTTAAATGACACTAGTGATCCTTCATTTTTATATTTTTTAAAAGCTCTTCTCTTACAGTTTATAGCTTTTTTAACTTTGGCCGTGAGCCACATAGGTTTTGTTTTTAGCCTTTTAAACTTATTGCCCATGGGAATATACTTTGCAGTGAGGTCCCCAACAGTCTTTTTGAAGAATTCCCATTTCTGTTCTGTGCCCATTGAAGCAAATATTCTCTCCCAGTCTAAGTCCTGGAGAGTAGCCCTCATCCTCGGAAAATTAGCTCTCTTGAAGTTAAGTGTTTTTATCTTACCCGTATGTATTTCTTGTTTAGCGCTAACATCAAAGGAAATCATGTTATGATCACTGCTACCCAGGTGTTCCTTTATCTGGACATTAGTAATAAGCTCTGCATGGTTTGAGATTACCAGGTCCAACAGAGCTTCATTCCTAGTTGGGGCCTCAATAAACTGGACCATAAAATTGTCCTGTAATAGGTTTATCATTTTTTGCCCTTTAACTGTCCCAGCAGTGCCATTACTCCAGTCAATTTCTGGGTAGTTAAAATCCCCCATTATTATCACTGTCCCAGCCCTTGCAGCCCTTTCCATCTGTGCAAGGAGCTGAGTCTCCACCTCCTCATTCACATTGGGTGGTCTATAACAAACTCCAACGATTAACTTTGAACTACACCCATCTAAATGCAGTTCCACCCATAATGCTTCGGACTCATCACACTCTCCATCCACCAGGTCCTCTTTCACACTTGCTTTGAGATCACTTCTCACATAGAGACAGACCCCACCACCTTTCCTTTTTACCCTGTCTCTCCGAAAGAGTGCATAGCCAGGAATATTAATAGCCCAGTCATGTGAGGATTGAAGCCAAGTTTCAGCAATACCGATTACATCATAGCTCTCCTCATGCACCACAGCTTCCAACTCACCTATTTTGCTTGGCAGACTTCTGGCATTGGTGAACAAACACTTTAATGCATTATTACATTTTGCTCTGGTGTTTTTCATATTATTTTTAGTAGTACAAATTGCACTATAGTTTTCAATGGCTATTTGCAACATGGGAAATTTCTTGTCACCTGCCATATCCCACCCCCCATCTATCCCCATTCCACCCTCCATTAATGTCTGACCCCTAACTGACCTGTCTGCCCAATGTACGTCTGGTTCACCCTCCCCCCTCAAACCCAGTTTAAATACTCCTCCAGCCTTCCCATAAACCTCTTCCCCAGCACAGCAGACCCCCTTCCATTCAAGTGCAAACCATCATTAGCATATAGGTTGCACCCCAATGAAAAGTCAGCCCAGTGCTCTAGAAACCCAAATCCCTCCTCCCTACACCAGGTCTTTAGCCATGCATTCAGCTCTCTAATCACCCCCTGCCTTTCCTGTGTTGCGCATGGCACAGGCAATATTTCAGAGAATATCACCTTGGAGGTCCTTCCCTTCAACTTGCAGCCTAGTTCTCTAAATTGATTCTTAAGGAGCCTCCACCTTCCATGTATACGGTCATTGGTTCCAACGTGGACCAAGACTGCTGGGTCATACCCAGCCCCTCCCAGTAATTTATCCACCCGGTCCACCACATGCCAAACTGTAGCACCAGGGAGACAGCAAACTATTCGGTTGAGGCGATCCTGGCGACAAATTATTCTATCAGTCCTTCTGATTATAGAATCCCCTATAACCACCAACTGTCTAGGCCTTTCTGCACTCCCCTCACCTCCTCTACTAGATGGGCTGCTCTCCCGGCTGTTAGGGGGAGCAGTGACATCTAGGGCTGCCACCTCTGTGTTTGTCACCTCCACATTTTCACCCAACTCTGCAAATTTGTTTTGATGCACAAACACAGGACTGGCCTTCCTTTTCTGCGAGCCCCTTCCACTCCCTCTAACTACATTAACCCATCTTCCTATGTGATAATCCTGACTTGCCCCTCCACCCTCCACATCAACCCTACTGACCACCTGCTCAGCGAGCAGAGGACCCCTTTCAAGGTTGTCCTTTCCGCCCAGTGTTGCAACTTGCTCCTCCAGATCTCTAATGCGAGCTTCTAGAAGGGCAACCTGCTCACATCTGTCACAGCGGTATGCATCCTGGAGCTCTTGCACCAGTTTTGCATACATGTGGCACACTGTGCACTGAGCAAAACCTTCAACCCTGCTAGCACTCATTTCCCAGTTACAATACAATTACTTAAATGAAGTTTAAGATGTTACTTACAGGTTAAAGACTCCTGTCTTAACTCCTGTTTTCAACTCCTGGTTATTAACTCTCCACTTTAGTTCAAAATTCCACTTGTGTTCACAAAATCCACATGCAAACCACCAACAGGGAGCAAGCTCCTTGGGGAGCTTTTATACCTACCTTTATACACCTGTGAACAATTAACCCCTCCCCTCAATTAGCAGGAAGAAAGAGAAAAAAAAATGCTGTTTAAAAAGTGTCAGAAAAAAAGGTCTTTTAAAAACTGCTAGCAAATAAAGGAGGGGAAAAAATAGATAAAAACACCCCCAAAAACAACACTTGCAAGCAGAAGCAGTCAAAAGCACAACTCCTGGTTATTAACTCTCCACTTTAGTTCAAAATTCCACTTGTGTTCACAAAATCCACATGCAAACCACCAACAGGGAGCAAGCTCAATTCCTGCGGCGAGGACAGGTAAGGGAAGTTAATCCTACATATAATTATATTATGGATTTCTTCATTTGAGTAGTAGTATGTCTTACCTGGTTTCCACCACTAGAGGGAGTAAGAGCAGCCTGATGCATACTTCCATGCCTTTCAATACACACGCTCAGTGAAGCCTGATTCTCCAGAGGTCTCACGTCTCCACTGCAGTCCCTGCCACAATAAGGTAATACAGGGGTCCCCACGTAGTCTGGGGGTCCCACGCAGCTCTGATGGAGATTCCTTTTCCCCCCCTGGATTCCGGAGGTCCTCGTGCATGCGTGCCAAGTGCGCTCCCGGGCTAATGGAGGAGGGGGGAGTGTGGTTGTGAGCCGTGCACGTTGGTGGGCACGGCGCTGTACTGCACAGGCGTCAGGCGGCAGTTTTAAAAGCCTGGAGCGTCAGGGGGCTGTAAGTGTGAGATACAGGAGCTGTGGGCAGTAAGCATCCCAAGGGATTGGATCCAGGCAAACCTTAGACACCTACTCAGCATCAGGTTGTGCGGTATTAAGCATATATATATTTATTGTGAGACTTTAAGCACAACAGTGATTGCACTTTATACTAGTACCTCTGCTTTGTAGCTTAGGACTATGTCTCCTCGTAAGAGGATCTCAGGGGGAGGTAACAAGGGCACTGGTAAATCACCACCTAGGTCCAGGGGTTCTAAAAATGCCTGTAAGTTACCATCCCCCCCTGCAAGACTGGAGCCAGCCTCACAGGATGAGTCAGTGCCCCTGTCAGGTTTTGCAGCCTCTCCTAATGTCTCAGCCCCGGTATACATCACTGAGGACTCCCTTAGGGCTTAGGGCTACATTGGACGGTTCTGAAGGGAGAATCATGAATTTTATTTCAGCTTCCCTGAAAGATAGCAGGAAAAGGGGTAGCTCCCCTCCCTCTGTTGAGATTCCTCTTTCAGATGATTCTTCTGATAATGAGGAGAGATCCCTATCTTGGGACAGGGATCTTGAGCAGTTGGAGGAATCAGAGGAAGAGGAGAGAGTCCCCTCCTCCCAGGTGCTCAGAAAACAGGTGCAGTATTATACTGAATTGGTGCATACCACATTCAGAATGCCTGCTGCTGAAGTCGCTATATCCTCTGTTTTCTTCCCTGGGAGTCAGGAAAGTCCCACAGACTGCTTTTTCTTTCCAATTCATCCCTTAATGGATAAATTGATGTATGAGGATTGGGGACATCCCGATAAACAGTTTGCTCCTCCTAAAAGGTTTTCTATGCATTATCCTCTGGAGGAAAGTTTCACCAAGAAATGGGGGGTCCCATCTGTCGATGCGGCTGTTTCTTGTGTGAATAAAAACCTGACCTGTCCGTTGGATAATGCTCAGGTATTATAAGAGGTTGGAAACATTATTAAAAGCCTCCTTTTCCATGACTGGCGCTGTAGTGCAACCTACAGTCGCAGCCGTGGGGTTGTGTCAGTTCCTCAAGGAACAAGTTAAGCAGATGCTTGGCCTCCTTCCCAGTGAGGAAGTGGAGAATTATGCAGAAATACCTCAAATTCTGTGTTTCATGATTGATGCGATTTTGGATTCTGTCCAACAAGCATCTTGTTTGTCTCTCCTGTTGCTACACATGCGAAGGGCCCTATGGCTAAAGCATTGGGCAGCTGAGCTATCATGCAAGAAGCATTTGATTGGGTTCCCGTTTAAAGCGGAACGTTTGTTTGGAGAAGAATTAGACAAATTCGTCCAAAAAAATTCAGGGGGTAAATCTACTCTCCTTCCAGTCAAAATGAGCAAACGCCCATAATTTAGGCGTTCTCTCTCTCCCGGAGCATCAAGCTCTAAAGCGATGGCCTTCTCAACCCTCCTCTACAGGAAAGGCTCAGGGCCAGGCCCAGGGGCAGAAAAAGACTTGGGGGCGAAAGCCTGCCAAGCTGAGCCCAAAAGCTTCCTTGTGAAGGGGCGCCCCCACTCGGCCGAGTGGGGGGAAGGCTTCGGCAGTTTGCAGAAGCCTGGCGGGAAGAGATCCGAGACAAGTGGGTGATCTCTTCGGTATCTCTGGGCTACAAGCTAGAGTTTCAGGAGATTCCACCTTCTCGCTTTCTAAGGTCAAGGATCCCCAGGGACCCAGTAAAGCAAAAACCGCTATTTCTGGCCTTAGATCACTTATTATCCCAGGGGGTGATAGTAGAAGTGGACCCAAAAGAACAGGGTTCAGGGTTTTACTTCATAGTTACTCTGGGTGGGCACAGGAACGGGCCCTCCTGTGAACTATTATATCAAGAATTGTAATTACATGCCCCTGTTAAACAGGGGCGGAAAAATTGGGCCTTAGGCGCTGGTGCTGGTGCCACGACACTGCAACCTCTCCCATATACTCTAGTTGTGGTGCAGGAATGAGCCCTGCTGCAAAGCATTGCATCAAAAATTGTAATCAAACACCCCTGTTAAACAGGGGCTGAAAAATTGGGCTGGTGGCATCACCCAGAACCAAAAATGTTCTTCCGACATATCAGCGGAGGAGGAAGAGGATAGACAATCAACATAACAGGACAGTCACTCAGCATCAGCATAGGCAGTCTTGAAGGGATGTGATATTTAAAAAAATAATTATTTGGTTACATCAGCTTCAGGTGTTTGGTAGCTGTGGGTGATCCAAGACTGATTCATCTTGATGAAGGTTAGTCGATCAACTGAGTCGGTGGACAGGCGCACTCTGTGATCGGTAACAAAGCCACCAGCAGCACTGAAGTTGCGTTCCGAAAGAACGCTTAATGCAGGACAGGCCAGTAGCTCAATTGCATACTGTGCAAGCTCTGGCCAGTGATCCATCCTCAAGACCCAGTAAGCCAGAGGATTTTCGGTGGGAAAGGTGTCCAAGTCTGACCTTGCCCCTAGGTATTCCTGCACCATGTAAATCAGACGCTGGCGATGGTTGCTGGAACCGATCATACCTTGGGGCTGTGGACTAAAAAATTGTCTAAACGCATCGGTCAGACGGCCACCTTCTCCACCGCTCCTTCTGACCGATGCCTCAGCAACACGTTGTCCAGGACCAGGAGTTTGTAACCTCCCAGTCTCTGGGAATGCGTTGCACAGACCTTTCTGCAAGGCCTCCCGGAGATGTCTCATCCTTTGCTCCCTCTGCAACGGCAAGATAAGGTCAGCAACCTTACCCTTGTACCGTAGATCAAGGAGAGTGGCCAGCCAATAATGGTCCCTCTCCTTGATCCGAAGAATACAAGGATCCTTCTGCAGGCTTTGCAGGATCAGGGAGGCCATGCAGTGTAGGTTAGTTGAGGCATTCGGTCTGGAGTCCTCTGGGTCACTAAGGACAACATGATCCGCAGCTACCTCCTCCCAGCCACGTACAAGTCCACGGGTTTCTTGGGACTGTAAATCATCCCTACAAGACTGCTGCTGCTGCTGATGCTGAGTGCCAGCCTCTACCTCCATGCTGACACAATCATCCTCCTCCTCCTCCTCCTCCTCATCCTCTTCCTGTGTGATGGGTGGCACAGCAGGAACACTGTCTGCATAAATGGGGCCTTGAGAGGCAAGGAAGTCCTCCTCTTCCTGCCTCTGTTCTGCCTCAAGTGCCCTGTCCATTATTCCACGCAGCGTATGCTCCAAGAGGTGGACAAGAGGTAAAGTGTCACTGATGCATGCACTGTCACTGCTCATCATCCTTGTGGCCTCCTCAAATGGTGACAGGACAGTGCATGCATCCCTGATCATGCCCCACTGGCGTGGTGAGAAAAAACCAAGCTCCCCTGACCCTGTCCTGGTGCCGTAGTCACACAGGTACTCATTGATGGCCCTCTGCTGCGTGTGTATCATATAAATGTACTCACCAAGGCCAAGATGCTGAGAGCGGTCACTGTTGCGACTCAGCGCAGACCACCCCTGAGGGTGGCACAGAGGGTGGTTGCACCAAGAGGCACAAGCTACCAGTAGGACAGTCACATGCTAGTTGATCCGCAGGTAGCTTGAGCAGAGCTGAAAGTTGATGTCCCGTGGGAAGGTCCAGAAGCAATGGTAGCAAGTCCGTAAGGCAAAGGCAGAATCCAGGAGGCAGGCCAGAGGTCAAACACAGTCCAGATCAGGAGACAACAAGTACCAGGAACGCTGAGACAGAAGGATAATCCAAGAGAAGCCAGGGGTCGAACACAGGAGATAGCAGGTAGGTCCAGATGCAGGCTGAGGGTCAAACACATTCAGAAAGCGGGAGTCCAAGGTCAAGCCAGAGGTCGGGTCAGGAGAAGATCAGCGAGGACGTTGAGGCAATCCGGGTCACAACAGGTAATACAGATCACAGGAACAGATGTGGGAATCACAGGAAGCTGAAGACGAACCAGCAGTGTGTTTGGATGACCTCACTTCCTTTATAGGCCAACGAGGGGTCACACCCTGTGTGTGTGCTTGTGTGCTTTAGCTTATTTCTATTGCACACAGCTGTGCGCCAGAGCGCTTTACCCGTGTGCACCTTATGACAGTGTGCAGCCGCTGCAGCATGGCCAACGTTGAGTTCCACCTGGAGGGCATGTCACATATAAGGCGGTTCTTGGGCAGGTTCAACTCCTTTTGGAGCTCAGCCAGCTGAGCACAGGCATTAAATGATCGGCGGAAATGCACACAGACTTTCCTGGCCTGCTTTAGGACATCCTGTAAGCCCGGGTACCTGCCCAAGAACCGCTGCACCACCAGGTTAAGGACGAGAGCCACACAGGGCACATGGGTCAGTTGTCCCTGTCGGAGGGCGGAGAGGAGGTTGGTGCCATTGTCGCAAACCACCATTCCTGGCTTAAGCTGGCGTGGCGTCAACCACCTTTCGGCCTGCCCCTGCAGAGCTGACAAAACATCCGCCCCAGTGTGGCTCCTGTCCCCCAAACAAACCAGCGCAAGCACGGCATGGCATCGTTTTGCCTGCGTACTTGCGTAGCCCCTGGAACACCTACGGAGCACCGCTGGTTCTGAGGACAGAGCACTGGAAGAGGCCATGGAGGAAGAAGAAGAGGAGGGGGTGGAGGAGAGAGGTGGGTCACAACCAATAGTAGCATTTTGGAGGCATGGTGGCGGAACAACCTCCAACACTACTGCACCTTGTCCTGCATCCTTCCCAGCTGCCAGAAGAGTGACCCAATGGGCCGTGAAAGACAGGTAACGTCCCTGTCCATGCCTGTTGGACCATGAGTCACCGCCCTGTCCAGCGAGGCAAGGACATTGCCTTCCACATGCCGGTAGAGAGCCGGAATCGCCTTCCGTGAGAAAAAGGCATTTGGGGACCTGCCACTGAGGAACCGCACATTGTACAAACTCACGGAAGGGGGCCGAGTCTACCAACTGAAAAGGCAGCAGTTGAAGTGCTAGCAATTTAGCCAAGCTAGCATTCAACCGCTGGGCATGTGGATGGCTGGGAGTGAACTTCTTTCGGCGGTCCAGCAGCTGGGGCAGGGACATTTGCCTGCTATAATCGGACATGGGTGTACTGCTAGCAGAGTGCCCGGAAGCACTTGGCTGTGACACACCTAATTCTACACCTTCATTCCTCTCAGAGCAGGTTTCAGAGAGGACTCAAGGTCTAGTGGGGTTAGAGATCCCAGCTGATGAGGAGCAAGGAGAGGTCCGCTTTGTTCTTTGGTGTGGGTCTTTGAGGTACGCTTGCCAACGAGCTGCATGGCAGGTCAACATATGTCTGGTCAAACATGTGGTGCCCAAGCGGCTGATGTTTTGGCCACGCGAGATACGCTTGAGACATATGTTGCAAATAGCAGCGGTGCGATCTGATACACTTGTCTCAAAAAAGGCCCACACCAAAGAACTTTTAGAATAATGCGCAGAGGCAGCGCCCCGCACAGACGGAGCTCTGCGGTGTGATTCAGTCGGTGTGCTGCTCCTAAGCTGGCCCCCGGAGGTCATCCTGCCTCGTTGGACATGTGCCTCCTCCTCTCTCCTACCAGGCACCCACGTGGAGTCAGTGCCCTAATCATCCCCTCCCTCTTCATCGCTGGAGCAAACCTGGCAGTATGCTGTTGCTTGTGGAACATGACTGCCAGATTGCTGTCCTTCTTGAGCATCCCCTCTCTCTGCGCTCACGCTACTGCCTTCCTCTAGCTGAGTATCATCATCAGAGCCTACAAAACACTGGACATCCTCCTGGAGCATGTACCCAACACTGTGCTCAAAGAGTTCAGGAGACTCCTCAGGAGGACGTGGTGGGTCTAGGGAAGGAGTCACTGATGATGACATTGAGAGGAGGGAAGACGATGCGTTGGCAGCTGCTTTGCTAGTACCCTGAGCCTGGGGGAGAGAGGATGAGGAGGATGGAGGGCTTGGTCATCCACTCTACCAAGTCTTCGGCATGTTGCGGCTCAACATGTCCAGCTGCCGAAAAGAAGGACAAGCGTGTCCCATGGCCACGTGCTGATGATGACGATGCACCGCGTCCACGACCAGCACTGTTGTCTCGAGACACAGAGCCTGCTTGCCCTCTTTTATCGGCTCGCGCCTGTCTGCCTCTCCTTGCTGGCCTTCCAGACATGGTAATGGCCTTAAGGGAGATGGGAAAACCAGCAATTGGGTAGTGTATATTGTGCTGGAGGCACACACAACACCCACTAACTCCTGCAGATGGCAGATGGCTCAATTAGAGAAGAGCTATGTAGGTGGATATAATGGTGTATACTTTAAGCCGCGTACACACGGGTGGACTGTATGGCCTACTTAGTCCGGCGAAACACATTTCAGCGGACAGTCCGCTCGTGTGTGGGCTTCAGCGGACTTTTTCAGCGTGCAGTCTGGCGTACTAAGTATTTCGGAATTTCCGTAATACTGTCCGTCATACTTTGGTTTCAGCGGACAATCCGCTCGTGAATAGGCTAGTTCGACGGACTAAGAATGGCGCATGCTCAGAAAGGATTTACACGGCGGAAGGTTGCATTGCTGTGTATTGGACTTCCTATTTCTAGTCCCGTCGTACGTGCTGTACACGTCATCGCGCAAGCTTTCGACAGACTGTTTGTGCATCCGTGTGTGGTCAAGTCCGTTCATTCGAAAGTAGGACGGACTGTCCGTCGGATTGTATGACGGACTAAGTAGGCCATACAATCCACCCGTGTGTACGTGGCTTCAGTCAGGGCACGCAGACAGCACGCACAATCTCCTACAACTGACTGCAAGCTCTATTTAAAAAGAGCAAGATAGCTAGCTATATAGGTGGATATAACGGTGTATTCTGCGGTCAGGGCACGCAGACATCACGCACAATCTCCTACAACTGACTGCAAACTCTATTTAAAAGGAGCAAGATAGCTAGCTATATAGGTGGATATATTGGTGTATACTGTGGTCAGGGCACGCAGACAGCACGCACAATCTCCTACAACTGACTGCAAGCTCTATTTAAAAAGAGCAAGATAGCTAGCTATATAGGTGGATATAACGGTGTATTCTGCGGTCAGGGCACGCAGACAGCACGCACAATCTCCTACAACTGACTGCAAGCTCTATTTAAAAAGAGCAAAATAGCTAGCTATATAGGTGGATATATTGGTGTATTCTGTGGTCAGGGCACGCAGGCAGCACACACAATCTCCTACAGCTGACTGCAAGCTCTATTTAAAAAGAGCAAGATAGCTAGCTATATAGGTGGATATAACGGTGTATACTGCGGTCAGGGCACGCAGACAACAACCACTACAGAAGAGCAAGAACGCAAAATCGTCCGATAATGAATGGTGTATACTGTGTTGAAGGTACACAGAACACCCACTAACTCCTACAGACGCCAACACTATACACAAGGCCGCTGCGCTGGCAGCCTTATATATAGTGATGGACTAACTTCCGACGGGACGTTTCGCCAACGCGGACCGCGAACGCGGCCGATAGTTCGCGAACCGTAAAGGCTAAGGCCGCGTACACACGGGCGGATTGTCTGTCCAACTTAGTCCGCTGAACCGTGTTTCAGCGGACAATCCGCTCGTGTGTGGGCTTCAGCGGACTTTTTCAGCGGACTGTCTGACGAACAAAGTCTTACGGAATTTCCGAAATTTTGTCCGTTCAAACTTGGTTTTGTCCGTCCAAACTTGGTTTCAGCGGACAGTCCGCTCGTGTGTAGACAAGTTGGACGGACTAAGTATGGCGCATGCTCAGAAAGGATTTACATGGCCGAAGGTTGCATTGCAGTGTATAGGACGTCGTTTTTCTAGTCCCGTCGTACGTGCTGTACACGTCATCGCGCACGCTTTCAGCGGACTGTCTGCTCATCGTGTGTGGTCAAGTCCGTTCATGCAAATTTTGAAAGGACTGTCTGTCGGATTGTCTGACGAACTTAGTTGGCCAGACAATCCGCCCGTGTGTACGCGGCCTAAGAAGAGGGTACAGGAGATGATCACCAGCAGCGTGACATACAGTAATGACACCTGCACCATGATAGAGTGATCTGACACCAGCACCGTGATAGAGAGCACTGACATCAGCAGCGTGACATACAGCAATGATACCTGCACCGTGATAGAGTGATCTGACACCAGCACCGTGATAGAGAGCACTGACATCAGCAGCGTGACATACAGCAATGACACCTGCACCGTGATAGAGTGATCTGACACCAGCACCGTGATAGAGAGCACTGACATCAGCAGCGTGACATACAGCAATGACACCTGCACCGTGATAGAGTGATCTGACACCAGCACCGTGATAGAGAGCACTGACATCAGCAGCGTGACATAAAGCACTGACACCAGCACCGTGATATACAGCACTGACACCAGCACTGTGATATACAGCACTGACACCTGCACCGTAAGCAGCCCCAGGAGTAAGTCAGCATAGCACAGGGATGGTGGGAGCTCCTCATAATGAGCATAGCACAGGGATGGTGGGAGCCCCTCATAATGAGCATAGCACAGGGATGGTGGGAGCCCCTCATTATATGCACAGCAGAGGTACAGCCCCAGGAGTAAGTCAGCATAGCACAGGGATGGTGGGAGCCCCTCATAATAAGCAGCCCCAGGAGGAAGTGAGCATAGCACAATGATGGTGGGAGCCCTTCATAATGAGCATAGCACAGGGATGGTGGGAGCCCCTCATAATATGCACAGCAGAGGTACAGCCCCAGGAGTAAGTCAGCATAGCACAGGGATGGTGGGAGCCCCTCATAATGAGCATAGCACAGGGATGGTGGGAGCCCCTCATAATAAGCAGCCCCAGGTGGAAGTCAGCATAGAACAGGGATGGTGGGAGCCCCTCATAATGAGCATAGCACAGGGATGGTGGGAGCCCCTCATAATATGCATAGCAGAGGTACAGCCCCAGGAGGAAGTCAGCACAGCACAGGGATGGTGGGGGCCCCTCATAATAAGCAGCCCCAGGAGGATGTCAGCATAGCACAGGGAAGGTGGGAGCCTTTCATAATAAGCAGCCCCAGGAGGAAGTCAGGACAGCACAGGGATGGTGGGAGCCCCTCATAATGAGCATTACACAGGGATGGAGGGAGCCCCTCATAATAAGCAGCCCCAGGAGTAAGTCAGCATAGCACAGGGATGGTGGGAGCCCCTCATAATGAGGATAGCAAAGGGATGGTGGGAGCCCCTCATAATATGCACAGCAAAGGTACAGCCCCAGGAGGAAGTCAGTACAGCACAGGGATGGTGGGAGCCCCTCATAATAAGCAGCCCCAGGAGGAAGTCAGCACAGCGCAGGGATGGTGGGAGCCCCTCATAATGAGCATAGCACAGGGATGGTGGGAGCCCCTCATAATATGCACAGCAGAGGTACAGCCCCAGGAGGAAGTCAGTACAGCACAGGGATGGTGGGAGCTCCTCATAATAAGCAGCCCCTGGAGGAAGTCAGCACAGCACAGGGATGGTGGGAGCCCCTCATAATAAGCAGCCCCAGGAGAAATATGACACTGTTCAACCTCTTCAAACAGGAGAGTACGGGCATATAGTACGGGGTGCTTTTTTAATACAAGGAAGTGAGCCAAATGAAGAAAGAAGGTCTGTGTGCTCGATTAAAAAAATCGCTTATAGACATATACATGGTCTACTGGTCACATGTGTTGAATTCCTCCGAGATCCATGCCTCATTCATTTTTAGAAATGTGAGGTAGTTAACACTGTCGTGAGCTAGGCGAGTACGCTTATCGGTCACGATCCCCCCTGCTGCGCTGAACGTCCTTTCGGACAGGACACTGGACGAGGGGCAAGCCAACAGTTCCATTGCAAATTGGGCAAGCTCTGGCCAGAGGTCAAGCCTGCGCATTCAGTAGTCCAGGGGTTCATCACTCCTCAGAGCGTCCACATCGGCCGTTAACCCGATGTAGTCGGACACCTGGCGGTCTAGGCGTTCCCTGATGCTGGATCCGGATGACACTTGTCGATGGGTCGGCTGAAAGAATGACCTCATATCAGAAGTCACCAACACATCTTCAAACCGGCTTCTTCTTGCAGGCGCTGTTGGATTGGTACCCGCAACTCCTTCTCTGGGAGTGGGAATTTCTCCTCTGCCAGCGCACGCAAAAGCAGAATGCAGCATTTCTCGAAGTAAGGCCTGGAAGTGCTCCATTCTGACAGCCCTCTGTGACTGCGGTAACATTTCTGCCATTTTGTGTTTGTACCGGTGGTCTAAGTACGTTGCCACCCAGTACTGGTCCTTGACCCTTATGCTTTTTATACAGGGGTCCCTATTAAAACACTGGAGCATGAAGGCCCCCATTTGCACTAAACTGGAAGCGGTGTGGTGGCCTGGCTCCTGCTCATTATCCAGGATAATGTCGTCCTCTTCATTCTCCTCTCCCCATCCACGCCAAACAACAGGGATCCCAGAAAGGTTTAAAGCATGCTCTTCTTGCTCCTCCTCATCCGCCCCGGCACCATCCTCCTCTGACTCCTCTTCAGACTCCTGTTGTTCACTTGTCTCAGATAGAGTAGCCCCCCCTGGGAATTCATCCAGCATTGCGACTTCCTCATCTTCCTGCTCCTGCTCCTCCACAGCTTGATCAACGACACGACGCAATGCATGCTCCATAAAGAAGGCATAAGGTACCATGTCACTGATGGCGCCATGGCTGCGACTGACCAGTTTGGTGATCTCCTCAAATGGCCGCAGAGCAGCCACTGGCGTCGTGAAAAAACCCCCAGCTCCCCAGAACCTGTTCTGCCGCAGAGTTCATACAGGTAGACGTTAACTGCACGTTTCTGCTGGAGCAGCCTATCAAGCATATAGAAGGTTGAGTTCCATCGCGTCGAGCAATCAAATAAGACGTCTGACCGGCAGATTGTGTCGCCGCTGAATGTCAGCAAGGCGAGCCATGGCCGTGTAAGATCTTCTGAAATGGGCCGTGATTTTCCTTGCCTGCCGCAAGATGTCCTGGACCCCAGGTTATTTGACAATGAATCGCTGCACGACCAAGTTTAAGACGTGTGCCATGCATGGCACGTGCGTAATTTTGCCCTGTTTCAATGGCTAAGCAGATTGGCATCATTGTCACACACCACTTTACCAACTGTCAAATTGAGCGGTGTAAGCCACTGATCTGCCTGTGAACGCAAAGCTGAAAGGAGTGCCGGGCCAGTGTGGCTCTTGGCTTCCAGGCACAACAGACGCAGCACGGCATGGCAACGTCTCACCTGGCATGTCGAATAGGTTCTGGGGAGCTTGGGCGGCGCAGCGGAAGAGACTCTAGCAGTGGAAAAGGAGGAGTCAGCCGAGGAGGAGAGGGAGGAGGATGGAGTAGGAGGAGGAGGAGAAGAACCAGGCCTGCATGCAATCCGTGGCGGTAAAACCAAATCTACACGGGTGCCATGGGTTACATGCTTGACGGCCGTCAGAAGGTTCACCCAGTGGGCAGTAAAAGTGATATACCTTCCCTGCCCGTGTTTGCTAGACCACGTGTCTGTGGTCAGATGTATCTTGGCACCGACACTGTGTGCCAGAGATACATTCACTTGCCGCTGAACATGGCCATATAGCTCTGGGATGCCCTTCTCTGAGAAATACTTCCTTCCTGGGACCTTCCATTGTGGTGTTCCAATGGCCACAAATTTTCAAAAGGCCTCCGAGTCCACCAGTTTATATGGCAGTAGTTGGCGGGCTATCAGTTCTGACAAGCCAGCCATCAACCGTTGGGCAAGAGGGTTATCCGGCGTCATCATTTTTTTACGCTCGAACATTAGGCCCATGGAAGCCTGCCTTTTTACAGAAAAACGTGAGCTTGGCGTGATGGAAGGTGGAGTGGAGGATAATTGTGAGGAGAGAGGAGAAGGAGAAGTAGAAGACGAGGCTGGACGGTGAGAGCCTGGAGTGTAGCTTTGTGTGTTCCGTTGCTCCCACTGGGCTCGGTGATGGCTGCTCATGTGCCTTCTTAAGGCGGTCATCCCTAGGTGAGTGTTGGGCTTACCGCGACTAATGCGTTGACTGCAAAGATTGCAGATGGCAACACTATTGTCAGCAGCGGACACGTTAAAAAAAGCCCACACTGCGGAGCCATGTGCCGGCATCCTGGGAGCGCTAGATGTGACCGTACATGGTCGATGACTCGCTCCTGATACATTAGCAGTCTGCTTTGTCCCTCCTGTGCAATGTAAGTTATTCCTGCTTCTCCTCCCTATCTGCTGGTCCATATCTCCCTCTGAACTCCCCTCTTCTTCCTCTCTTGTGGGCACCCACGTGACATCACTAGACACGTCATCATCGAAGTCACCTTCCCCACCACTATAAGTAGAGATCTCGGAGTAGGCAGCAACACCGGGGACCAACCTCCTCCTTGGGCTGATCTGGGTACTGTCGTCAGACTGCTGAGTGGCGGTTCTTGCTACCTCCTCTTCCTGATCCAATGCCAAGAGTGGCTGCGCATCAGAAATGTCTTGATATGGATCGGAAAATTATTCCTGTAACTCAAGCGGAATGTATGTGGTGGTGGTGGTGTTGTTGGTGGTAGTGTCTTTGGGGGTGCACATAGCAGAGAGTGAAGAAGAGGGTGCAGATCGAGAGGATGAGGAGGGTGCTGAAGAGTAAGGCTGAGTGAGCCACTCAACCAAGTCTGGTGCGTCCTTTAAAGTAATTGAACGCACCTTCTGCAACTTCCCACTTTGGCTCAAGCCTGTTGCTCCTGCCCTACCCCTACCACCCCTGCGGAAGGGCCTGCCTCCTCCTCTGCCTGTCATTTTTTAAATGACCCTGTGACAAAACTCTCAGTCCCTATACTGATAAAGGACTGCTGCAGAATAGGGCAGCAGTCAGCAGTAGTGCACCTCAACCCTATATATTGTGGACCTATACCAGTCCTTAAGGATTAGCAGACTGTACCTCACTCAACTCTATGTACTGTAGTACCCTATACCTTACCAGTCCTTATAAGGACCTTTGTGGAACTAGTAGGTTGTGAATAATTAGCAGACTGTACCTCAGTCCCTATACTGTTAAAGGACTGCTGCAGCAGAAGGGCAGCAGTCAGCAGTAGTGCACCTCAACCCTATATATTGTGGACCTATACCAGTCCTTAAGGAATAGCAGACTGTACCTCACTCAACCCTATGTACTGTAGTACCCTATACCTTACCAGTCCTTATAAGGACCTTTGTGGAACTAGTAGGTTGTGAATGATTAGCAGACTGTACCTCAGTCCCTACACTGATAAAGGACTACTGCAGCAGAAGGGCAGCAGTCAGCAGTAGTGCACCTCAACCCTATATATTGTGGACCTATACCAGTCCTTAAGGAATAGCAGACTGTACCTCACTCAACCCTATGTACTGTAGTACCCTAGACCTTACCAGTCCTTATAAGGACCTTTGTGGAACTAGTAGGTTGTGAATGATTAGCAGACTGTACCTCAGTCCCTATACTCATAAAGGACTACTGCAGCAGAAGGGCAGCAGTCAAGTATAATATTCTTTCTATATTTGGAAGAAAGAATATTATACGTGTACAAGCCTATTACCATACCAGTCCTGAAAAGAACCTTTGTGGACCTAATAGTAACAGCTACTGATTAAACTGACTGTCCCTCACTGCCACACACAGCTTCCTGCCTGTCCCTATTTAAACTGACAAAACACAGGCTGCTGGAACAATAACTTGAATAGCACTCAAAACTATATCCTGTACTACTTTACCATACCAGTCCTGAAAAGGACTTTTGTGGACCTAATAGTAACAGCTAATGATTAAACTGACTGTCCCTGCTGCACACAGCGTCCTGTCCCTCTCTCTACACTGACAAAAGACAGGCTGCTGCAACAATCACTAGCACAGCAGTGCCTCAAACCTATATCCTGAACTACACCTAACACCTATACCATACCAGTCCTGAAAATAACTTTTGTGGACCTAATAGCTAGCGATTTGGGTCACTGCAGTCTCTCCCTGCTCCACACAGCAACCTCTCCCTATAGTGACATACGAAAGAATGTAAAATGGCCGCCGGATCGGGTCTATTTATAAGTTAGGGGGAATGCCCAAGTGTCCAGGTGCTGTAATGTCTGAATTGGCTGTCCTGTACCCCATGATGGATGTGTCATCATAGGTCAAAGTTCTTTTACACAATAAATACGGAAGTCCGCCGGGCGAACGGCGGCAATAGTCCACCGATCGGGCGGACCGCGAACAGCCGAAATTCGCTGCGAAACGACCGCCGGGCAAACCGTTCGGCCATCCCTACTTATATAGTGTGGGGCGTGTACTACACAGCCTGAGCTATGATTGGCCACAGGCAACCTGCCTGTGGCCAATCATGGCTCTCCTCGCTGCCGGCGCAGTGATTGGCCAAGCACGCGGGGTCACAGTGCATGCTTGGCCAATCATGAGCCAGCAATGCACTGCGATGGCGCAGTGCATTGTGGGCCGTGAGCACCACACGAATTTGGCGCGAACGGCCCATAACGTTCGGTATTCACTGAACGGACGAACATAGCAGAGAGTGAAGAAGAGGGTGCAGATCGAGAGGATGAGGAGGGTGCAGAAGAGTAAGGCTGAGTGAGCCACTCAACCAAGTCTGGTGCGTCCTTTAAAGTAATTGAATGCACCTTCTGTAACTTCAAGACAAAACTAGAACCCAAATAGATACTAAGAATATCCAGAACGACGTTTATCCAATACAATTAGAGATTAAGAGTATGGGAAAGAGACTGGGCAGCTATGCCCTTAAAATGGATGAAATAGAAAATAGGTCCCGACGAGATAATATCAGGATGATGGGGTTACCTGAGAAAAACGAAGGCCCTGATCCCATAAAATTCCTGGAAGACTGGTTTATTGAACTTTTTGGTAGGGAAAGCTTCTCATCCTTTTTTTCGCTAGAACGGGCCCATCGGGTTCCCTTTAGAGCTCCGCCTCCAGGAGGCTGTCCTAGACCTATGCTGCTGAAATTCTTTAATTACAAAGACAAGGTGACATTGATGCGTAAAGCGAGAGAGATGGGGGACATCTCTTATAAAGGCACGAAGATCTCACTTTATCCAGATTATTCTCCTGAACTGCAGAGACGCAGGGCGGAATTCCGTGGAATTAAATCTACATTACAGATGTATAGAGTATCATATGTACTTTTATACCCAGCGAGACTGTGGGTGATGACGCCGAATGGGACTCAGATATTTGACTCCCCAACTGGGGCATCACTATGGTTGGAAGCTAATAAGGAGACCCTGCAGAGAAACCAGGGGGAAAGGGAGGGAAATCAGCGAGAGGGGGTGGGAGGGGGAGAGTGGGAGGGGAGAAGGGAGAGAGAATAGGGGAAGAGGGGCAAAAATGGATATAAGAAAAAGGGGAGGGGAACAGTGGTTTGATTAAAAATAATGGGAAGTGGGAGGTAAATTTGAGGAACGTTGGAAGGGAGACAGTGGGGGCGGTATATGGGTGATTGGGAAAAAAAGAAGGTGTATGGAGGGTAAGGTCACGTATAATCCCCCTAGGGAGCACCTAGGTAGGTGGTGGAAGGGGAGGGTGGTAGGGGCGGGACGGGATGGGGGGAGGGGGATGTGGGGGGGAGGTGGGAAGGGTAAAATGTTTGTAAAATATCATGAGAAGGTAAAAAATGAATATTGCACGATACATGATCAGAAGAAGGAGATAAACACTAGTTTGCACGTTGATAAAGATATACACCCAAGGGTTAAAGTTAATTTACAAGTAAATAGAGCACTGAATTATCAAAAGGAGGAGAAATGTATACGGGTGCACTTGGATTATGGTGATATTTGCAGGATTTTTTTTTTTTCTTTGTTGTTATGTATATTTGTTTTGTTTGCCCGCTCCGCTCTCTTCTCCTTGGGCCAGTTTTCTCCCTTTTGTTTTTTTCTTTTTTCTCCGATAGATGATACAGGTTAAAACACTTAATATTGGGTCATGGAATGTGAGGGGCCTGGGTAGTACGATTAAGAAAGCGGCAGTTTTTTCCATGTTAGAGAGGTTCAATGTGGGACTGGCCTGCTTGCAGGAGACACACTTGACAAAGTTGTCTATATCGCAAATAAAAAATAGGAAATTTCAACAGCAGTATCACTCAGTATATACTTCTTATTCAAGAGGAGTGAGTGTGATAATAAAAGAAGGAGTGAGCTTCTCCTGCAGGCAGGTCAGTATTGATGAAATGGGCCGTTATATTTTCCTATATGGCGTATTGGAGGGTAGATGTTGTATTTTGGCAAATATATATATCCCTCCACCGTTTAAAATGGAGGTTATGTATAGATTAATGGAATTTATCGGGGACAAGGAAGATATTCCAATTATAGCGCTGGGTGACTTTAACAAAGTCCTTGATGAAGAGATTGATAGGTTTCCCCCCAGGATGCGAACCAGGAATACGGGAGTAACCAGGTTGAGTTGTTTTTTGAAGGAAATGGGATTAATGGATGTATGGAGAGAGAGAAACCTGAGAGTTAAACAATACTCCTGTTTTTCAGGATCGTATCTTACCCTCTCTAGAATAGACCTGGTCTTAGGAAACGCAGAATTAGTACAAAATATAAGGAACATAGCATATATGCCCAGAGGAGTTTCTGACCATTCGCTGTTGGTGGTGACCTTAAACACCGGGGAAAATAGCACACAAGGAGGATGGAAAATCAGCCCATTCTGGCTTGAATTAATAAAAGACGTAGAGGAGATCTCATCAAAAATTCAAGAGTTTATAGGGTTTAATACGGGTACTGCTCCAATTAGCGTAACATGGGATGCCCTAAAGGCTTTTCTTAGGGGCATCCTGATCCAGCAGGTAGCAAGAGTCAAGCGAAAAGCAAGGGTCTGGGAGGAATGTATCAGGAAGGAACTGATCAAGGCTGAAAATAACTATGTAAAAGACCCAACCCCAGAAAATCAAAAAATATGGCTAACTAAACAACAAGGGTATAAGATAGCAGTTACAAAAAAGGAAGAGAGTAAGCGTATGTGTCAGAGGCAGCGTTATTTTGGGGAGGGGGAGGGGGCGGGTAGAATGTTGGCCAGGCTGGTGAAAACAAACTCACCGCCGTCAGTTGTTACTAGAATTAGAACTAGGATGGGGGCACTGTCCTTAAGTGGTGAAGACATAGTAGAAACCTTTAGAGCTTATTATCAAGAACTGTATCAATCACAAGGGATGCGGGAGAAAAGGGAGATGGATGGTTTCTTGGAGGGAGTGGAGTTGGTGACCCTTACCCAAGAGGAGAGGGAAGTGTTAGACGCCCCGATAACCCTCAGTGAACTACAACAAGCAGCGTCCGGGATGGCTAGTCAAAAGGCCCCAGGACCTGACGGGTTACCGGGCGAGATACATAGATACTATGGAGAGACGCTGCTCCCAGAATTGTATAAGACATTAAGGGGTGCCGCGGAGAAGGGTAAACTGCCTGCCTCGATGACAGAAGCTATTATTATCGTCAGGGCCGCTGATAAGCCAGTACAGCTGACCCTGTTGTACCGGGCCCAGCCAGCAGGGGGGCCCGAGCAATCTTAACAGCATTTAGAATAATAAAAAAAAAAAAAAAAGTCTGACTGCACAGGGCTGACCAAGGGAGGAGGAGAGCATCACCCCAGGAGCCTGGATCACAGATAACACAGGGGTCTATGGATAAGAGAAGAGCGGACATGTATTCCTATCAGCACCCGAGCCTCCCTCCCCCTCCTCGGGAAGGACAGAACACCGGAGCTCTTCTCAAGGCAAGATAACAGGTGACAGATTGCATTCTTCTCCTGTGATCACCGTTCTGCCTCTGTACAAATCTGTGCTGTAAACTTGCCCTGCACCTCAGCAGGACAGGTCTGGTGGAAGTGAAAGCTAAATTCATGAATATGCTAGGAAAATAATGGGACTTTTCAGGGACTACACACAGATGCATTTCACAAAATCATTCTTTTAATATATGTGTATGTTGAATATATTTATATAGCACCTGAAAAGTCCCAGTATATTCCTAACATATTCATAAAGTTGAGTATTAACAGCAAAGAAAGTGTATACATATATATAATACAACCCATCTCCAGGAAATGAAATAAAGTCCAACCTTGCAGTGTGTGTGTGGGGGGGGGGGGATAGACTCTTTCACTTACCGTATATACTCGAGTATAAGCCGAGATTTTCAGCCTCTTTTTTGAGGCTGAAAGTGCCCCCCTCGGCTTATACTCGAGTCATCGCTGTCTGCCTGCTCGATCAGCGTGTCGAGCAGACAGACAGCGGCCATTCTATTCTAATTCAAAAGCCGCGCCTCCGGCTCCGCCTTCGCCTGTGATAGGCGGAACACTGAATTTCCCAGCAGCCTGTGTTCCGCCTATCACGGACATCCGCTCATCCTCGTACTACGGACGAGGATGAAAGGATGGCCGTGATAGGCGGAACACAGACTGCTGGGAAATTGTGTTCCGCCTATCACAGACAGGGAGGCGCGGCATTTGAACAGGAAAATGGGCGCCGACGAAGAGCGGTGATCCTGGGACGGGACCGGACGGAGGCTCGGCTCGGCTCGGGACGGGACGGGACCGGACGGAGTCTCGGGACGGGACGGGACCGGACCGGACGGAGGCTCGGCTCGGGACAGGACGGGACCGGACGGAGGCTCGGGACCGGACGGAGGCTGGGGACACAGGTAGGCTGGACACACAAGGCCTCACACACACACACACACACACACACACACACACACACACACACACACACACACACACACACACACACACACACACACACACACACACGGATGGACACACACACAGGGATGGACACACACACAGGGATGGATGGATGGATGGATGGACGGACACACACACAGGGATGGATGGATGGATGGATGGATGGATGGACGGACACACACACAGGGATGGATGGATGGATGGACACACACACACACACAGGGATGGATGGATGGATGGACACACACACACACAGGGATGGATGGATGGATGGACACACACACAGGGATGGACAGGCATATCTCACCCTCGGCTTATACACGAGTCAATAGGTTTCCCAGTTTTTTGGGGGTAAATTGGGGGCCTCGGCTTATACTCGGGTCGGCCTATACTCGAGTATATACGGTACCTGTTTCCATGCTCCAGCCAGCTGCAGAGCCCTCTTCCTCCACCAAACCTCAGCCTCATCACATCGCAGGGGGCTGAAGTGTGAGCAACTGGGCTTAGGTGTCTGTTTTGTGAAGCAGTGATCAGCAGAGATCCAGAGGATCGCCGCTGATCACAGCCCATAAACAGTTTATGAACCAGAGCAGGGCTGGTGCAAGGATCGTTGACACCCTAGGCGAAAACCTAATTTTGCCCCCCCCCCCCCCCGGCTGCGCCCATGACTCCACCTTACCCTGCCCTTGCTACACATGACCTATCTGACCCCTACACTGACCCCCTGACACATAAACTAATCCACCTGACTCCTACTTCCTGCACTACTCACATCACACTGACCCCTACACCGACCCACCTGGCACCTACGCTGACACCTACACTGACCATCACGCTGACACCTACACATACCCTGAAAACACATACCCTGACACATACAATGGCACTGACGCATACACTGAGGCATACACTGACATGACACATACACTGACACGACACATTACACTGACACAACACATTACACTGACACGACACATTACACTGACACGACACATTACACTGACACGACACATTACACTGACACAACACATTACACTGACACGACACATTACACTGACATGACACATCACACTGACACATCACACTGGCATGACACATACACTGACACTGGCATGACACATACACAGACACATCACACTGGCATGACACATACACTGACACTGGCATGACACATACACAGACACATCACACTGGCATGACACTGGCATGACACATACACAGACATCACACTGACATGACACAGACACATCACATACACTGACACTGGCATGACACATACACAGACACATCACACTGGCATGACACATACACAGACACATCACACTGGCATGACACATACACAGACACATCACACTGGCATGACACATACACAGACACATCACACTGACATGACACATACACTGGCATGACACATACACAGACACATCACACTGACATGACACATACACTGGCATGACACATACACAGACACATCACACTGACATGACACATACACAGACACATTACACTGGCATGACACATACACAGACACATCACACTGACATGACACATACACATACACTGGCATGACACATACACTGACACTGGCATGACACATACACAGACACATCACACTGGCATGACACATACACAGACACATCACACTGACATGACACAGACACATCACACTGACATGACACATACACAGACACATCACACTGACATGACACAGACACATCACACTGACATGACACATATACTGACACTGACATGACACATACACAGACACATCACACTGACATGACACATACACATCACACTGACATGACACATACACATCACACTGACATGACACATACACAGACACATTACACTGGCATGACACATACACAGACACATCACACTGACATGACACATACACAGACACATCACACTGACATGACACATACACAGACACATCACACTGACATGACACATACACAGACACATCACACTGACATGACACATACACAGACACATCACACTGACATGACACATACACAGACACATCACACTGACATGACACATACACAGACACATCACACTGACATGACACATACACAGACACATCACACTGACATGACACATACACTGACACATCACACTGGCATGACACATACACTGACACATTACACTGGCATGACACATACACTGACACATTACACTGGCATGACACATACACATCACACTGGCATGACACATACACAGACACATCACACTGACATGACACATACACTGGCATGACACATACACAGACACATCACACTGACATGACACATACACAGACACATTACACTGGCATGACACATACACAGACACATCACACTGACATGACACATACACTGGCATGACACATACACTGACACTGGCATGACACATACACAGACACATCACACTGGCATGACACATACACAGACACATCACACTGACATGACACAGACACATCACACTGACATGACACATACACAGACACATCACACTGACATGACACAGACACATCACACTGACATGACACATATACTGACACTGACATGACACATACACAGACACATCACACTGACATGACACATACACATCACACTGACATGACACATACACATCACACTGACATGACACATACACAGACACATTACACTGGCATGACACATACACAGACACATCACACTGACATGACACATACACAGACACATCACACTGACATGACACATACACAGACACATCACACTGACATGACACATACACAGACACATCACACTGACATGACACATACACAGACACATCACACTGACATGACACATACACAGACACATCACACTGACATGACACATACACAGACACATCACACTGACATGACACATACACAGACACATCACACTGACATGACACATACACAGACACATCACACTGGCATGACACATACACTGACACATTACACTGGCATGACACATACACTGACACATTACACTGGCATGACACATACACATCACACTGACATGACACATACACAGACACACCACACTGACATGACACTGACACACATCACACTGACCTACCTGACTCCTACTTCCTGCATTACTCACACACAAACCCCCTCCATACAGCTCAATGGATCCATTCTCCTCCTTACCTCTGCTCTTTGATGCTTCCTTCAGCGACCATCATCCGGGCTTCTCCGACTCCTCCGCACTGCCAGGGCCGTCCACCCGCTCCGCCGGGGCCACACCAGCGCCGCCATCCATCCGCTCCGCCGGGGCCACGCCAGCGCCGCCATCCATCCGCTCCGCCGGGGCCACACCAGCGCCGCCATCCATCCGCTCCGCCGGGGCCACGCCAGCGCCGCCATCCATCCGCTCCGCCGGGGCCACGCCAGCGCCGCCATCCATCTGCTCCGCCGGGGCCACGCCAGCGCCGCCATCCATCTGCTCCGCCGGGGCCACGCCAGCGCCGCCATCCATCCGCTCCGCCGGGGCCACACCAGCGCCATCCATCCGCTCCGCCTCCATCATATTCCCGCCGGGACCAGGCCAGGCAGCGCCGTCAACCCAGCTCCATGCAGGAGGTCAGCTGACCGACCTCTCGAAGCTGAGCCCCGCCCCTCCGCTGCACTCACACAGACACACAGCGCCGCTCCAGAGGGACAGGCTGGAGCAAAGGAGTCCCGGGGCGGCGCTGTGAGATGACTATGGTGGGGGCGCTCAGCGGGAAACATGGGGGATTGGTGGCGCTGGTGGAACACCACAGGGGGGGTGAGAGAGCAGAAGAGGAGCTCACACTGGGCAGAGGCCGTAGTTGCCCCCTAGGTGGTAGTGCGCCCTAGGCGACTGCCTACTTCGCCTAGTGGTAGCGCCGGCCCTGAACCAGAGATAATCAGGGGAGAAGTGTTTGAACTTGTTCTCCCGCCGATTATCTCCGCACACTGAGAATCCTCATAGACTGACACAGTAACGGTCACTTTATGAAGCTGTGATCTCAGCGCTTCACTGGCGATCTGTGTCAGAATTCACACTCCCCGATTCACCATCTCAGAGGTGGAGAATCGGGGAGTGAAGAGAGAATGTGGGGGGATCTGAGGAGGAAAGAGGAAGATAATTAACTTCCTTATGCCTCGTTCAGACTCCCCAACACTGTAACCATGTCCCCCTGTCATATTTATGTGTATACATATATATATATATATAATGTGTATATATATAATGTGTGTGTATATACATGTATATATAATGTCTGTGTGTGTATACATGTATATATTATGTAGGGGGACTTTTTATTTTACTAACATTAATCACACCGTGTGTCAGTGTATTGAGCTGTGATAATTTATCACTGCTTAATAAATTGACATCTCTGTGTATCAGTGAATTTCTAGTACTGTAATCTTGTAAAGTCTCACAAGATTCCAGTATTAGGGGCCGTTCTCCAGTGTTAGAAGCGTTTGTAGATCGCTTCACTCCTCCAAGGGTGAAGCGATCTACTCCGCTTTATAAACTGGCATACAAAGGAGAAAGATCTCCTCTGTGAATGATGGAGAATGAAGTAGTGAATAGATTTCACTGCTTCATAAAAGGACACCATAGTCAGTAAAACATACACAGGTGCTGTAGGGAACCATTCAGCGCTGGAAGGAGCCAGCTAAAGCAAGAAATTGGGTAAAGCTGGGTACACACACATCAAAGATCAGTTTAGCAGTAATCTGACAAATTTTGATCTATGTGTAGCCCTCCGTGTTAGAAGCCAATCATTATACCACCTTGGTATATTCATATGCCATCCCACATACTGACTCCTACCACCTTTTGATCACTTCAAATCACTAAAGTGGTCATTGTGGTTAGAGTGTTCCTTTAATATCTCTCAGAAAAAGTTAACCTCTGTATACTGATTCCATTTCATTTGATCATCCTCTAGTTGTGTTAAATTGGTGAGGGGGTGCTGTCTGTATACCCTAGCCTCTCGGTATAGGGGCGGGGCCAGGGATGTGGCTAAAGGGGGCCCCGTCAGGTAGGCTGTACGGGGCCCCATGATTTCTATCAGCAGCCCTGATTATCGTGATTCCCAAACCAGAAAAGGATCCATTAGAGGTTGCCTCCTATCGGCCGATTTCGCTATTGAATTCGGATGTTAAAATTCTAGCCAAGGTTCTATCAAATAGACTGAATCAATTTATTACTAAATTGGTTCATCCAGATCAAACGGGATTCATTCAGGGAAGAACTACCGGTATGAATATCAGAAGGGCCTTCTTGAATATGCAGACTCCGTCAGAGAACATGGGGGCAAGAGCTATAATGTCATTGGATGTAACTAAGGCATTCGACAGCATAGAGTGGGAGTATTTATGGTGTTTACTGGAGAAAATAGGATTCGGACCCTCCTTTATAGGATGGATCAAAATGATGTATTAAGCCCCTAGTGCAAGGGTAAGGGTTAATAACAAGCTTTCCGAAAAGATCGAAATGAGCAGGGGGACAAGGCAAGGCTGCCCATTGTCTCCTTTGCTCTTTGCGCTTGCTATGGAGCCATTGGCAATAGCTGTTAGGTCGGACCCGGGGATAACAGGGTTCCAAATAAAGGGAGAGACACAGGAAAAGATCGCTCTATATGCGGACGATGTCCTCCTTTTTTTGGGGGATACCGATCAATCCCTGGGGCAGGCAGTTAAATTAGTAGAAGGTTTCGGAAGGTTTACGGGGCTTGTTATAAACTGGGGGAAATCAGAACTGCTCCGAGTTGATCCCCTAGTTGATGTGACTGCGCCAGGAGCTCCCCAGGTAAAGGTGGTGGAAGCTATGAAATATTTAGGTATATACTTGACAGTAAATCCCGATCAGTATATTAGTAAAAACGTATTGCCTCTATTAAATAAATTTAAACAAAATTGTGACGTCTGGAGCCGGCTTCCTTTATCGGTGGCGGGTCGGTGTAGCCTGATTAAGATAATATGGCTGCCTCAACTGTTGTACATTTTGCACAACGCTCCAGTATGGATATGTAAAAAATGGTTTAAGAAACTGGAAACCCTCTTTCGGGAACTTATCTGGAAGAAGGGCACAGCTAGGATCCGGCTCCAGACGCTACAGCTTCCAATAGATAGAGGGGGCCTAGCGGTGCCGCAGCCTAGGAATTATTATCTGGCAGCGCAGCTGCAGCACCTGGCAGGTTGTGACTTGGAATCTGGAAGTAATTTAGTAAAAGGGATTATGTTGATAGGCGCCCCTCACAAAACAGTGTCCGAGGTATTAGAGGCTGATTCCTTTCGGCATAAAAATTACGTAACTCTTATGATGGGTAAAGTGTGAAAAACAGTAAAAACATTAATGGGGTATACGGGTTTGTCAGAATCTACGCCGCTATAGGATAATAAAAATCTCTCGGAACTAATCTCAATAGGAAAGATTAAAAATTGGGAAAGCAAGGGTATAACGAGGCTGATCCAACTCTATGACGGCAATACCCTAAGGTCATTTTCGGACCTAAAGGAGGAATATAACTTACCACAACAATCCTTTTTTAGATACCTTCAGCTGAGACACGCGCTGGCAGCCCAGTTTGGGGCACACATGCCAGTGTGGGATAAAATACTTCTACTTCAGGAGTTACCTACAATGGATAAGGTCAGCGGGTGTATATCGGCAATATATAAACAATTATGTTTAAATGTCAACCAGGAATGGGACCACTCGAAACAGAAGAGGAAATGGGAAGAGGATTTGGGGGAAATATCAGATGAGCAGTGGAGGAGAATAATGGAATTAGGGCCAATGACATCAGTCTCCCCCTCACAAAAAATCTCACATCTGATGCTGGTGCAAAGGGCTTACTATACCCCTAAGAGACTATATCAGTTCGGTAGGAGAGATGATGATAGATGCCCCAGGTGCCAAAGACAGGGAGATCTTGTGCACATGGTGTGGCGTTGTCCGAAAACTGTTTCGATACTGGCGGGGAGTGGTGGAAACTATAAATAAAGTTTTTGAGGTAAAATTAGAAATGGACCCGATAATCTGCGTGCTGGGATACAGGGAGGCGCGGGGAGAACAAAAATGCACTACGGTGGCAGTTGTGCGCTGCCTGTTCCAAGCACGTAGAATAATAGCACAAAGATGGCAGGCGGAGAGGGCCCCATTGGTGAGTGAATGGATCCAAGACATCTGTGAACTAATTTGGAAGGAGAAGACAATATATGTAAAAAGGGGGAATTTGAGAGAGTTTGAAAAAATATGGAGACCATGGGCTGATGAGATGGGATACCCCTTAGATTAGAAACGCGTCAGTGAATTAAGATCAAAATTAAGAAAGGGGATGTAGACTCTAATTTATGCTATGAGTAAACCTCCCAAAAAGTAATATAAAGATGAGGTAATAAAGGTGAAGGTAGTGAGAAGGAGGGAGGGGAAGGAAAGAAGGGGGGTAGGGAGTCGGAGAAGAAGGGGAGGAGAGGAGAGGAAGGGGAAAGAATAAGGAAGGAAAAAGAGAAGATTGCAATAGTTTAGTAATGTTAAAGGGAAAGGGAGAGGAGGGATGGGTTAATGATAAAAAGGATGATAATTTATAGAAGATAAGGATAATAGTAAATTGCATGAGGAATTATTTTTGTAATTGTGACATATTATTGTCGTTTTAAAGTGTTATGTACACTTAGAGCCGGTTCACAAAGGGGGCGACACCAGGCGACACGACTTGCTGTGCCGCGACCTGACAAGTCGCCCCCGTTCTGTACAATGGAACCGTTCTGAGAGGAGCGACTCGAGTCGCTCCGACTCAGAAAAAGGGTTCCTGTACTACTTTTGGGCGACCTCGGGGCGACTTGCATTGACTTCTATACAGAAGTCATTTGCAAGTCGCCGCTGAGGTCGCGGCAGGTCGCGGCGAGGCAAGTCGGTGTCGCCTCGCATCGCCCCCTGTGTGAACCGAGCCTACGTAAGACGTAAGGGGAAAAAAAAAAATGGAATAAAGATTATTAAATGTAAAATTATAATGCTACAATGATGTGAAGACGAGGAAGTTGTAAATGAACGTAAAGTTGATTGGGGCCTCGTGAAAAACTCGCTGATGTAGCAATAAGAAAAAAAAAAAAAAAAAAAAAAAGAATATCCAGAAAACAATGAAAATGCATGAAAATCGTAAAGTTCACCTAGTTTATTTATTTTTTATTTTTTAATCTTTATTTTGTAAATTTTTTTTCCATACACAAAATATAAAACATAACATACAAGAAGAAAAGCATCCTACCCCCCCCCCCCCCACCTATAGCCCTACTTCCTCGCTATATTTCTTCGTTAGTTTAAACGCTTTCCATTGCTCCCATTTCTTTCGGAATTTGTTTTTCCCAGTCTCCTCGTCTTCTTCCCAACCCTCCAATCTATACATGACCTCTACTCTTTCTATCCATTCCCTCAGTTTTGGGGCTTCTTCCTGCCTCCAATTTTTTGGAATCAGGCTCTTTGCTGCATTTATTAGATGTCCTATGAGGGCCTCTTTATACTTTTGGGTTGAGGTATCTGTACCGTGAAAGAGGCATGTCCAAGGGTTTTCTGGTATCTGAACTCCTGTTATTGTTTTTATCAAATCTAATATTTCTCTCCAGAACTTTATAATTTTTGGGCATTCCCACCATATGTGTGCCGCACTCCCTTGTTGTCCACACCCCCTCCAACAGTTCCCGGATTGATCTTCTTGGTATTTCCTCATCCTGTCTGGTGTCCTATACCACCTAGCAAGGCTTTTAACCACTTGCCGCCTATAGGCAATTGACGGTGGCAAAGTGGTTTCATAATCCTGATCGGACGTCATATGATGTGATCAGGATTTTGAGCCGCTGCGCGCCCCCGGGGGAGCGCATCACGGCGATCGCTGTTGCGGGGTGTCAGTCTGACACCCGGCAACTACGATCTCAGTAAAGAGTCTCCGACGGAGACTCTTTACCACGTAATCAACCGTGTCCAATCACGGCTGATCACAGTGTAAATGGGAAGAGCCGGTGATCGGCTTTTCCTCACTCGCGAGTAGAGGAGAGCCGATCGGCTGCTCCTCTGACAGGGGGGGTCTGTGCTGATCGATTACCAGCACAGCCCCCCCGAGGATGCCCACACTGGACCACCAGGGACGCCACCAGACCACCAGGGAAAAGGTAATCCTCCCTAGACCACCAGGGATGCCAGTCAGCACAATGGATGCCAATCAGTGCCCACAATGGGCATCACTGATTGGCATGCATTATTGTTTGGCACTGATTGGCATCCATTAGTACAGTATAACACCAATGCCGCCTATGAGTGCCCACCTGTGCCGCCTATCAGTGCCCACCTGTGCCGCCTATGAGTGCCCACCCATGCCCATCTGTGCCGCCTATCCATGCCCATCTGTGCTGCCTATCCATGCCCATCTGTGCCGCCCATCCATGCCAATCCGTGCCAGCTATCAGTGCCAATTTGTGCCACCTATCAGTGTCCATCCGTGTCGCCCATCAGTGCCGCCTATCAGTGCCACATATCAGTGTCCATCAATGCCACCTCATCAGTGCCACTTCATTGGTGCCACATCATTGGTGCCCATCAGTGCCGCCTTATCAGTGCCCATCAGTGTAGCCCCATCAGTGCCCATCAGTGAAGGAGAAAACGTACTTATTTACAAAGTTTTGAAACTGAAACAAAAAAAAACATATTTTTTTTCAAAATTTTCGGTATTTTTTTATTTGTAGCACAAAAAATAAAAACCGTAGAGGTGATCAAATACCACCAAAAGAAAGCTCTATTTGTGGGAAAAAAATGATAAAAATTTTTATTTGGGTACAGTGTAGCATGACCGCGCAATTGTCATTCAAAGTGCGACAGTGCTGAAAGCTCAAAATTGGTCTGGGCAGGAAGGTGTTTAAGTGCCCTGTATTGAAGTGGTTAAAGTTCATTTCTTTTGTGCTAATATTTTTAGATGTCCCGTGTATTAAGTGCAAAATTTTTTCTATGTTCTGTTTCTCCCCTCGTGGTCCTATTTCTTTTTCCCACTCTTATATATATGTAGGCACCTCCAGCTCATCCATTCCCCCCAGCATCTTATGTATTTGTGAGATGTTTACCCTTGTTGCTTTCCCTTCGCACATCCGTTCTAGGGCGTTGAGGTCTTCTCCACTTCTCAAAGGTTTCGGCAACGCTGAGACGAAATGTCTGAGCTGGAGGTTCTGCCATCCATCTATATCCATATATTCCTTCTCTCTTTGTAATATTTCTAAAGTAGTTATTTTACCCTCTTATGTGTCTCAATTGTGTGTCCTCTTTTAATCCAGTGCCCTCCCATAGTGTTCTTCCCTGGTGGGAATAAATTATTTTCTTTTAACCCCATTAATGGGGAATTGTATTTCCATTTATTATGCTTGTGTATTCAATCCCATATTCGAAAGACATTTTTTGTGAGTGTGAGTGTTGTTGGTCCTAGTGATCTGTGTTTTGGGGGTATCCAGATTTCCCTTCCCAATCGGGTCTCTGCTGAGCTGTGCTCTATTGCCACCCACCTCTTTTCGTTATCTAATTTTATCCACTCCACCACCCGTGTTAATACTATGGATTCATAATATTTCTTAAAATCCGGTACCTTTAGACCTCCCCTCTCTTTTTCCAGTTGTAATACCTTTAAAGCAATTCTAGGTTTCTTATTTTTCCAAATGAGCTTAATTATTAAAGATTTAATAATATTAAAATAGACTGGAGGGGTATATATTGGTAGCATCTGTAGCTTGTATAGTATTTTTGGTTGTATGATCATCTTAAGGGCATTTATCCGGCCAAACCAGGACAGTGGTTTCATCATTATTTTTTTCGTATCTTCTCTTATTTCATCCAATAGGGGGATATAGTTTATCTCATAAATTTTCCTTAGTGAGGCGGCCAATTTTATACCAAGGTATTTGATTTCCTTCTTCCACTGAAAGGGGAATTTATTCTTAATATTCTGCTCTTCCCCACTGCTCGTGTTGACATTTAGCACTTCCGTTTTCTTTGAATTTATTTTAAAGTTTGATAATTCTCCATACTGTTCGATCGTCTACCAAATTTGGCATAGAGATTCTGGGTTTCGTCACATAAAATAGGACATCGTCCGCAAATGCGGCTACCTTATGTGTCTCTTCCCCAGCCTCAATTCCTCCTATATCAGGGTTTTTCCTCACTGTCTCCAACAGTGGTTTTAACGTCAACACGAACAGTAGGGGTGAGAGTGGGCATCCCTGTCTAGTCCCGTTATACATCCTGAAAGGGTCAGACAGGTTACCGTTTACCCTTACCACTGCCATTGGGCACTCATAAAGTGTCTTTACCCAGCTCAGGATTCGGGTGCCGAATCCCATTTCCCTCAGTGTGCCTATCATGAATCCCCAGTCTACTCGATCGAAAGCTTTTTCTGCATCTATCGATAAGAGTAGACTGGGGATTCTATTCTCTTGCATTTTCTGGAGGAGCAATAGTGTCCTCACACCATTGTCTCTTCCCTTTTGGCCCCCCACAAACCCCACTTGGTCTGGATGGACCAAGTTCGGGATTAATTTTTTCATTCTTGTAGCCAATATTTTTGCAAACAATTTTACGTCGGTATTTAACAATGAGATTGGTCTATAATCTGAGCATATCAAACCCTCACTTCCTTCTTTCAGTATAGTAGTGATAAAAGCTAAGGAGGCTTCCTTACTCAGACCATAGTTTATGCCTAGACCGTTAAAGTATGCGCATAGCCTTGGTGACAATATTTCCCCAAATTTCTTAAGATAGTCTATTGTATAGCCATCCGGGCCCGGGCTTTTCCCTCCTGTAGTTTCTTTTATTGCTTGTTTTACTTCAAATACTGTTATAGGGGACTCCAATTCCTGTGCTATTTCCTCTGATAATCTAGGGACCTTGGCGTTTATTATATATTCTTTAATTTTCTCCTTTCTAATATTCTCTTGTTTTTCTGTCTCCTTTTTCCTTACCCCATACAGTTGCTCATAGTATTCTCTAAATACCTCCGCTATATCCTTAGTCTTATACTTGGTATTGCTATTTTTATCTAATATTTTCTCAATAACGTTTTTTATTTTCTTTTTCCTCAATATCCTCGCTAGACTCTTACCATTCTTATTTCCCCACATATATTGCTCTTTCGCTATTTTATAGTATTCTCTCCTTGCTTCTTGCTCCATTATTTCCTCTAACTCAGATTTTTTAATAGTTAGTTGTCGTTGTAACACCTGTGTCTGTCCTTGTCCCCTCTGTTTCTCTATTTTATGTTTTAATTCCAATCTTCTAATTTCTTCTCTTAGTTCCTTTAACTTATTATTACTTTCTTTCTTTCTTTCTTTTTGCCCCAAGGGAGATATATATTCCTCTTATGTAAGCCTTATGGGCCTCCCATAATATATTCTCCGCCATCTCTTTCTTCTCATTTGTGGCAAAAAAAAATTTCAATTCCTTTCTTATTATTTCCTCTCCTTCTGCGTCTAGTAGGTCTTTATTGAGTTTCCAAGTAAATGGGGGTTTTTTCACCTCTGGGATATTAATTCTCATAATTCTGGGTGCATGATCTGACAGGGTCCTAATTCCGATGTCCATATCCACCACTTCCTCCAATAACTGATGTTCCACCAACCAATAATCTATCCTGGTGTACGTCCCATGCACAGGGGAGTAGAACGAGTAGTCTCGTTTCTTTGGGTATTGCATCCTGCACACGTCTATCAGCTGTAACTCAGCCATCCGTTGTTTAATTGTGTTCCTTTGTCCGTTCCCCATCTCCTGTGCATGGGACGAACTATCCAGTCTCGGGTTCATCGGGAAATTTAGGTCTCCCGCCACAATCACCCTCCCCTCCTTAAATTCCCAGAGTTTTCCCAGTATCTTTCTCAAATAGACTATTGGGTTCTTATTTGGGCTGTATATATTTGCCAGGGTATATTTTATTCCCCAAAGTTTCCCTTTTAAAAACAGGAACCTCCCTTCCGGGTCTCCCATCCTGTCCTCTACCTTAAATTGTATATACCGGCCTAGTCCCACCGCTACCCCCTTTGTTCTATTTGAGTCTCCATAGAACCAAATTGGGTATCTTGGGGAATATAGTCTTATCTTACTTTCATGAGTTAAGTGCGTTTCCTGCAAGAACACAACCTCTGCATTGAGTTGCTCCAATTCTCTTAATATCCTATACTGTTTGTTTGCTGCATTCAGACCTCTCACGTTATATGACACACAATTAACCATTATCATACTGAAACCCGGAAAATGCCCTTTTTCACCAGAGGTTTTGAGCTATAGGTTATTCTCCTTTTCCTTTTGTTCATACTGCAGAGGGGGTCCCTTCCTTAGATTATTCCATATCTTTTCTTTATCTGAATACTCGTGAAACTTAATGAGCACATCACGTGGCGTGTCCTCTTTTAATCCAAGTGGTTTCCTTACTCTGCGTACTCTGTCTATTTTTATCTTTTCTGCTTGTCCTCTCTCTAATAGGGGGTTAAATATCTCCTTCATTATTTCCTCCAGATTTTCTCCATTCTGTTCTGGTATAGCCCTTATCCTTAGATTTTGGCGCCTATTTTGATTTTCTTGCGCTTCCATTCTGTAGTAACAGTCCCTCTGTTGTTTTTGCATCTCTTTCATTGGTGTTTTTAACCCAGCTATCTCCAGTGTTTGTCTCTCTGTTTTCTCTTCCACCTCTTCTACCCTCTTTAATAGGTGTCCCAGGTCCATGCGTACATTAGCAACCTCACTTTTAATCAGATTTTCCATTCTCTCAAACATTGCCAACATATCCAATTTGGTGGGCATTTGGGATTGGCTCCTTAGGTCTTCCCCCTCTATAGTCTCCATTTCTGTTCCCATGCTCTCCTGCGTCCTCTCTCCCTGGGCTCCCTTTAGTTTAGCTGCCTCTTTTCTTGCCCCTTTAGTTGGCTGGGCTGTTTTTTCTCCATACTTGGGCTCCTATTGTTCCTTTCTTTAGTTGTTAAGTATTTCTGGATTGAGCTTGCGTTTGTACTCGAATTTAAACTCTCTCTGGGAGTTTTAGGTTCTGTTACTTTTTAGGATCGGCCTTTCATTATTCCTTTCGGGTTTACACCCCTCTAGCTTGCTTCTGTTACCTCCCCAGACAGTTGTCTCTCGAGGTATATTGTATATATAGTATGTCTCCTCCTTCCTCTCCCCCCTTTTTTCTCTTTTCTTCTCCTTCCTTCCCCTTGCAAAGAGAAAAGACAAATCCTCCCCTCTTTGGGACCCTGCCGCCTCTTAAAAAAAAGGGGGGATATTTCCAGGGGGTCTGTCCCCTTGTATTTATGCAGAAACAATAAGATAAATATGGCAAAGAATACAGTGCTTTTCTCCCTCAGTATACATCTTTAAGCCATCTCCAATCATTCAATTGTCAATCCATTGTCAGTCCATTGTACACTCTTTTCACTTCCACCTCTTAGCACATATATTTGACACAATTACTCACAGAGAGATAGCAAGAATATAGGCCTTCTTTTCTCCTGGGTACAATTTAGTAGCAGTCCCCCCCTTTTTTTTTTACCATTGATATCTTAATCATCAACTGTTTATGCATTGTCTCTCATTCATTCATTGCTTTCAAAGGACATTCCTTTACCTTCACTGTCAATGTTTCCTCAACTTGCTTTATTTCCCTCTCTGGTGTGTCATGGGTTAATAGGCCTTCCTGACATTTTATCACAGGCAAACAAAGGTTGTAGGTTCACTCCTGAAGAGGTGGGAGGAGGTGAAGGGGAGGCAGAGGGAGACAGAGCAGGGGGGATAGAGAGAGGGATAACGGGCCACACAGCTGGAAATAGGAACAGAGGGCTTGTCACCTGTTTTCCTGTCGGCTTCCTTCCCCAAGAGGGGTGGCTGTTCTCACTAGCCTCCACCGGTCACTCCATGGACTAGCCCCACTCCGTGCATCCTCTCTCATCCGAGGGGAGGGAGAGAGGGGGATGCTCTCCCAGACTCTGCCAGCCTCCTGTTGCCAGTCAGCTCTCACCGCTGTATTGCTGGGTTGCTTTAGCTTCTCTCGCTCGGCGAGGGGGGGGGGGAGGCGCTCTCACCAGCCTCCACCATTCACCGCTCGCCGCTCGCCGCTCACTGTGCTGGCCGAAGGCACCTCCCTGAGGGAGAGGGATAGATCGTCCTAGTGGGGGGGCTCCGCGTCGTGTCCCCGGCCGTCCATCCGGCTCATCACCGCCGCGGGTATAGGCCTCTCCTCGGCCCTCACAGACGCCGTGCCAGGCTCCTCCCCCAGCGTTCTGACGTCACATCCCCACGATCTAACAATATGGCACCATGCATTTTATGGCGCTTTTGCTTTTTGCAGAAATACACTACAGTTCATTCAACATGGTTTCCTATAGAACACGTTCACTTCTATGCTTTTTTCAGCCACTGTGTTTTTCGAAGAGGGTCAGGGACTTTTTGAAATGCAAAACTATTTTTTTTTTACTTTTTTGGGTTCAATAGACTTCAATGGAGAAGCTCAGGTAGTGCGTTTTGCCATGATTTTGCCTCAATTAGCTTTTTTTAATCTGCCCAACAAGAAAATGGCCAAAAAAAGCAAAAAAGGGAGTATACTTGCATGTTTGGATCTGGATTGTAGCTGCACTGGCCCTCCCATTTGATGGCACAGTACAAACCTAATTGCAGCAATATTCTCACAGATTTGAAGCCCTCTCTATCACATTTATGCTTTGAGGTCCAAGACTGATCCTAGGGGCAGGATTGAGTCTTCAAGGTCTCAGTGATATCTGTTGCCTCTTTGAGGAAGGAGCACCCCAGGCAGATCCCTTTCTACAAATTGTTTCCGATATATAATGACACATACATATTACTCTGAAGGTTGGGTGGATGAGCAGAACTCTCAAACCTTGTTTTTAATGAAACAAAGAATGTCCATCTGTAACACCATTTGATTGATTACAAATGATAACTCCCACCCCCCAAACCCCCCCCCCCCCCCCCCAATGAAGGAGATATACATTCTCTGAAATGTGTCAGGTGGAGGAAGCTACACTACATCATCTCTATCGCTCATAGTTGGTGTATTTATAGCTGTTCGAACCATGAACATTGTTCTTGTGATTCTTTTATCCAATGATGTAGTAATAAAAATCCTTTTATACATTCCTTTTTCTACACGTTCTATGACTGAAGTGCCTTACAAGTCCCACCATTTGGGACATTTTTATCCTTTATTTGTATTCTAGGGATGTGGCACATAGCAGAGCTTAATCATCTATATCTAAATTGTTTATTTATCTGAATCATGTATGTGAAAATACTGAAAATATGTTCATATTTTGCCAATATCTCTACGTTGCACAAGAGTCTTATATGTAGTGTGTCAAATATTTTGCTTTGCATGGATAAAATGATTTGCATTATCTGGTTAACTTGGTTTCTGTAGTATTGAATGGAAAACTGGGCCACAAACACTTTTCTTTCTTCAGTATACATATAACATTTATTGAAGATTTTGTTGCTATACAACAACCCAATTAATATGTATATGCTATCAAACGATTAGGATAAAGGATGTTTATACACATACAAAATTAAATGTAAAAGCCACTCTGCAGGAGAAGTTTTCCACTTCTCCCAAATCTGCCTCCCACCCCTCTCTAACTAATCCCTTTAGAGAAAAAAAAAAACAGCTAAATGTCATGTGACACTGCCGGTGTTGTGTCGAATACTGTCCCCCGTTGGATAATGTCCGCCCTCTAGTGCGCTTGCGCAGTACGGAAGACAAGGAGATGCTGAAAGTCTCTGAAGATGAACGGCGCCTGCGCACTGAGTCCATGTTCAAGCCCCACCATCCAAGTGGACATAGAATTAGAATAAAAAATTGTCCAGCGCAGTGAGGCCATGCCCGAAGCGTGGCAAGCGATAAATAGGAGCTGCTTGACACAGTAAGGTCCACCAGAAGATCCTTAAAAGCCACACATCATGCCGAGACCCAAAGAAATTCAGGAACAATTGAGAAAGAAAGTAATTGAGATCTATCAGTCTGGAAAGGGTTATAAAGCCATTTCCAAAGCTTTGGGAATCCAGCAAACCACAGTGAGAGCCATTATCCACAAATGGCGAAGACATGGAACAGTGGTGAACCTTCCCAGGAGTGGCCGGCCGCCCAAAATTACCCCAAGAGCGCAGCGACGACTCATCCAAGAGGTCACAAAAGACCCCACAACAACGTCCAAGGAACTGCAGGCCTCACTTGCCTCAGTTAAGGTCAGCGTTCATGCCTCCACCATCAGGAAAAGACTGGGCAAAAATGGCCTGCATGGCAGAGTTCTAAGGAGAAAACCACTGCTGAGCAAAAAGAACATCAAAGCTCGTCTTAATTTCTCCACAACACATCTTGATGATCCCCCAAGACTTTTGGGACAACATTCTGTGGACCGATGAGACAAAAGTGGAACTCTTTGGAAGGTGTGTGTCCAAGTATATCTGGCGTAGAAGGAACACTGCATTTCATAAAAAGAACATTATACCAACAGTAAAATATGGTGGTGGTAGTGTGATGGTCTGGGGCTGTTTTGCTGCTTCAGGACCTGGAAGACTTGCCGTGATAAAAGGAACTATGAATTCTGCTGTCTACCAAGAGATCCTGAAGGAGAATGTCCGACCATCTGTTCGTGTACTCAAGCTGAATCGAACTTGGGTTCTGCAGCAGGACAATGATCCTAAACACACCAGCAAGTCCACCACCGAATGGCTGAAGAAAAACAAAATTAAGACTTTGGAGTGGCCTAGCCAAAGTCCTGACCTGAATCCTATTGAGATGTTGTGGTATGACCTTAAAAAGGCCGTTCATGCTCGAAAACCCTCTAATGTAACTGAATTAGGACAATTCTGCAAAGATGAGTGGGCCAAAATTCCTCCAGGATGCTGTAAAAGCCTCATTGCACGTTATCGCAAACGCTTGGTTGCAGTTGTTGCTGCTAAGGGTGGCCCAACCAGTTATTAGGTTTAGGGGGCAATCACTTTTTCACACAGGGCCATGATGGTTTGGATTTTTTTTCACCTTTAATAATAAACACCTTCATTTACAAATTGCATTTTGTGTTTACTTGTGTTGTCCTTGACTATTGTTTAAATTGGTTTGATTTTCCGAAACACTTAAGTGTGACAAACATGCAAAGGAACAGGAAATGAGGAAGGGGGCAAACACTTTTTCACACCACTGTATATATATATATATATATATATATATATATATATATATATATATATATATCAAAGTGCATATTTAGCAAGATTCACGGTAGCACAACAAAAACACCTAATTCATTCAGTGTTCAATACAAAAATATAGTGAAATCGAATATATAAAATATTCTGTATGCAAAAGAAAATAAATAATGAAATAAGGTGAAAGTGATAAAAATTATCATCAAATTTTCTTTGCTGTTTAAAGAGCTGTCTCCTGTGGGGTTATTTTTTACATTATAGCTCCTTCCTGAGTGGCCATTGGAGTGGATTCATGCCATTAGTGGAACCAATCTGGGGTTCCCAAAGTGTTTCTTGACCATCCTGTAAAAAGGGGTCAAACAGCTCTGGTGAGTGGCCATCTTCATACTGAGCACTCGTGGTGGAAGATCTAGAAGTTTTATCTCAGAGTATTCTCTTTTGGTT
The DNA here is from genome assembly GCF_037356315.1 of Lithobates pipiens. Classification (NCBI taxonomy): domain Eukaryota; kingdom Metazoa; phylum Chordata; class Amphibia; order Anura; family Ranidae; genus Lithobates; species Lithobates pipiens. The sequence goes on from NW_027507764.1 coordinate 290,012,630, forward strand.
TTGGAATTTATTCATTCATGGACTTTATGCTTGCTTATTTTCTCATAAATGTTCACATTTGAGTTTGATGCACTATTGAACTATTTTCATATTACTGGGTTTAGTAACACTTTAAGCAAATGTTGCTATGTGTATACAAAGATATTCAATCTAGCAAAGACAGAACAATTGGGCACACACAATCACAAATATCACTGAGCGCACAGATGACTTAGAATGATAAGTGGGAGAAATTGTCATGGCTCACGATGACCTGGTAGACACCTGCCAAGACCAATTGCATGAAATTCAGTGGCTTAAAGACAAGCTAGCCGATCTTGAGGATAGATCTCGCAGGAACAATGTCAAAACCAGAGGCATACCAGGATCAGTGACACAAGCAGAATCAGTTGGCTACGTAAAAACCTTATTAAAAAAATCCTTCCATCTGCCTCAAAACAGGAACTGCTTACTAACGGAGCATACTGTAAAGCCAGGCTTTCTCAGAACGTAATTGCGAGAGTGCACCTTTTTCATATGAAAGAAATGCTAATGTCGTTGCTAGGAAAATTAAAATGCTGCCAGAGCCATTTTTGTGCTTCGCCATCTTTGCTGACATATCTCCAGCAACAGCAGAAAGACAGAGAGTATTCAGACCTATAACAGAGACCCTGAGAGCACAACAGATAAAATACAGCTGGGGACACCCAATGAACGTCTTGGTCACATACTGTATTAAGACAAAACCATCCCCATTATGACACCAAATGGTGGCCTCAAATATCTAGCTCAATGGGGGCTCAAAGCAACCACTCCTCCCCAAAACATGAGGAAACACTCTGCCCAGCATCTCTCTAAAGATTACGAAACTATCCCCCCCACCTGATCCCACAATGCATTTCATGGATCTCTTGGTGGAGGCTTAACGTTTCCCTCACCTACCACTTACTAAGAGTGGTGACAGTGACTTGGAGACCTCAGTTTCTGGTGATATCTAACACCCCCTGGATGATAAATCTGCTAAGCAGATTCAGAAACATTTCAGCATAGTAAAACTAGCTACTGTATGTTTGCTTGTTACAGTTCATATGTCTTTTTTTTACCTCTCTTGCATTGTTCACTCTGAAAGTTATTTACATACCTAAGGTGTGGTACCGTAATATTTATGTTTACTTGCCAATTCTGTATGCATCTTGTTTTAGCTCCTCTGCAGACATCTCTAAGCACACTCACACTGACAAATGGTTATAATTACTTCTATAAATACTAAAGGCCTTAATATGCCCTGTAAACACTCTGCCCTATGGAAGGAAGCCAAACGTCTTCACACAGATATTCTATGTGTCCAAGGAACACATTTCAAACATTCTAAAGCCCCAACAAGCAAACACAAAGATTTTATGCAATACTTTTTTGCGAATGCTAAAACTGTCCAAAGGTGTCATGATAGCCATCAAACACTCCTTGCAGTTCCAGCTCCATTCCTTCTAATCAGACCCCGCTGGTCGCTTTATTATTTCTACAAAACATGAATAACAACAACCAAATTACCCCTATTAACCTATACGCACCTAACTCTTGTCAGCTCCCCTTTTTTCACAAACTTTGGTCATAAGTTAAACAATACAACCAAGTTCACACAATAATTTGCTGGGATTTTAATGACACCCCAAACCCTTTGATAGACTCCTCCAATGGGGCCCGCAGGCACACTTCCACTTCATTCTCCTTTATTACCAACACTAACTTTATTGACGCCTGTATGTCTGCATGGGAGTGAAAGGGACTATACTTTTTTCATTAAAACTCAATAATCATACTCAAGAATTGATACATGCCTTGATAATAACATTATGCTACAGCATGTCTCCAAGCCAGAGATTCACTCTATGACATGGTTGGACCATGCTCCTGTTTCCATGGAAACTTTTGGAACTCCATTTAATAAGAACACATCACTCTAGTGCTTGAACGCATCCCTCCTTACCAATCCCAGTTACAAGGAACAGATCAAACACGAGTTACTTGTCTTTCTTCCAGTCGAATGATGTAGAAGATATTGATAAGTTTGTACTATGGAATTTACATAAAGCTGTCATGAGAGGCATTTTAATAAAATTAAGTGCATTTGAGAAAAGGAGGAGGAACAAAGAGATCTGGGATGTATTGACCGAATTTCAGACTCTAGAACAACAACATAAATTCTCATTAGACACGGATACAGCTCTTACTCTGCGACAATCTCTTGCCAACTGCCTACAAGGCCAACACGAACATGCTCTTAAAAGGTCCAAACTTAACTTTTACACCCAAGCTAATAAGGCGAGCACCCTACTAGCCAGACAAATAAAACAATCCCTAAGGAAACCTAATATATCTTCCCTTAGTGATCCAAAAAAAGAAACTATTGCCAACCCATTAGAGATAGCGCAGGCCTTCCAACACCAAACAGAAGCCCAAATTCAATCCTTTTTACACTCAATTAAGCTTCCTTCATTGACCTTTTCTCAACAAACGTCCTTAGTGACACCCTTCACAGCCGAGGAAGTGCTCAAAGTTATTCACTCTCTATCTTCTAATAAATCTCCGGGTCCAAATGGGTTTAGTAATGAATATTATGAAAACGCTAAATACCTATAAGTGGTATTTTTAAAGCAATTTAAAAATGAAAAACTATTTGTTCAAAAAAAGTTTTATTGGTACAAAATTCCAACATGATTAAAAGATTCCCAAATGGGAAAGCAAGATGGAGAAAACACATGTACATGCATCATAATATTGCACAATGATCATCAAAAAGTGGTATCGTCCCACTACACATAAATATACCATCCATATACACACCACACTTTTTAGACTACATTTGTGCTCTATACGTTCAGAAGTGGTATTAGTCCTTGAAGAAGAATATAATTTATACACATTTCGAAATGCGGTATTCCCACTACTCATCATCATCTGTAACCTGTATGGATGGTATATTAATGTGTAGTGGGGCGATACCACTTTTTGATGATCATTGTGCAATATTATAATACATGTACATGTGTTTTCTCTGTCTTGGTTTCCCATTTGGGAATCTTTTAATCATGTTGAAATTTTGTAGTAATAAAACATTTTTTGAATAGATAATTTTTAATTTTTAAATTGCCTTAAAAATCCCACTTAGAGGTATTTACAATTTTCATATATACAGGGATGATGGCAATTTACACCCCAAGCTGCATGAGTATATAAATTTATTCAGTAATGAATATTTTAAAATAATCACAGATATCCTATCCCCATATATAAGCACAGTAGCCAATCAAGCAGCAAAAACAGGCTCTTTCCCCAATGAAACTCTGAAAGCCCTTAATAGTAGTAATATCCAAACCAGGAAACCCCCCTCGAACCCTGCAAACTTTAGACCTATCTCACTACTCAATATTAAAATCTATGCCAAACTACTATCCAGCAGATTACAATCTCTGATCCCTACTCTAATACACCCAGACCAAGTAGGGTTCATAAACAGGCACCAGACAGCACCAAGAGATTCATTGACTTGATTCAATGGGCAGAATACCATCGGGCGCCTTTTCTGCTCCTATCTTTGGATGCGGAGAAGGCGTTCAACGTGGTGCACTGGAGGTATCTCAGACAGGTTCTACTAAAGTTTGGTCTTACTGTCCCCCTTGGACAAGCTATTTTAGCGTTACACTTCACTATCTTAGACCAAACAAAATGTTGGTGGTTCCCTTCCTCAGACAACAGATGGACTCAAATCGAGCAGCAAGCTCTCTCTTCAGACCTCCAGGTGTTGCTAGACACCTTCAAAATCTCCAGACCTTTCTTGAGTACGGCTTATACCCCCCTGAAAACTTGGCACTCTATCCGAAAGCTTCTCAGGCAACAACCATAAGGCGATTGACTCATACACCCAGCTCTCATCGCTATCTTTGATAATCCCGGACCTAGACACATCCTCGTGGAAAAATCAAGGTCTTGCCTAATGTGGCTCAACTGTTTGACCAGCAGAGATTGCTTTCTTTCCAGGACCCCACAAAACTCTTTGACATTCCTCATAGAGACTTTGACAAATGTCTTCAAATCTGTGATCTACTATCTACTTCAAACAAAAGAGAAGATACTTTACTGAAATCAATATACTCAGTATTCAACACTGAAAATCTCCCCAAAAAGGAATCTCCCTAATCTACATAGGCTTGTGCAGGAAAGCGCTCCCAGACAAGTTACCTGCCATGACCTCATGGGAACGGGACCTAAGGGCAACATTTACAACTCAGTAATGGCAACAGGCACTTGAAGGACCCAAGAAAATGTCCAAATGCATATCACATTGGGAAACTATATAAAAAAATATTTTATAGGTGGTACCTTACACTGCAAACATTAGCTAGCTGGTTCCCAGGTGCCCACTTCCCATTATGCTGGAGGAAGTGCAGATGCATGGGAATTTTCAGTTGCATTTGGTGGTAGGGATGGCCGAACTGTACGCCCGGCGGTCGGTTCGCGGAAAATTTTGCGTGATCGCGATTCGCCCGTTTGGCAGACTATTGCTGCTGTTCGCCCGGCGGACTTATGTGTTTACAGTGTGAAAGAACTTTGACCAATGATGCCACATTCATCATGGGGTACAGGACAGCCAATGGAGATATTTCAGCACATGGACAATAGGACATTCCCCCTAACTTATAAATAGACCTGATCTGGCGGCCATTTTACATTCTTTCTTGTGTCATTATAGGGAGAGGTTGCTGTGTGGAGCAGGGAGAGACTGCAGTGACACAAATCGCTAGCTATTTGGTCCAAAAAAGTCCTTTTAAGGACTGGTATGGTATAGGTGTAGTACAGGATATAGGGTTGAGTGCACTGCTGTGCTAGTGTTTGTTGCAGCAGCCTGTCTTTTGTCAGTGCAGAGAGGGACAGGACACTGTGTGCAGCAGGGACAGTCAGTTTAATCACTAGCTGTTACTATTAGGTCCACAAAGGTCCTTTTAAGGACTGGTATTGGTGTACAGTATATAGGGTTCAGTGCACTACTGTGCTTGTGATTGGAGCAGCCTGTCTTTTGTCAGTGCAGCAGGGACAGTCAGTTTAATCACTAGCTGTTACTATTAGGTCCACAAAGGTCCTTTTAAGGACTGGTATGGTATAGGTGTAGTACAGTATATAGGGTTGTACACGTATAATATACTTTCTTCCAAATATAGAAAGGACATTATACTTGACTGCTGCCCTATTCTGCAGCAGTCCTTTATCAGTGTAGGGACTGAGGTAGAGTCTGCACATCACTAGCTACTCGGTTCACAAAGGTCCTTGTAAGGACTGGTATAGCTGTACAATATATAGGGTGCTGGTGCATTACTGCTGACCTATTCTGCAGCAGTCCTTTATCAGTGTAGGGACTGAGGTACAGTCTGCACATCACTAGCTACTCGGTTCACAAAGGTCCTTGTAAGGACTGGTATAGGTGTACTATTTGGTGTGCAGCATATAGGTGTGTAATACACGTATAAAATACTTGCACATATAGAAAGCATAGTATAGTGCGTTTCCACTGTGCAGCATTGTGACTGCTGAGCATTTCTGCAGCGATACTACAAAGAGTGACAAACACAATCCAAAAAAAAGCATTATAACTGGTGTGATAGACCAGTGGCCCCCAAAACAACATATTGAAGCGGGGTGTTTTATACCTTCTTCCACATACATACTGCACTTCTCTAGAGACTTTTGTCACAGGGTCATTTAAAAAATAACAGGCAAAGGAAGAGGCAGGCCCTTCCGCAGGGGTGGTAGGTGTAGGGCAGGAGCAACAGACTTGAGCCAAAGTGGCAAATTGCAGAAGGTGCGTGCGATTACGTCAAAGGAAGCACCAGACTTGGTTGAGTGGCTCACTCAGCCTTACTCTTCTGCACCCTCCTCATCCTCTCGATCTGCACCCTCTTCTGCAGCGAGTTGCTGGTATCAGTGCTGCTGTCAGTATTCTATATCACAATGCTGGTGTCAGTGCTCTATATCACTGTGCTGGTGTCAGTGCTCTATATCACGGTTGCTGGTGTCAGTGCTCTATATCACGGTTGCTGGTGTCAGTGCACTCTATCATGGTGCTTTTGTCAGTGCACTCTATCACAGTCCTGGTGTCAGTGCACTCTATCATGGTGCTGGTGTCAGTGTTCTATATCACTGTGCTGGTGTCAGTGCACTCTATCACGGTGCTGGTGTCAGTGCTCTATATCACGGTGCTGGTGTCAGTGCACCCTATCACGGTGCTGGTATCAGTGCACTCTATCACAGTGCTGGTGTCAGTGCTCTATATCATGGTGCTGGTGTCAGTGCACTCTATCACGGTGCTGGTGTCAGTGTTCTATATCACTGTGCTGGTGTCAGTGCTCTATATCATTGTGCTGGTGTCAGTGCTCTATATCACGGTGCTGGTGTCAGTGCACTATATCACAGTGCTGGTGTCAGTGTTCTATATCACAGTGCTGGTGTCAGTGCTCTATATCACTTTGCTGGTGTCAGTGCACTCTATCATGGTGCTGGTGTCAGTGTTCTATATCACGGTGCTGGTGTCAGTGCTCTATATCACTGTGCTGGTGTCAGTGCTCTATATCACGGTGCTGGTGTCAGTGCACTCTATCATGGTGCTGGTGTCAGTGCTCTATATCACGGTGCTGGTGTCAGTGTTCTATATCACGGTGCTGGTGTCAGTGCTCTATATCACGGTGCTGGTGTCAGTGCACTCTATCACAGTGCTGGTGTCAGTGTTCTATATCACAGTGCTGGTATCAGTGCTCTATATCACTGTGCTGGTGTCAGTGCACTCTATCATGGTGCTGGTGTCAGTGTTCTATATCATGGTGCTGGTGGTCATCTTCTGCACCCTCTTCATAGCCTACCCTGACCTTTCCTCTCCTCCATTGCCTTTATGCGCTCCTGAGTCCTGAATTGTCAAAATTTCACATATAAAAATAGAATGCTTGTAGTTGTTGATCCCAGATTCACTTCATACATGTGTTATGTCAGTGGCCATGTGGTGGGACTATGTGTGCCCAGCTAGTAATTATTTTGTGGCTGAAAATATGACCTGTAGGTTTTCAAAGTTCGCCTGCCATTGAAGTCAATGGGGCCCGCCGCGAACTTTGCGGTTCGTGAACTTCCGGCCGCGTTCGCGGTTCGTGTTCGCGAAACGCCCCGCCGGAAGTTCGTCCATCTCTATTTGGTGGTGCTACCCGAAGATGGCCGCTTTCTGGAAAGAGGTTTTTGTCTTCACCTCCTCCACCACTGGGGTTACTTGCCTGACGACACCAAAAAAGCGCTTTTTGGCATTGGATTGGATAGCTGGTCGCACAAACTTCAAACTTTCATCAGCCATGTCCTAAGTGCAGCCAGAAGATCCCTGGCTAATGCCTGGAGATCAGATTGTACCCCATCTATCTCTACAGCTATAAACTTCTTAAACACACATGCCACCTTTAAACAAATGGTTGCACGCCTCCAGAACAAGGACGCCGCATTTAAAAAAATTTGAAGACAGCAGGAGCACAATTGGCCTTGACCAAAACACTCCAAGTTCCTTTCAGTAAAGGACCAAATTTGACCCCTCTTTACATGGGAACATTTATCCCTCGCTCTTTTTTTTTCTCAATTAGCTCCCTTTGTTTGATGTAGTTTAAGATGCAGATTGGTTTAGATATTTTACGATACTAATACTGCATGAAGTATTACTCAAATGCTAATTTCCTAAACCCTCATTACATTCTTCTCCGCCTTAGTATCTTTTCCTACCACACAAACCCTATTCCTTTGTTCTTTTCATTTCCCAGTTCTTTTTCTATACTCACTTCATAAACTGTTTATTTAACCACTTCCCACCCGGCCACTGCATATAAACGGCCAGGTGGGAGCTCTCTATTCCTGACAGGACGTTCCTGAACGTCCTGTCAAAGAAGCGGGATCGCGCGGGCGCGCTCCCGCGCAGCTGCGCGATCCCGGTGCGCGCGTGTCCCCCGCACACGCCGCATCTCGGATCGGCAGGAGGGCAATGTCATTTGCCCTCCTGATCCGCACGATGGCTGTGTCTAATCACAGCCATCGTAAGTAAACAAAGGGGGATGGGCGGCAGATAACCGGTGATCGCGCCGCCACGTGCCCGCGCAGCGGCGCGATCCCGATCTGCCTGAGACCCCCGGAGACCGGAGAGAAAAATACAACAGGAGGGCCATGTGATTGGCCCTCCTGATCACATGACGACTGTGTCCAATCACAGTCGTCATGTAATGTAAATAGAGAGCAGTTGTAACTGCTCTCATCTCTTCCTCTCCTCACACAGAACCTGTCAGTGAGGAGAGGAAGAGAAATCTTTGCTTCAGCCGGGAAGATCAGTGAGTTTTCTAGCTGTTTGTCTGCTGTTTACCCACTGATCTCCCAGCTAGTGTCCCCCAAAACACAGTGTCCCCAAAAACACCTGGCACATCGGCCCGCCATCTGACACATCAGCCACCAGGCGCACCTGCCCGCCATCACCAGGCGCATCTGACCCGCCATCACCAGGCGCATCTGACCCGCCATCACCAGGCGCATCTGACCCGCCATCACCAGGCGCATCTGCCCCGCCATCACCAGGCGCATCTGCCCCGCCATCACCAGGCGCATCTGCCCGCCATCACCAGGCGCATCTGACCCACCATCACCAGGCGCATCTGCCCCGCCATCACCAGGCGCATCTGCCCCGCCATCACCAGGCGCATCTGCCCGGCCATCACCAGGCGCATCTGCCCGCCATCACCAGGCGCATCTGCCCGCCATCACCAGGCGCATCTGCCCCGCCATCACCAGGCGCATCTGACCCGCCATCACCAGGCGCATCTGACCCGCCATCACCAGGCGCATCTGACCCGCGATCACCAGGCGCATCTGCCCCGCCATCACCAGGCGCATCTGCCCGCCATCACCAGGCGCATCTGACCCGCCATCACCAGGCGCATCTGACCCGCCATCACCAGGCGCATCTGACCCGCCATCACCAGGCGCATCTGACCCGCCATCACCAGGCGCATCTGCCCGGCCATCACCAGGCGCATCTGCCCGGCCATCACCAGGCGCATCTGCCCGCCATCACCAGGCGCATCTGCCCGCCATCACCAGGCGCATCTGCCCCGCCATCACCAGGCGCATCTGCCCCGCCATCACCAGGCGCATCTGCCCCGCCATCACCAGGCGCATCTGACGCCCGCCATCACCAGGCGCATCTGACGCCCGCCATCATCAGGCGCATCTGACGCCCGCCATCATCAGGCCCATCTGACGCCCGCCATCATCAGGCCCATCTGACGCCCGCCATCATCAGGCTCATCAGACGCCCGCCATCATCAGGCCCATCCGACGCCCGCCATCATCAGGCCCATCCGACGCCCACCATCATCAGGCCCATCCGACGCCCGCCATCATCAGGCCCATCTGACGCCATCTGACATCTTCCGCCCGCCATCTGACATCTGCCCGTCAACATGACTAAAAGGTCGTACAGCGCAGAGGAGGCTTTCCAGATGCTCCAGAGTATGTCGGACGAGAGTAGCGGGGAACTCTCTCCGTCAGACTCGGATAGCGATTATGAGCCAGTGGAAAGCAGTGGCTCCGAGATGGAAACCGAGGAAGATAGAATCCTAACAAGGAGAAACGGGAGAAATGAGCAGGCGCAGACATCAAACAGCAGCGCACCACTCCAGGATGATATGCAGGCATCCACCAGCAGCGCAGCACTCCGGGATAGGCAGGCATCCACCAGCAGTTCTGCAACCTTCCTTGAAGATAGGCCAGATACTAGCAACGGAGCATCCCATCAACGAGGCAGTGCCCATACTAGCCTTCCAGATGTTCTGCTGTATCCAACATGGCTGCCCGATACGTCAGTAGAACCTGTTATTCCCCTTTTTACATCCCAGCCAGGCCCTCAGATACAGACGGAAAATGTAACCCCACTTTATTATTTTCATTTATTTTTTACCAATGATCTCCTAACTGACATTGTGGAGCAATGTAATCTATATGCCAGCCAACATATAGCCAACAATCCCAGTTCCTCCTATGCCCGTCCTTTTTTTTGGAAACCCCTCACCGTGGAAGAATTTAAAATTTTCCTTGGCCTAACCCTCAACATGGGGCTAACAAAAAAAAATGAAGTCCATTCCTACTGGTCTACCCAACCTATCCACCACATGCCGGTCTATTCATCAATTATGCCCAGAAACCGTTATGAGATGATCATGAGATTTTTACATTTCAATAACAATGCCCAATGCCTCCCTCGAAATCATCCCAGTTATGATAAATTATTCAAAATTCGGCCCCTAATCAATTTTTTTTCCGCCAGTTTCAAACAGATGTTTACCCCTGATAAAAATATTTGTGTGGATGAATCCCTATTACACTTCACTGGGCGACTTGCAATACAACAATACATGCCCAGTAAAAGAGCCAGACGTGGGGTAAAATTTTATAAGGCGTGTGACAGGGCCACGGGTTACACATATGACTTCATAATTTATGAGGGAAAAGACAGACAGCTAAACCCCCCTGGATGCCCTACCTACATGGGAACAAGTGGCAAAATTGTCTGGCAGCTGATCCAACCATTGCTTGGGAAAGGTTACCACCTATATGTAGACAATTTCTACACAAGTCTCCCACTTTTCCGCCATCTATACCTAAAGCAGACTGTGGCCTGTGGGACAGCACGGACCAACCGCAAAGGTTTCCCACAGATATTGGTCACCAAGAAATTAAAACAGGGTGAAATGGCCAGTATGCGGACTGACGAGGTACTAGCGGTGAAGTGGAGAGATAAAAAAAGAGATGTCTACATCCTTTCCACAATACACAATGACACCTTGGTGGAACTGCAAAGAAGAAAAGGCCCCATCCAGAAGCCAAAATGTATCCACGAGTATAACTTATACATGGGGGGGGGGGTGGATATGAATGACCAGATGATGCAGCCCTACTTGGCCACCAGGAGATCACGGTTTTGGTACAAGAAAGTCGCCGTTTATTTGATGCAATTGGCCATGTTCAATTCTTATATTATTTTTTCTAAGAGCACCCAAAGTTCCCTGACCTATCTAAGATACCAAGAAGATGTCATCACAGCCCTTGTCTATCCCCATGGCCAACCCACTCAACTAATTCGGTCTGATGCAGTAGCCAGACTCCATGAAAGGCACTTTCCCGACATCCTCCCTCCTACCCAAACAGGTCGCAAACCCCCAAAAAAATGCCGTGTGTGTACAAGTAGAGGAATTCGCCGTGACACCCGATACTACTGTCCAGACTGTCCCTCCCAGCCAGGCCTCTGCATTGGAACTTGCTATCGAAGCTATCATACTTCACTAAACTATTAATAAAGTGAAGATGATTTCTTTCCAGTATCCACTTTCTGCCATTTCTGTGTATGACCCGGACTGTTAAATGACTATGCCTCTGCCAAACATATTTCTGCCTTCAACGCGAATTGACCTCGGCCTGTTAAATGACCATGCTTTTTGCCTGCCTCCTGAACTGATCATTTGCCCTGCCACTGTACAGCACAGGGGTCTCACATGTGAGGGGCTCCAGAAAAAGTTTTCCGAGTGGAGAAAACCTTTTTTCTCCAGGTTTTTCGTTTTCTCGGATTAGGGTCTGGAGACTCGGAGGCTTCGTAGAGATTTGGGTGGGAAGAAGCCTCTACCCCTGTCCTCGGGTCTTACCTGACCAAGGCCCAATGTACAAAGTGCCGCCTGCTGCCATCTGAACTGGCCCTGCCTTTGCCTGCCACCTAAACTGGCCATGCCTGTGCCTGCCACCTGAACTGGACATGCCTATGCCTGAACTGCCTGCTAAACCTTGGACTGTACTGAACCATGTTCATAATTTTCCATATCTGTCTGCTGCCTGAACAATTCCTGGACATTTCCTTTGGCTGTCTAGAAAATGCTTTGACTGCTCTGGAACGGTGTCCCTGTCTGCTAAAACCACAGGTGAGCCTTTTTTTTACCCTTTGCTCAGCAGAATGTATTTTGGTGTGTAATTCTTGGTGTGTACATGCTATATGTTAGAAGCCTGAAGGTGGTACTTGTATGTTGGGCTTCTGTATGCGGCCAGGCTGTGGAAAAGTCTGACACATGGGGTATCGCCATACTCAGGACAAGTAGCAGAATGTATTTTGGGGTGTCATTTTGGCTATGTACATGTTATGTGTTAGAAAGATCTTCTAAATTGACAACTTTGTGAAAAAAAAATAGGTTTTTATTTTCTTTCCACATTTTCCAAAAACTTGTGGAAAGAAATTATATGTTCAAAAGACTCATTATGCCTCACAGAATATACATTGGGTTGTTTTCTTTCCAAAATGGGGTCACTTTGTGGGTAATTCCATTGTCCTGGTGCTCCAGGGCCTTCAAAAATGTAATAGGTACTCAGGAAATGAAATGTGTAATTTATGCCTTTAGAACGCCTGATGGTGCTATATGGATGTTGGGCCTCTGTATGTTGCTAGGCTGTGGAAAAGTCTGACACATGGGGTATCGCCATACTCAGGACGAGTAGCAGAATGTATTTTGGGGTGTCATTTTGGCTATGTACATGTTATGTGTTAGAAAGATCTTCTAAATTGACAACTTTGTGAAAAAAAAATAGGTTTTTATTTTCTTTCCACATTTTCCAAAAACTTGTGGAAAGAAATTATATGTTCAAAAGACTCATTATGCCTCACAGAATATACATTGGGTTGTTTTCTTTCCAAAATGGGGTCACTTTGTGGGTAATTCCATTGTCCTGGTGCTCCAGGGCCTTCAAAAATGTAATAGGTACTCAGGAAATGAAATGTGTAATTTATGCCTTTAGAACGCCTGATGGTGCTATATGGATGTTGGGCCTCTGTATGTTGCTAGGCTGTGGAAAAGTCTGACACATGGGGTATCGCCATACTTAGGACGAGTAGCAGAATGTATTTTGGGGTGTCATTTTGGCTATGTACATGTTATGTGTTAGAAAGATCTTCTAAATTGACAACTTTGTGAAAAAAAAATAGGTTTTTATTTTCTTTCCACATTTTCCAAAAAATTGTGGAAAGAAATTACATGTTCAAAAGACTCATTATGCCTCATAGAATATACATTAGGTTGTTTTCTTTCCAAAATGGGGTCACTTTGTGGGTAATTCCATTGTCCTGGTGCTCCAGGGCCTTCAAAAATGTAATAGGTACTCAGGAAATGAAATGTGTTTCATGTGTTGAAATGTGTTAATTTATGCCTTTAGAACGCCTGATGGTGCTACATGGATGTTGGGCCTCTGTATGTGGCCAGGCTGTGGAAAAGTCTGACACATGGGGTATCTCCATACTCAGGACGAATAGCAGAATGTATTTTGGGGTGTAATTGCAATTATGCCTGCACCATGTGTGAGAAATAACTTATATTAAATATGATAATTTCGTGAAAAAATAAAAAATATATATATTTCTTAATTTTCCAAAGCATTGTGGGGAAAAAATTGCAACTTCAAAAAATTCACTACGCCTCTTACCAATTACCGCAGACTGTCTTCTTTCCAAAAAGGGGTCATTTGGGGGGTTATTGTACTGTCCTGACATTTTAGGGCCTCAAGAACTGAGATAGGCCATCAGTGCATTAGGATTGATACATTTTCAATTATGCATAGCATGGCTTGTAGGCTCTATAACTTTCACACAAACCAATGATCATACACTTATCAGGATTTTTTTTACCAAAGACATGTAGTAGAATACATTTTGGCCTAAATTTTCGCCAAAATTAGATTTTTTTGGTTTCTTTTAAAAGAGAAAGTAGAAAATTTTGTTTTTTTTTCAAAAAATTCGCTCTTTTTTCCCTTATATTACAAAAAATAATAAATGAAGTGGTGAATAAATACCACCAAAAGAAAGCTCTATTTGTGTGAACAAAATGATAAAAAATTCATTTGGTTACAGTGTAGCATGACTGAGTAATTGTCATTCAAAGTAAGAGAGCACTGAAAGCTGAAAATTGGTCTGGGAAGGAAGGGGGTTTAAGTGTCCTGTATTGAGGTGGTTAAAGAGGAGAGCCAGCTTTAAAAAAATGTTTTTAAAAGTCAGCAGCTGCAAACACTGTAGCTGCTGACTTTTAATAAGCGAACTTACATGTCCAGGGTGCCCGCGATGTCGGCCGCCCGAGGCTGACCCATCCCTCAGCTCTCGGGTCCTGGCGCTGCCATTTCAGCTAAGGGAAACAGGCAGTGGAGCCTTGCGGCTTCACTGCCCATTTCCTACTGCGCATGCGCGAGTTGTGCATCGCTTTGTGAATGGGGCGCGCTGTGTTCTGGGACACACAGTTCCCAGAACACACAGCGCCCCATTACCCCAAAGACGCCACACGGAGGAGAGAAGACCGAAGATCACAGCGGAGGAGGAAGAGGCAGATTAGGACGATATGCCTAGCAACAGGCATTTCTGGTAAGTTTAAAAAAAAAATTAATTTTTTTTCTTCTGATTTTTTGCTAAATTTTAATGTATTTTTGTTTTTCAGGGTGGCCCTCCACTTTAATGCCTCCCTTTGCTATATCAAATATTCCATTGTTGACTGACTGATGGCATTAAGTGTACTGAGTCATGTATTTCTTGTTGTTCACTGTATTAAAACTTCTTCAATAAGGAACAAGATGATTTAAAAAAAAGTGATATATCGCATATGAGGCTAGTGTTCTCTAGGCTAATCTTAATTGTTTTGCTTAATAAAGCCTGTTATTTACAAGCTGAAGCTAAGATTGCACACATACTGTAGATAAATGAGTCAGAAGAATTACTTATCGCCTCCCCTTCTCCTTTTGCTCTGCTCTATCTTAGACCCCTTTCACACTGAGGTGTTTTTCAGGTGCTACCGCGCTAAAAATAAAATAGAGATATCTCTGCGCCAACCAATTAGATGGGTAAGGGAGGGTATTACTGCGTGCACTGAAAAGGGTTATTCAAACCCCAAATAAATGAAAATATTTAAATGAGATAGTGCTGCGCTAGAAGAGAAACGAGAAAGGAGGAGGGGGAGGGGAAGGGGAAGGGGAAGTGTGAAAGCCGAGTGTTTTCACACAGGGGCGCAGCGCTGGCAGGGCGTCACAAAAAGTCCTGCCAGCAGCTTCTTTGCAGCGGTGGAGGAGAGGGGAATACACCGTTCCTGCCCATTGAAAACAATGGGGCAGCGCTGCTATAACGCCGGCAAAGCACCACTGCAGTGGCGTTTTGCAGGCGGATTTAAGTCCTTTTTGCCCGCTAGCAGGAGGTTCAAACTGCCCCACTAGCAGCTGAATAGCGCCGCTAAAACTACGGTAAATTGGCGCAAAAAATAGTGCCGCGTCACCACTGACGCCCGTGGCGACTCAGTGTAAAAGGGGCTTTAGTAAAAGTTATAATGGTCAACAAAACCTGTTATCAGCTCAGACTGTAATAAATGTTTACTTCTAAAAGTTACAAGATGTAGGACTGATGTGAAAGGTAGGATTTCTGAAAGATAATTTTTCTTTCAGACTCTTATATAAGCATACTATGAGTATAGCCTCTGATCTATATCGTTATAATACCATATAAAGTACCATCATCCAGAAGTTGTAATTTTAAAGGAGGAAGCTTAAATGGAAATACCGGGTAGTCGCTCACACCAACCCCATACGTAGTTCCATTCAGCCATATAATAAATTGGACTATACCGGTACTTGGTAATGGACAAACACTAATGAAATTTAAAATCAATATAATTTTAATAAAGGTATAAAACAAAACAATAATAGAATATCACTTAAGAAGTACAATAATATGCACATCACAGTTAGAGTATTCCTGACGGATTCTCCACAGGAAGCATTCAACCATAAAAGGTGAACAAAATTTCCTCGACTAGTTTTGCGGGAAAAGGCCCACTTCTTCAGGAGGATATCTATATAAAAATATCGTAAACATTAGATAATACATACATAAAGGGACACATGAGCAAATTAGTTGTCATAAAATTATTTATTTCACATAAATAGATTCCTTATGTATTTAGAAAGGAGATCAGCTCACCCCACTTCAAGGAACAGGCTGCAAGCAGGGAGATCCATAAAGTCCCCCCACGGTGAACATGGGGGATTGGTAAAAGCCGGCTCTGGGTAGATAAGGTTATAATAAATTACCAATAATAAATAAAGGGTTTACCTTTATATAAAGAAAATTTGCTCATGTGTCCCTTTATGTATGTATTATCTAATGTTTACAATATTTTTATATAGATATCCTCCTAAAGAAGTGGGCCTTTTCCCGTGAAACTAGTCGAGGAAATTTTTGTGCACCTTTTATGGTTGAATGCTTCCTATGGAGAATCCGTCAGGAATACTCTAACTGTGATGTGCATATTATTGTACTTCTTAAGTGATATTCTATTATTGTTTTGTTTTATACCTTTATTAAAATTATATTGATTTTAAATTTCATTAGTGTTTGTTCATTACCAAGTACCGGTATAGTCCAATTTATTATATAAAGTTTGCACAGGGGTCCATGCCATAAGGTGAGAGTGATTAGGTCGACCAGAGGTGGAGGGATTGTCACGCTACTGTGGAAAAAAAATTACTTATGTCAGTGCTACAGTTTGAATTTAAAACGTATTTGTGTGAACTGTGAAGTTAAGTCATGGATTGTGGAAACTAACTAGTGTCGGGTGATTGTATATAGTGTATTTACCACTGACTAATGCAGAGTTGCAATGCAAGGAGATCAGCTAAAAGTAGTTGGATCTGTGTGTGTGTTATAATTACTCGAAATTAGTCGATTAAAAAAAAAACGATTAATCGAATCCGAAAATTTTAATCAGTAACAGCTCTATATAAATATAAGTGCTAACGTATGCTTAGAGTTATAAGAGTGGCAGAAAAATATAATATTACAATAAACTGACTTTTTAAACTGATGTGTATATCCAGGGCGCCCATACATGGATCGAAATTTAGTCAGTCCCTGCTGAACCAGTCGAATTTTGATGTATGGCCAACTTTTTCAAATAAATAAATAAATAAACAAATGCATTCACCACATCTGGAACTAGAAAAATGCAATATATATACTTTTTGTTTTTAGGTTTACACTTTAATAATGTTTCTGCAACACGCTGCCCTGTTAATATACAGATTGAGGGTGGGAATAGGCGGGTGGGAAAAGGTTAATACTGTAATTGGCTGACACAGTCATATTATTTATGTTAAATAAAAATCGAACAAAGTTATTAATCTTGTAAATTTCCTAGTGGAATGTAATGTGTCCTCAGCTGAAAATTAGGTGCTGGTCAAACCATGCCCCACTCCAGCCAGAATGCCTCTTTCTGTTCTGATTACTGGTTACTCTGAAATTCAGTCAGTTTACTGCTGGTCAGGCAGGGTGGCTTCACAGATGCAGGTCTCTGGTATCTCCCCCTGGATCAAGAAGCTTGTAGAAGCTTCTGAAAGTTAGTGGACAGAGGCCAGGAGGTCCTGATCTGTATACTTGGGGAACCTTACCAATCCCCAGACAGAATTTCCTGTCACGGTGGCTAGACCAGCCCTTAAATATAGAGAGCGATGCTAGAAATGGAGGTCAGGCAGAAGATGAAGTGCTCAAGAGGCTGTCGTGTTGTGGTGTGACCTCTGGGTCTGGGGGGTGCTCTGCCTCTGGGCTGGGCTCAGGCTGGCTTGTGAAGCTCCTAACAGCATTATGGATTGAGGAGGAATCTTGCCTACGGAGCAGCACGGAGCAAAGAGGACAGAGTAAGTACATCAGCACTGGGCCAGTCCTGGATGGGTGTACAGGGTGCACCACGATCACGAACCACTAGCTGAGGCGGGGGGGGGGGGGAGCCGAAGCTCAAGTGGCACTTACTTAGATTCAGCAGCAGCAGTTCCCATTTACACAGTGCTTCAGTATTTGTTCCAGTTGGCCGAGACCCTCTTGTTGCACTGCTGGCCTCTACTTCCCACACTGGTTGCAAGGATCGCCTGGCGTCTAGCAACCAATGATGTCATGTGGGGGAGAGAAAGGCCGAGGCCCCAGCATTCAGAGTGGAGGAGGATTTAACGTCTTAATCCTCCGCACCTAGTGAATTTTGACTGTACCCACCTCCTCCCTCCATCTTCTCCAGCACAGCTTCATGCACATCTCAGGGCCTGAGGGAAGGGAGATTAGACCATGTCTGAAGAGTTGACCTGAACCTGCCTGTGGTGAGGCAGATCAATTAAAACCTGTGGGTGTGTCATTAGTAAACATGAGCTGGCAGCAGATGACAGCCGCAGAGGGATGGGAGGAGGAGGTGACAAGGATAGATCTCAGGGATTAATGCTGGGACTTGTAGTTCCTCACTTTTGGGGTTGTGACCCCCCAAAAGTGAAGGACTACAGGTCCCAGCATGAACCCCTCAGAGCTGAGAATGTGTCACCCACCCCCGCCCCCAACTAGTGGAGGACAACAAGTCCCAATAAGTGTATATTGATTGGTTTGCGCAAAAGTTATAGCATCTACAAACTATGGGATATTTTTTTTATTTATTTATATTTTGTACTAGAAGTGGCTGCGATCAGCGACTTACATCGGGACACGTTGCTATAGAAACATCTGTAAAGGGGAGGAGTTAGTAAGATGACCCCATGTGGGGGCTGCAGAAATATTTCTGCATCCAGGCGTCTGTGACCCTAGGATCGGTTGTGCATCAGCACACCCAGGAATGCTCAGGGGGAGAGAATGCCACATGTAGCAAGCTTTCAGAAGGACAGCGCTGTGCATAACCCTTTTATCCATTGCCGTGGGAGATCTTTAGCCCTTGTACACACGATCGGAGAATCCGTCGGAATGTGTCCTATCGGACTGTGTTGTCGGATAATCCGACTGTGTGTGGTATGCATCGGACTGATTCCATCTGAATATCTGTGTGACCCAATTCTCCAACTTGTTGGAAATATTTTCCGACCAACTGGTTCGATCGGACATACTCCGATCATGTGTAGAGAATTTTGATCGGACCAAGTGCCACACATGCTCAGATCAAATTCCTACATCAAAGCTATTGGCTACTAGCCTGAATGTAGTCCCATCGTAACTAAATTACGTCATCATGTTCTGAAAGATCAGATTTTTCGACAACTTAGTCCGACCATGTGTATGCAACAGTTTCGGACAAGATCCGACTGACAAAATCCGACGGATTTGGTTGTCGAAATCTCCGACCGTGTGTATAGGGGCTTAGAGCAGCCAGGTGGGCTGATAGACAAGCAACTGGGAGGGCTGGTAGTTCCTGCAGGCAGTGGAGCTGGGAGCAGTTCACAAAGGATAGGAGATATTCCTGTATACAGTTTACAACATATTGGGGGTTATTTATGAAAGGCAAATCCACTTTGCACTACAAGTGCAAAGTGCACTTGAAATTGCACAGAAAGTGCACTTGGAAGGCCAGTCGCTGTAGAGCCAAAGGGGGGCATGCAAGGAAAATTAAAAAAAAGCATTTTAGCTTGTACATGATTGGATAATAAAATAAGCAGAGCTTCCCCTTATTTCAGATCTACCCCTCAGATTTACAGCGGCTGCACTTCCAAGTGCACTTTCAGTGCAATTTCAAGTGCACTTTGCATTTGTAGTTTGCACTTGTAGTGCAAAGTGGATTTGCCTTTCATAAAAAAAAACAATGTACTATTTTTCTCAAGGGGACTAAAAGCTCCTAGTTCTCAAGGGATTTTTTGCTGCTAATTCTTAAAAACCAAGGGTGTCTGGGAAGGAGAATAGTCCAAGATCCTTACTTTGTAAAAAGGAAATAAGTTGCCCCAATTCATTTTTGTCAAGTTGGGCATCACATAACTAACTTCTCTACCCCATCCAAGTTATTAACCCTGATAAAAACAACAAAAAAACAAAATAGGAGAGACAAGTTACCAGCAGCTTTTGTGGGGGTATTGCTTCATCTGTCCAATGAAAAATGTTTACTGTATGATTCATGTAGGTTATTGTACTGTACTTTGTATACTGAATCCAATGACATCATTAAAAAGGAGAAAATATATAGTTTAGGTTGGGTGACATAATTCTGTGCCAAGTCCTTAAAAATATATAGTTTAGGTTGGGTGACTTAATTCTGTGCAAGCCAAAGAAAATTTTCAGTGCAATAAAATAAGGCCAATTAATTCCACAATAATCGTTTCCTCATTATAGTAATAGTAAACTGTAAGCTTGTGATTTAGTCTGAGACAATAGCATGCCTTGGGAGATTAAATATCAACTTCATTTAAGCACCCTGGCTGTATGATTAGGTCAGATGTTTGCGTCTCAAAGCGGTATCATTGTTTTGCATAAAACTTTGTATATTTTAGAACTGTAATTCTTAGTAATAACACACTTAAATCTATCCAAACAAGAGTCTAGTAGACATCCCAGGTATGATAAAGTTTGAAACACTAAATCATAAATTATAATATAATAAATTACTATAAATATTTCTAAAAAAATAATATAATAATAATAAAATGTATTTCCTCATGATTCACTATCGCTCAATTCTGCAAGTGTATTAATTCACTATCGTTGTTTTCTAGCTGGTGTCAAACTTTTGACGTAAAGGGACACTTTTTGGTTGCTATGGACAATCTCAAGTTTCAAGGCAGAAAGAACAGTATAAATAATATAACACTGCATGCAGGTGCAGGACACTGGACAAAGCACTAGAGACAAAAGGGAGGTGAAATTATTTCATACAGTAATGTAATCTGTAAGATTACAGTGTACTATATGTGTTATATATTGTAAACTTTTTGAATTTGCTGCCAGGCTCCCTCCAAATGGAGCTTGTAGGGAATGGAGCCTGGCACACAGAGGCATTGGGTGGAGGACACAGCCCGCGGACACAGCGGGGGGACATCGTAGAATCCTGGAGACATGGTAAGTACACTGCACCAGGATCCTGCAATGCAATACCGAGTGTGGCTCAGGGTTACCGCTAATGGTAAAGAAATGTAACCCCAAGCCACACTCAGGAATACCGCCAAGGAGGTTAATGACTTTCAATAGTATAGTTCAGGATGTTTCCATAAAATGATCATTCACATCTTTGTGATCACTCTTATCTGGCATGACAGTATACATTTTATCACAGTGTTCAAAAACAAGTTAACATTTCATTTTGATTTCCTCACATTAATATTTGTGATCCGAGACTATTTCATTTATTGACAAACACTCACAAACAGGAGATGAGTCTTTGGATGCCTGTGCTCTTTCATCTCATTTTTTATTCATCCGCAACATTCAATGTGCTCTGGACTTCCATGGCAATTCACTGAATTAGCTTCCGCACCAAAAAATTCACAGGAGTTTCCCTGGAAATATAAAAAAAGCTGATAGGCAGTGTGTGACCCTATTTTGGTTAGAAACCTCCAGGATAAATCAAAGGGTCAGCAAAAAAAAAAAAAAAGGATGCTACAATTCAGGGGACAGTATTCATACAACAGAAATGCCTTGGCAGACACCCAAAAGAAGCAAGCGATGGCACATATTGTGCAAGACATAAAATAAAGTAGGGCATGGAAAGTGCCTTTTATGCAGAGTCATATGAGTGGAACAGACTGTATGCAAATCAGACTCTTCTGTGCCATAACAATGTATGTAGAGTCAACTGCAACTGCTATTGTTTTAGATATGTGATTGAACGGTGCCTCTGGCGTATGCCTAAAAAGAGCCTCCATGACGACACAAATGACTATTATTCTCAAGATGGTTTCAGCACAATGGGTCCAGCTTGGACTTGCGCCAGTGATTGCTAAGCAGAACAAGCAGAATACTGACATCATTCCAAAACAAAAAATATTGCTAAGTTTTGCAGAATGTTTGCAATGATTGCAAAGCGATTGTAGTGTGATTTCTTCCATCATTATTACAATACTGTATAAGGATGCAAAGTCAAATGTTATTTTCAGCGACAGCTCTTTAACCACTTCACCCCCGGAAGAATTTACCCCCTTCCTGACCAGGCTATTTTTTGCGATATGGCACTGTGTCATTTGGAATGAAAATTACACAGTCGTGCGATGTTGTACCCAAACATAATTGATGTCCTTTTTTCCCCACAAATAGAGCTTTCTTTTGGTGGTATTTGATCCCCTCTGTGGTTTTTATTTTTTGCGCTATAAACAAAAAAATGCAAATTTTGAAAAAAACACAATATTTTGTATGCTTTGCTATAATAAATATCCCAAAAATTAAAAAAAAAAAATCCTCAGTTTAGGCCGATATGTATTCTTCTACATATTTTTGGTAAAAAAAAAAACAAATCGCAATAAGCGTATATTGATTGGTTTGCACAAAAGTTTTAGCGTCTACAAAATATGAGATACATTTGTGGCATTATTATAATTTTTTTTTTTTTTTTACTAGTAATGGCGGTGATCAGTGATTTTTACTGTGACTGCGATATTGGGGCAGACAGATCAGACACGTTTGACACTTTTTTGGGACCAGTAACATTTATACAGCGATTAGAGCTAAAAATAGCCATTGATTACTATATAAATGTCATTGGCAAGGAAGGGGTTAACACTAGGGGGCGATCAAGGGGTTAACTGTGTTCCCTAGGTGTGTTCTAACTGTGGGGGGGATGAGACTGACTAGGAGAGAAGACTTAGTAGGCGCACACAATCTGTCTCTAATCCCCTCAGAGAACTGGGATTTGAGTGTTTACACATACAGATCCTGGTTCTCGCTCAGTCACGAGCGATCGTGGGTGCCTGGCAGTCATTGTGCCAGCCGGGCAGACGCATCGGCTCCGGGGACATGCTGCGGGTGTGCGTGCCTGCTAATGCATCTTAAAGAACCAACGTACAGCTACGACGGCTCATGCAGGGGAGCCAGCCTACCACATTATAACTTACTATCTGCTGTCAATAAGGGCAATGGCAAAAATGGATAAGGTTTGTATCATTTTGAACATTACAGATTACGAGCCATCCTTTTCCTGTCTTGGCGATCTGCCAGCAGCCTTACATTATTAGGGGAGCCAGAAAATCTCAATATATTTTGAACAGTTACAAACAAAATGGGAACGGGCTAGTTGGAGTGTTTTCTGGTCTTTTAACTACTTTTACCTGATTTGAGGTTCATTTTATAAATGGTTTGTTTAGTCTTGTTCATAATCCTGAGAAGTCATTTGCATATCATAAAAAATACAAAGTTGTCAAGTGATAATATTGGAATGCCATAAAATCATAAAGTGCTGTAATTATAATCATTTTAATAATAAAATGTCGTACATGATCCAACATGACTGATTAGTTAATTGGCAAGAAAAAATAAGCTCCATAGTATGCTACAGCAGTATATAATTCAGTTTGAGACATGTCAGACTTCACAGCATGCTAGAGTTAATTTTTTTCATGTGTGTTTGGTTTGTAGTTACTGCAAGGCACATTAGCACACGTGGCAGGATCACTGGTGTGCCAGTGCTAAGCCCGGCCATTGTGTTAGCAGGTTTAAAGATCACTCAGGATTAGGGATGAGCTTCGTGTTCGAGTCGAACATACGTTCGACTGGAACATCGGCTGTTCGCCCGTTCGGCGAATTCCGAACGTTATGGGCCGTTCGCGCCAAATTCGTGTGCCGCTCACGGCCCACAATGCACTGCGTCATCGCAGTGCATTGCTGGCTCATGATTGGCCAAGCATGCACTGTGACCTCGCATGCTTGGCCAATCGCAGCGCCAGCAGCGAGGAGAGCCATGATTGGCCACAGGCAGGATGCCTGTGGCCAATCATAGCTCAGGCTGTGTAGTACACGCCCCACACTATATAAGGCCGCCAGCGCGGCGGCCTTGTGTAGTGTGTAGGCGTCTGAAGCAGTTAGTGGGTGTTCTGTGTACCTCCAACACAGATCGTTATCGGCCGATTTTCGATCTTGCTCTTCTGTAGTGGTTGTTGTCTGCTTGCCCTGACCACAGTATACACCGCTATATTCACCTCACCTATATAGCTAGTGATCTATCTTTTATAATAGAGCTTGCAGTCAGTAGTGTTAGGAGCTTGTGCGTGCTGTCTGCGTGCTCTGTACCCAGTACACACCGCTATATCCACCTACATAGCTCTTCTCTATTTGAGCCCACTTGCCATCTGCAGGAGTTATTGGAAGTTGTGTGTGCCTCCAGCACAGCACAGTATACATCTGTATATACCCCTTTATCTCTGGTGTTCCATAATAAAGGCATCTGCAGGAGTTAGTGGGTTTTTTTGTGCCTCCAGCACAATATACACCTGTATCTACCCTTTATTGCTGTTTTCTAATAGAGCCATCTGCAGGGCTTAGTGGGTGTTGTGTGACTCAATTACAGTATACCCCTTTATCTCTGGTGTTCTATAATAAAGGCATCTGCAGGAGTTAGTGGGTGTTGTGTGACTCCAGCACAATATACACCTGTATCTACCGTTTATTGCTGTTCTCTAATAGAGCCATCTGCAGGGCTTAGTGGGTGTTGTGTGACTCCATTACAGTATACCCCTTTATCTCTGGTGTTCTATAATAAAGGCATCTGCAGGAGTTAGTGGGTGTTGTGTGCCTCCAGCACAATATACACTACCCAACTGCTGTTTTACCCAACTCCCTTCAGGCCATTACCATGTCTGGAAGGCCAGCAAGGAGAGGCAGACAGGCGCGAGCCGATAAAAGAGGGCAAGCAGGCTCTGTGTCTAGAGACAATAGTGCTGGTCGTGGACGCGGTGCATTGTCATCAGCACGTGGCCATGGGACACGCTTGTCCTTCTTTTCGGCAGCTGGACATGTTGAACCGCAACATGCCGAAGACTTGGTAGAGTGGATGACCAAGCCCTCTTCATCCTCCTCATCCTCTCTCACCCAGTCTCAGGGTACTAGCAAAGCAGCTGCCAACGCATCGTCTTCCCTCCTCTCAATGTCATCATCAGTGACTCCTTCCCTAGACCCACCACGTCCTCCTGAGGAGTCTCCTGAACTCTTTGAGCACAGTGTTGGGTACATGCTCCAGGAGGATGCCCAGTGTTTTGTAGGCTCTGATGATGACACTCAGCTAGAGGAAGGCAGTAGCGTGAGCGCAGAGAGAGGGGATGCTCAAGAAGGACAACAATCTGGCAGTCATGTTCCACAAGCAGCAGCATACTGCCAGGTTTGCTACAGCGATGAAGAGGGAGGGGATGATGAGGGCACTGACTCTACGTGGGTGCCTGGTAGGAGAGAGGAGGAGGCACATGTCCAACGAGGCAGGATGACCTCCGGGGGCCAGCTTAGGGGCAGCACACCGACTGAATCACACCGCAGAGCTCCGCCTGTGCAGGGCGCTGCCTCTGCGCGTTATTCTAAAAGTTCTTTGGTGTGGGCCTTTTTTGAGACGAGTGCATCAGATCGCACCACTGCTATTTGCAACATATGTCTCAAGCGTATCTCGCGTGGCCAAAACATCAGCCGCTTGGGCACCACATGCTTGACCAGACATATGTTGACCTGCCATGCAGCTCGTTGGCAAGCGTACCTCAAAGACCCACACCAAAGAACAAAGCGGACCTCTCCTTGCTCCTCATCAGCTGGCATCTCCAACCCCACTAGACCTTCAGTCCTCTCTGAAACCTGCTCTGAGAGGAATGAAGGTGTAGAATTAGGTGTGTCACAGCCAAGTGCTTCCGGGCACTCTGCTAGCAGTACACCCACGTCCAAATGTCCCTGCCCCAGCTGCTGGACCGCCGAAAGAAGTTCACTCCCAGCCATCCACATGCCCAGCGGTTGAATGCTAGCTTGGCTAAATTGCTAGCACTTCAACTGCTGCCTTTTCAGTTGGTAGACTCGGCCCCCTTCCGTGAGTTTGTACAATGTGCGGTTCCTCAGTGGCAGGTCCCCAAACGCCACTTTTTCTCACGGAAGGCGATTCCGGCTCTCTACCGGCATGTGGAAGGCAATGTCCTTGCCTCGCTGGACAGGGCGGTCATCGGTAAGGTGCATATTACCGCTGACTCATGGTCCAGCAGGCATGAACAGGGATGTTACCTGTCTTTCACGGCCCATTGGGTCACTCTTCTGGCAGCTGGGAAGGATGCAGGACAAGGTGCAGTAGTGTTGGAGGTTGTTCCGCCACCATGCCTCCAAAATGCTACTATTGGTTGTGACACACCTCTCTCCTCCACCCCCTCCTCTTCTTCTTCCTCCATGGCCTCTTCCAGTGCTCTGTCCTCAGAACCAGCGGTGCTCCGTAGGCGTTCCAGGGGCTACGCAAGTACGCAGGCAAAACTATGCCATGGCGTGCTTGCGCTGGTTTGTTTGGGGGACAGGAGCCACACTGGGGTGGATGTTTTGTCAGCTCTGCAGGGGCAGGCCGAGAGGTGGTTGACGCCACGCCAGCTTAAGCCAGGAATGGTCGTTTGTGACAATGGCACCAACCTCCTCTCCGCCCTCCGACAGGGACAACTGACCCGTGTGCCCTGTGTAGCTCACGTCCTTAACCTGGTGGTGCAGCGGTTCTTGGGCAAGTACCCCGGCTTACAGGATGTCCTGAAGCAGGCCAGGAAAGTCTGTGTGCATTTCCACCAATCATTTAATGCCTGTGCTTGGCTGGCTGAGCTCCAAAAGGAGTTGAACCTGCCCAAGAACCGCCTTATATGTGACATGCCCACCAGGTGGAACTCAATGTTGGCCATGCTGCAGCGGCTGCACATGCAGCAGAGGGCCATCAATGAGTACCTGTGCGACTACGGCACCAGGACAGGGTCAGGGGAGCTTGGTTTTTTCTCACCATGCCAGTGGGGCATGATCAGGGATGCATGCACTGTCCTGTCACCGTTTGAGGAGGCCACAAGGATGGTGAGCAGTGACAGTGCATGCATCAGTGACACTGTACCTCTTGTCCACCTCTTGGAGCATACGCTGCGTGGAATAATGGACAGGGCACTTGAGGCAGAACAGAGGCAGGAAGAGGAGGACTTCCTTGCCTCTCAAGGCCCCCTTTATCCAGACAGTGTTCCTGCTGTGCCACCCATCACACAGGAAGAGGATGAGGAGGAGGAAGAGGAGGAGGATGATTGTGTCAGCATGGAGGTGGAGGCTGGCACTCAGCATCAGCAGCAGCAGCAGCAGCAGCAGCAGCAGCAATCTTGTAGGGATGATTTACAGTCCCAAGAAACACGTGGACTTGTACGTGGCTGGGAGGAGGTAGCTGCGGATCATGTTGTCCTTAGTGACCCAGAGGACTCTGGACCGAATGCCTCAGCTAACCTACGCTGCATGGCCTCCCTGATCCTGCAAAGCCTGCGGAAGGATCCTCGTATTCTTTGGATCAAGGAGAGGGACCATTACTGGCTGGCCACTCTCCTTGATCCACGGTACAAGGGTAAGGTTGCAGACCTTCGCAGAGGGAGCAGAGGACGAGACATCTCCGGGAGGCCTTGCAGAAAGGTCTGTGCAACGCGTTCCCAGAGACTGGGAGGTTACAAACTTCTGGTCCTGGACAACGTGTTGCTGAGGCATCGATCAGAAGGAGCGGTGGAGAAGGTGGCCGTCTGACTGATGCTTTCAGACAATTTTTTAGTCTGCAGCCCCAAGGTATGATTGGTTCCAGCAACCATCGCCAGCGTCTGATTTACATGGTGCAGGAATACCTAGGGGCAAGGTCAGACTTGGACACCTTTCCCACCGAAAATCCTCTGGCTTACTGGGTCTTGAGGATGGATCACTGGCCAGAGCTTGCACAGTATGCTATTGAGCTACTGGCCTGTCCTGCATCCAACGTTCTTTCGGAACGCACCTTCAGTGCTGCTGGTGGCTTTGTTACCGATCACAGGGTGCGCCTGTCCACCAAATCAGTTGATCGACTGACCTTCATCAAGATGAATCAGTCTTGGATCACCCACAGCAACCAAACACCTTAAGCTGATGTAACCGAATAATTTTTTTTGAAATATCACATCCCTTCAAGACTGCCTATGCTGATGCTGAGTGACTGTCCTGTTATGTTGATTGTCTATCCTCTTCCTCCTCCACTGATATGTTGGAAGAACATTTCTGGTTCTGGGTGATGCCAACAGGGGCGTTTAATTACAATTTTTGATGCAATGCTTTGCAGCAGGGCTAATTCCTGCAATAAAACTAGAGTATATGGGAGAGGTTGCAGTGTGGTGGCACCAGCACCAGTGCCTAAAGCCCAATTTTTCTGCCCGTTTAACAGGGGCGTTTAATTACAATGTTTGATGCAATGCTTTGCAGCAGGGCTAATTCCTGCAATAAAACTAGAGTATATGGGAGAGGTTGCAGTGTGGTGGCACCAGCACCAGTGCCTAAAGCCCAATTTTTCTGCCCCTGTTTAACAGGGACATGTAATTACAATTCTTGATATAATATTTCAGAGGAGGGCCCGTTCCTGTGCCCACCCAGAGTAACTGTGAGGACTTATAGTGTTGTGGCACCAGCACCACAACCACCAAAGGTCAATTTTTCTACCACTGTTCAACAATGGCATGTAATTACAATTCTTGATATAATCGTTCACAGCAGGGCGCTCCAGCGCCCAGCAAGAGTCACTTTGAGGGCTTACAATGTTGTGGCAAAACCAACACCTTGTTCCGCCATTTCTGCAGAGCATATAGGGCAGGCCCCTACTTTCAAACATCCAACTTACAAGCATCTCCTACTTGCAAACGGAAGGAGACAACAGCAAGTGAGATGAAAAAAGATGGACGACAAAACAAATTATACAGGGGTGATAACCCTTCCCTATGTTTTCCAAAAAGCTTAAAAATAGTTTTTTTGACTGGAGCTACACTTTAAAAATGTACCAGTTGAAAATTACAAACAGATTCAACTTAAAACAACAAACCTACACAGTCCCTGTCTTGTTTGCACCGCCTGTATACTGCTGTTCTGAGTATATAGGGCCTGGGGGCCACACGCATTTCCTTTTTTTAATATGGGTACGGGGTTCCCCTTAATATGCGTACAAGACCCAAATAGGCTGGTAATGGGCAGGGAGGGCTACCCATGCCATTTTTCTCAATGATTTTCAACCATATTGCAGGAACCAGATATAACATTAAAACCGCAAGCAGTTTTCAATGATGTTATTTCTGTTTAATGTCATTTTGTGCAGGGACTGTTCTAAACACAGGAAACACGTGACACTTCACAGGCATACTACAGACACCCCCCAGGCACGATATTTAAAGGAATATTTCACTTTTTTTTTCACTTTAATCCTCATTAAAATCAGTGCTCCCGCCAAAACGGCCATAATTTTAGGCATTGACCCATGTCCCCTGGGGCAGGAGCCAGGTCCCCAAACCCTTTTTAGGACAGTATCTTGCATATTAGCCGTTAAAATTAGTACTTTTAATTTCGAACGTTCGAGTCTCATAGACTTCAATGGGGTTCTAAAGTTCGTACGAATTTGGGGTCCGTTCGAAAGTTCTGGTGCGAACCGAACCGGGGGTTGTTCGGCTCATCCCTACTCAGGATTCTCATGGATGCAGGTTGCAACTTGCGAGGCTCCAGGGTATTGATTCCGAGTGGAGAAAACTGGTGTTTCCGTTTTATCTGGGTTTTGTACCTCCCGGATTGGGAGAGAGGCTTCAAAAAGTTATGGGAGGGATGAAGCCCTCCCTAAGTCCTGATTGCAGGTTTGCATGATCTTTATATTCAAGAGCAGAGCATGGCAGGACAGGATGATGCCATTTCTGGGAGTTTTTCTGCCAGGTTTCAGGATATACATAAACCGCATACACCTATAGCAAGAGCATTAATAGACCCTAGTTTTTTTAGTTTTGCGTTTTTAAACCCGTCTTTTTGCATGCAGTTTTCATGCAGTTTGCATTTTTTGTCTTTAACAAACTGTGGATAGCTGTTGGTTAATGAGCGGGCTGCCACGTCCTTGACAAACGATGAGTCATTAGCTGTCAGCTGGGTTCTCTGCTGTAAAGAATTGCCGGCAATAATAAAAAATTCAGGAAAAAAAAAAAAAGAACCATACCAGGCCACATACCTTCAACATGGGGGGGGGGGGGGGGGGTGATTTGGGGCAGGCACCAAAGCACCTTGTCCCCATATTAATGGCGTTGGGCAGCTTATTGGAATCCGGAATCCAGATCCCGCCCATAGTACATAGTACACCTACTCATTTTCCCCCAAAAGTAGTGTAAAAAAATGACAGTAGGCAGTTTTTAACAAGGCTTTTATTTGTGTAGCAGGCATATTGTCAAGAACCAATGAAAGACTAATGTCATGCAATTTCTCCTTTTGGCCAAAAGATGGCGATAGGGAGATGCTGACTTGTCCTTCCAGAAAACTCAAACAGAGAGGACACTGGGAAAAAGGGGTGTGTCAGGAAGAGGTGGCTGAGGTGATTTCAGAGCAAGAGAGAGAGATGGAGTCTAGGAGCCCAGGAAAAGAAAAGGCTCTGACATGACAGTACAGAGACAGTGAGGAGAGAACAACTGTGCCCAAGATTGTCAGCCAGAGAAAGAGAGAGCCTGAGTTGTCAGAAATCCTCATCCATTTGGGGAATCTCCTAAGTCTGCAGCAAATTATCGGGGTCTGTGTGGAGAGGGGACGAGGCCCCATTGGAAGCTACTACAGTGTAGGGAAGAAGTTCTGGGACCAGATTGTGGAGAGACAGAGCCACTCCGGGGATGCTGTCTTTGCCGTGCTGCCTGCCAGAGTCACCCTAAGCACGTTTACGCCTGATCGAGGGGCAACTAAATAAGTGTTACCGGGACTGGTGAGCAGGCCTTGCGGACAATACTTGCTACCACTGCTAGGGAATAAAGTCACTAGGAGCTACTTAGCCAGGGATCCCATAGCTCTAATACTGCCTGCAGGCCTTACTGACAGCCGCAATGCATGCCAACAAGCTCCAACAAGCTCCAACGAGCTCCAACAAAACTTAGGACCAAGGACTGCGCCTAGTTGTAACTACCTTGAATCTCTATCTGCGGGCCAGTTTAAAGGGGTACTATACCTCTGTCTATTTGTTTGAGTGCAGTCAAAACCTGGTGTGAATTTATAAGTACTCTTGTTGCATTTAAAGTTTAAATGCATTTTTTATTGCTAAGCTAACCTGTTTGCTGAGTGTGTTCAATTCAGTTTACTTATGCTATAGTAGTCAATTAATAGATTAAGTGTATTTACCACTAAACAGGTGTGTGTGTGTATTTATTGCCATATCCCACAGCGTGGTAAAAGGTATTTCTCAATTGTGTTGTAAATTGTGCTTGAAGTAATTTTATTCAACTAGGTGTACCGGGGGGCTGAAGTTGTTCTTGGAATCGAGGCGCAGAACACAGAACAAAGTTTCCAAAATTTAACCAGCGGTTTAGACATGGGGGCTTGTCCAGGACATCCTGTTTTGCTAGAAAACCACCAAGACAACACCTTTGAAAGCATCAAGATGGATTCTTTTGATGTGAGCCCAGAAAGTTCAAGCCAAGCAGCATCATCGGAAGATGCTACCTTCAGGCGCCTGTAGCCATGATGGGGCCAGAATTCATTGCCGCCTTGGAAGAGTTTGTTGTAAAATGTCAGAAGAGTAGTCCAATATACACTGTGTCTGAATACCAAAAGCTGGGAAGCTTTTCTGGAAACAGCCAGTTCCTGTCAGTGAAGAGAGTTTTGAGGAATGGCTGCAGAAAGCCATGCACGCCTTAGATGAGCGGAACATCCCTGAGGCCCAGAAAAAGCAGCCTCAGAAGCTGTTGGCAACCAGAAACTTAGCAAAAAGGACTGTACTGCTCATGATTACTTAGATATCTTGCAAGACATGTTTGGGAGAACAGAAAAGGCCTCTGACCTTGTGTACCAGCTTGAGCATAATTACAAAGATGAGGGAGAGAAACTATCTGAATATACAAGACGTCTTGACAAGATAATGCACCAGATACTGCTAACGAAAGGTATAGATCCCAGGTCAGTTGACAGGGTCTGGGCACAACAGCGTTTTAAGAGGGGCTGAGCCCTTAGATCCTATTATGATCCAATTGAAAACTCAAAGAGGTAGTGGAATTTTGAAGTACCCTGAATTAACCCAAACAGTGCGAGAAGAAGAAGCTCTGTTGTAGAGTAAAAAAAAGAGAAACCTGAAATCAGAACCTGTTGCTGAGATCAGAATGATTAATGCAACTAGTGATGACCCAGAGACAGAGCTCTTGAAAACCCAGGTATTGCAAATGATGGAGATTCTGCTAGCAGTCAGGATCACCCCCTCAGCTAGACTTGTGCACAACGGAAAATTTTGTTTAGTTTCGGTTCGTTGTCATTCATAAAATACATTTCGTTCTGTTATATTAGTTATGTTACGTTAATACGTTTTCGGATAATTTGTTATTATTCGTAGAGTGTCGAATTCATTCGTTCGTATTCGTTGAAATTCGCTATTTATGTATGTATAGACATTCGTGATAATGATTCGTAGTTTGGAAAGTCGTTTGTTTATTGAATCTTTTAACACACACAATGACAACGTCTCTTCTCCTCGGCTCAAATACAATACAACACTTTCTAACTCAGTTCTCAGGAATGCACTTTTCCAGTAATCCAACCTCCAACACAAAATTAATTAGCTGATTGGACTATAAGATTTACTTTGAGCTGACCTTTTGTTTTATTAGATTTTTAAAGAATTACCAAATTCATTCGAATTCATTTGAATTCATTTGAATTCATTCATTATATTTCTTTCGTATTCGTTGTTATTCGTTATTTTTTTATTCGGACATTCGGATGCATCCGAATGTCTGAAAGATGCAAAATTCGTCCGAATTTCGATTCGTTACGAAACTAATTGCACAAGCCTACCTTCAGCTAACAAGAATGTCTCCGAGCCCAAGCAGACTTTGAACGTTACAGTCGTTCCTGCAGAGAAGTCTATGGGTAGAGTGGTCTGTCTTAACTGCAGAGGAGCTGGTCATTACTGGCCCAACTGCGCAAGTCCACTAGAATATGTTAGCTGGTTCCTAGGAGTCGGCAGGAAACCCATAGAGGGCTCCGGTGAAGGAGCCAACTGGGTGCCCACCTACAGCAGTTAGCTCAAATGCCAAAGATGCAAGGATGTCACAACAAAAGCCTAAACTGCTGAAGAGGGCCCTCACGGCTGTTTCTGAGGGACCAGTCAATCCTTTCCCATCGACCGCAAGCGCACGGTCGCAGAGAGTCTGTGCATACCAGCCCTCTGGAGCCATCAAGAAGGGGGCAGAAATACAGACCAACCACACTACTTATCGCAAATTCCCTGTCAAGCTAGTGGGACCGTCTCTTGTCATACCCATTCAAGAGGACCATCCATGATCAGTACACCACTCCGAGGATAGAAGACGCACTGCAGAGGCTGTTGGGTGGAAAGTGGTTCAGTGTACTGGATCTGAAAAGTAAGTACTTACAAATTCCAGTGCACCCTGAAGATAGGGAGAAGACAGCATTTATCACCCCAATAGGGTGCCTCAGGGTTTGTCTGGGGCTCCGGCAACATTTCAGAGACTGATGGAGAAGACAGGAATATGAACCTGATCAAAGTGCTGGTATAGCTGGACCTTATCATCATCTTTGACAAAACCCTCGTAGACCATAAAGAGCATCTGGAGAAAGTCCTGAAAAAACTCCATGACAAGGGGTTAAAGCTGTCCTTGGAGGAATGCCAGTTTTACCAGCCTTCACTTAACTCTTGCAGTGATTACGGCTGTGCCATGTTGCTAGGACACGGTGTTACCCCGATCTGCATCTGCGGCTCTTTAGCCATGTGATCGGCTGTGTCCAATCACAGCCGGTCGCATGTAAACATTGAGATGCTGGTAATCGGCTCTCCTCGCCTCACACTGACAGAGTGTGAGGAGAGGAGAGCCAATCAGCAGCATCTCCTCACAGGGGGACATGTAGGAGTGTAATCAGGGTACTGATCATCAGTGCCCTAATTACAATAAAGAAATATAGTGTAACAATACAGTGCCCACCATTGCCCACCAATGCCAGCATACTGTGCCCACCAGTGGCAGCAATCAGTGCCCACCACTGCCCACAAGTGCCACCAATCAGTGCTCATTAGCCATGCCAGTCTGTGCTGGCAATCAGTTCTGCCCATAAATGACCATCACTGCTGTCCATCAATGCCCATCAGTGTCATCCATCAGTGCCACCTATCAATGCCCATATGTACCACCTATCCGTGTCACCTATCAGTGCCCACCACTGCCGCCTATCAATGCCCACAAGTGCCGCCTATTAGTGCCCATCAGTCTTACCTAACAGTGCCCATCGGTGCTGCCTATCAGTGCTTATCAGTGCCACCTATCAGTGCCACCTATCAGTGCCCATAAGTGCGGCATATTAGTACCTCCTCATCAGTGCCCATAAGTGCCATCTCATCAATGTCCATCAGTTCAGCCTATCAGTGCTCATCGGTGCTGCCTCATCAGCACACATCAGTGAAGGCGAAAAATTACTTAGTTACAAAATTTATTGACAGAAAAGAAGCAAAAAACGTTTTTTTTCAAAATGTTTGGTCGTTTTTTTTTTTGTTGTAAAAAATAAAAAACCCAGCAGTCATTAAATACCACCAAAAGAAAGCTCTATTTGTGTGAAGAAAATGATAAAAAAATTGTTTTAGTACAGTGTAACATGACCGCACAATTGTCATTCAAATTGCGTCAGCGATGAAAGCTGAAAAATGACTTGGGCAGGTAGGGGGTGTAAGTGCCTGGTAGGCAAGTGGTTAAACCAATGTTAATCATGAAATTAACTTTAACCTTTAATATGAAACAGAAGCGCTTTTAAGCATTAACAGACTCAAGCAGCAATATCCTATACCAACCAAATAACAGTTTACCAACTGCTGTCCACCCACAAAGTGGGCAACATTGCGCCATAAAGATTACTCCAAACAGAATCATTGTTAACCCCTTGGCGATGGCACCTCCCAGTCCTTGAAGGGGTTTCAGATGCTGCAAGGTGGGGCAGGGTTAATGACCATGTGACTGCTGTGATTGGCTGTCACAGCGGTCACATGATCAGAAAGCTCCCAATCGCAAGCAGCAATTGGGAACTTTCTGTTAATTGATACATCCTAACACTAATTAACTTCTCAAGGACCATTCCTACCTCATTGGATTCTTGAATTTCCAGTACCAAAAACAACTCATTGGGGATATAACCACATAGCACTGAAATTTCAGCACTGAAAAATACTTATTTACAATGAAAGGTGTTTACGAGAACATCCCTAAATATGATATAATGCTCCCCCACACTGACTTGATGATATCACTGTGGTATACCAACAGAATAGCTTAAAAACTGGTTATTAGAAAAGCTTGTTGTTATTAAATAATAATGTTGATTGTAAAGGAGCAGTAAAAACAAATCATTATTTCAGAAAACAGCAAGGGTTTTCCGTGAATAATAGAGAAGTAAAAAAAAAAAAAGAAAAACGAATATTACAGTTTTAAAATAACATTTCTTGGCTATTATTCTCAAGAACATTACTACCTACATTTATCTCAACACTTCAATGCTTGCTGTATTTAATGTCCTATGCAATTGATATTATCAAGAAATGACTCTAATGTATCACCCAGGGAACTTGGTAAAAGATATTATATAGCATCATCATTGCTTGGCCTCTAATGTGAATGTGTATATATAGATGATTGTTTCACTGTGTTATGGCATGTTTTAATTCATATTAGCTTGTATGTTACTGTATACCATAATTAGCATGCTGTCTTTTATGAGCCCACACATAGCTGAATGAGGAATATTATAGTTAAACCTGCATTTTTACAAAATCACAGTATAAAACATATTTAGAATAGCTATATGGTATTGATTCATGGTTACCATGATAACGTCTAGCAATGTTACATTTTCTAAGGTGCATCAGAATAATATAACACAATAAATAAAAAAAGGTGGAGACTGGAGACCACTTTGCAGACTAAGCCCTTGTACACACGATCGGAGATTCCGACGACCTATTCCGACGGATTAATTCCGGACGGGGTCCAGGAAGTGATGTTGCATACACACGGTCGGACCAAGTTGTCGGAATTTCCGGTTGCCAAGAACGCGGTGACGTAAGCTGCGTACGGCAGACCTACAAAAGGGAAGTTCAGCACCACGTCCGGCACCCTTTGGGCTCCTTCTGCTGATCTCGTGTCTATCGCGTGTTAGTAGAAGTTTGGTGAGAGACGATTTGCACTTTTCAGATTAGTGATTCAGATCGCTACTGCTCTTCAGTTTCTGCTTGTCTTCGCGTATCTGATAATCAGTGCGTGCAGTCAGTATTTGTTTCTCATTGTGGACTATATGTTGGTATAGTACACTTTGATTTGCATTTATTATTGTCTGCTTGCTTCTGCTATTCAGTTCGTTCTTTCAGGCATTGCTGTTTATCGGTGCTTTCTGTTGTATGTTCTGACCAGCCGACTGTTTTCAAGCCATGTTTCGTCTACGTACTCGTCGTAGAGTTTGTGCTGTGCAGGAGCTTCGTGTTGGGGTTCTTACTTTGACACAAGCCCGGTCCATGAACAGGGAGGGGAGGCATTTGTGGACCAAGAATTGGTTGCGCCAGCGTGACCAGTTCTCGCACATGCCTTTGCTCTGTGAGATTCGAGAGAATAATCCTGATGATTTCGGGAATTATCTCCAGATGACGGACCCCGTTTTTCACCGTCTGCTGGCTTTGCTGACCCCTTATATCACCAGGCAGGATACCTGCATGCGGCAAGCCATCACTCCGGAGCAGAGGCTCATCGCCACGTTGCGCTACTTGGCGACAGGGAGAAGCCTTCAGGACCTCAAGTTCTCTACAGGCATCTCCCCCCATGCTCTGGGGATCATTATTCCAGAGACCTGTTATGCCAGCATTCAGGTCCTGCAGAAGGAATATATGAAGGTAAGTTTTCTCCTTTAACATCACATTCTGTGTATTATATGATTGCTAATGTCTTGCATTTTTTTCCTCATTCCCTAATTACCATCATTGCAATATGCTCTAATTCATATACTCTGCCCCTTTGTCCTCATGCAGATTTGCCTCACTAACTTCCCCACCATGCTCCTCTTGACCCATAAAACTATAGTCTAGTCACTTACCAATGTCTTTTGTCAGCTCCATAGTATTGCTTTCCCCTAAACACCCCCTATAATGTCTACAAATGTTATGTGTGTGCTTCAATTCATGCAGAGTGGCTGTTTTTTTTTTTTGGTTGTTCCAAACTCATTAGGAACCCCCCTCCCCCCAACTGCTAGCTCAGCTGATAGCAATCCTCTATCTGCTGACTTTACCAAACCCAATACACGCTATACCTACCTTTTTGATGCTCGCATTTATGGATGAATTCATCTAAGCATGTAGTGCAAGGGCCTGCCTCAATACTTTCAAATGCTATTTTTTTTTGTGTTTTTTCCCCTATTAATTATCTTGATATGTGATAGCAGAATGTCAAAATGTGCTTCCATTTTGATTTCTTTTTGGTATTATGACACTTCTTACCTGTCCGGTGGGCTGCCAATAGTGTAACTAAGGAGGGGCTTCCCAAAGTATCACACATTATTTAGGCATTCAGCTCTCAATCAAGTGGAGAGGGTTACCTGTCCAAAACATCCCCCCCTCATTTTTTAGCAAGGGCCCATCAGATGGGGGGGGGGGGGGGTGGGGGGGGGGTGATGACTCTCATAAGGGGACCTTAGACTTTAGACTTTAAATACTCAGTTCCCAAAATGTTATACTAATCTTGGCCAAAAATGTTTTTGTCTAATCTGCTTGCAATGTTGATTTTTTTAATTACTAATTTTTGTTCTTGTTTCACTCCACAGTGTCCTTCAACGCCACAGGAATGGCAGACTGTGGCCTCCCACTTTGCCAGTCGTTGGGACTTTCCCAATTGTGGAGGAGCAATTGATGGGAAGCACGTCCACATCGTCCCACCACCCAACTCGGGGTTGTACTATTATAATTATAAGGGGTTTCATAGTATCGTGATGTTGGCGGTGGTGTCTGCGACATATGAGTTTTTGTATGTGGACATGGGGCAAAATGTTCGGGTGTCGGATGGTGGAGTGTTCGCACGAACGGAGTTCTACTGGCGTCTCCAGAGTGGCAGTCTGGGCTTGCCACCCCCAGAGGAGAATCAGGAAGGACTCCAGTTCGTCTTCGTCGCGGATGAGGCGTTTTCCCTGGCGAACCATCTGATGTGGCCTTTCCCGATGAGGACCCTCAACCCAGACCAGAGGATTTTTAATTTCTGCCTGTCCAGAGCCTGAAGAGTGGTGGAGAACACTTTTGGTATACTGGCCACCCGGTTCCGCCTTTTTCTAACGCCTATTCACATGGCGGAATACAAACTCAATCACATAGTGCTGGCCTGCTGTGTTCTGCACAATTTTCTAAAAAGACATTCTGCGAACTATGATGTCTCAGTTGGCCAACAAGAAGCAGACTTGCAGACTTGCTGGAAAATGATAACCTCACGGGCCTTGAACCTGCTCATCCTGGCTTGCCCCCCCCCAAAGCACCCGTGATGTTAGAACCCAATACATGGACTACTTTGTGGGTAGGGGGGCCATTGATATGCCAGACAATGTCTGAGAGGCATTTTCACAATAAATTATTCTTTGAAACTCCTTCATTTACTGTTTGGCTTGCTTTTAGGTGTCTCCTAGGTAAATTTATGTTTTTTCTTTTTGTGCCTTTTTCACCAACAGTGCAAACCCAAGTTCAGAGCGAGATGAGGGGACAGTCTCTTCTTCAGATAATGTTATTATGTTGTGGGTCTGCTACACACACTTCTTGTTTTTGTCCAAATAAACACATCACTGTGGGTGTTTTTTACTAAAGGCACTTCCACTATGCACTACAAGTGCACTGCAAAAGTACACCTGAAACTGCACTTGGAGTGCAAAGTTGAGTTTTTTTTAGTAAATAATACCCATTCTCACCGCAATCAAACATTTTACTCCAATTACAACTTTGGTGCAATGAAAAATGAAGTCACACATTGATGATAAGTTAACTTTTTAATCCAAGCACATTCACATGTGCGTTTAGAAAAGGGTTTTACAACAAACCAAGAAATTGTGTGTATCAAAAACAGTCTTTCAGCTAATTTTTGTTTACTTGGTGTTTTTGTGTAAACAGGCATGTATCAAAGCGTAACATACAGAACACAGGAACTTACAAAGTTCAACTTTGAAAAGTGAAGACAATATCAGACATGAGTATGTACAAACTGGGCTGATATTGCCTTCATCACATGGGGTGTCACCCCTGGAAAATCCAAATTTGGAAGATGCACAGAGTGTGTCAACATGTGCTATTTCCCATCATGGGGGATCAATGTACATGTTTTGGGGCTGCATCCCCTTCATCTCAGCCACTTTCCACAAAACATGTACATTGATCCCCCATGATGGGAGCGCATGTTTACACACTCTGTGCATCGTCCAAATTTTGATTTTCTAAAAATACAAAAGTTGTGGTTTAAAATACAAAAACGAAAACCCTAGCTAGTTTGGGCTGTTTCACACTCTCCCCAAAACATCAATGATGTTCTTCATTTTATTTTTAACATCATTGATGTTTTGCTGTATATTTTCCAAATCCCGATTGCACCCCATTATCTCCCCAATCAGGATCTGGTAAAACGGATTCTTCTTCCACATCACCTACAAAACAAATCAAAAAAACACACCATGTATTAAAAATATGGTGATATACATTGATGAGCTTACCGGAAGCTGTGTTCTCCGACACTCACCTGTTGTGGTGACAATTTGTCCAACTTCAACGATCTCTCCTTCCTCCTCCTGCTCCTCTGCTTCTGGTTTTGGTATTTGGCCTTCTTTGGGAGGGGTGTGGTCCCCGGTGTCCTCATACTTGCCGAGTCTTCTCTCCCCTAATGAGAATGTAAAAAAAGAATAATTAGCACACAGAGAGCAGAATTAGGAATATGAAACATTGCTTGGAAGTGTTGTACAATTGTTTTTTTTGGCCGCGCTCCAAGGTGAGAACATTATTGGGGACACTTTGTTCAGCTGGAATACTTCCCTGCAGAACGATGTTTCTTACGAACGAATGAAACCATGAACTTGAAAGTGGCCATTTTAAAATGCACAACATGAAATCAAAGCACATGGAGCAGTATGCAAGCAAGAATAATGATATGAACACATGACAACTACTTACTTTTTTGAAGAACACGCTTGATCCTTCTGTACTGATCGTGCTCCTTCAGTTTCAGGTCTGACCAGCGTTTTCTCAGTGGATCCTTGGATCGGCGTACCCCAAAATTCTTCTGAAGACTCTTCACAACTTTAGTCATGATCTTGGCCTTTCTGATATTTGGGTTTGGGTAAGGTCCATACTTCCCATCATAGTCGGACCTGTTCAATATGTCCACCATCTCCAACATCTCTCCAAAAGACATATTTGAGGCCTTAAATCTTCTCTTCCTGGATTGGGACGTTTCAGGCTCCGGGCTTTCCTCACCCTCCTCCTCGTTAGTGGAACTGTGATTGCGCACCTGCGTTCTCTCCACCATGTGCTCTCCCCACTGCGCCGAAAGCGAAGGGGCGGGGAATGGTCTAGAAAGAATGTCAGGGGTGGGCGGAGTTTGAGAGTGAGGCGCGGACGCGGCGATCGCGCAAACGAAGGTAACATTTTTAACTTGGTGCATCACTAGATAGACTGCTTCTATCTAGGCCAATGTTGGGACAAGATTAGGAGGGTTTTTCATGGCATTATTAGTATTTTAGGGTTTGTCTTGTGTTGTGTCTTGCAGACAAGATGGATCCATTCCAAAACCCCAATTTTATGGGGCTATTCCTCAAACTTTACAAGGAGATGCCCTGCCTGTGGCAGATCAACAACCAGTTTTATTACGATAGAAGAAAGAGGAAGGCAGCGCTGGAGAAACTTCTTTCTTTGGTGCGGATCATAGTCCCCACGGCAGACATGGCCTACGTGACTAGGAAAATTGGTGTAATGAAGAGTATATATCTCAGGGAGAGAAAGAAGCACCTGGAGTCCTTGAGATCAGGAGATCCAGATGCCGTTTATTGCCCCAGGATGGTTTACTTCCAGAGGCTGCATTTTCTGGTAGACCAGGGGGTACCCAGGCCACCACTCTCCAGTCTTCCTTCAAGGCTTCCTTCACCCACAGCTGAGGCTTCCAACGTCTAACCTGGGCCTTCCAGGCAGCAACATGTGGTGGGGCCCAGCTTAAGACAGGTATTGCATTGTTGAACATATTTCTTGTGTTACATTTAATGATGTTAACTAGATGTTCTTATTGATCAGTAAGTTGTGATTTAACAAAGTGGTTTACATCTCAATAGACAGTAGTGACCAAAAATGATTGGGACGGGAATGAAAAATGCTGGGCTCAGAATGATAGTCTGTTCTATTTGGTAACATTCAATTTGCAAAAGTCATGAGCTAAAAATGGTGTGATTGATGAGCAAAAAACTAAAACTATGTCCCATTTTCATACACAGGAAGACCTCAGCCGGGGGGGGGGGGCTGTGGCAAGTGGCAGCCAGGAGGTCGACCAACGCCCTCCTTCTCCTCCTCCTGCCACAACTACAGGAGCCCAGCCACAGCCTCGAAGGATGCCTGGCGGGAAGTGCCTAAGGAAGACCAGAGAGTGATGGCCTAGGTTCAGTCTGGTCTGCCAGAAGATGCAGCCTCTTGAAGAACCACATTCTGGGGACATAAATGGCATCTGATTTTCCTGATCTCTAGGACTTCGGGACCAGACTTCTCTCCCTGAGATATGTACTCCTCAGGCCACCAATTTTTCTTTTTCTAATTAGTTCATGTCTGCCCTGGGGGCCAAAGGCTGCACCAAAGTAACAAGTTTCTCCAGCGCTGCCTTCCTCTTTTTATTTTATTGAGACCAATTGTTTGATGAAATACTTGCGTATGTGTTTTACTTCCAAAAGGACAGTTTATTTGTGAGCAGGCAGGTACATTTCACCAAAAAAGTGAAATGAATAACAAGGGGTACCAACACTAAACAGCCTCCTGTAGATTAAAAAAGAAAATCTAAAAAATATAATAATGTTGTTGTGGTAAGTTTACACACAAAACACACCCCAAAAAATGGAAAGATTAGCAAACTGTCAAAAAAGGAGATGTTTAGGAAAAAAACAAAAAATAAATGCAGCCAAAAAAGAATAAACAAAATCTAAAATTGTGTAGATGTGACGAATTTAAAAATTGTATTGCCGAAATGAGTAAAAAAGTCAGGAAATACGTTCGGGAGAAGTGTGTGTGACTATGAGCATCAAAAGAAGTTCCTTCTTGCAGCATTGTAAAGAACAAGAGAATGCGCTTCATGAAAGAATTTTTAACATTGCAGCGTGACAAATGTGCTATATCGATTACGAGCAGTAGTTTTACCTGAACGAGCGCTTCCGTGTCGGAATTTGAATGTGAGCATGCGTGGCACCTTGTCCGTCGGAGTAGGCTACACATGATTGGAGTATGTCCGATCGGAGCATTTTGTCGGAAAATATTTCCGGCAAGTTGGAAAAGTTGGTCCGACGGATATTCTGACGGAAACAGTCCAATGCAGACCACACACAGTCGGAATATCCGACAAAACACTCCGATCGGACACATTCCGACGGAATCTCCGACCGTGTGTACAAGGGCTTGCTGTTCCAGCTGTGTGCGTACAGTTCTCTTCAGTTATGAACTGACTGAGGCCGGTTCACACTGATGTGACACGACAGTCATACGACTGTGGATCCGACTTTGCCTGAAGACTTGAAATCAGACCTCAATCCGACTTTGATCCCGACAATGCAGGCACTTTGTGTCTGGTATGAATCTTTAAGGGGAACTCTGCACCAAATAAAAAATAAAATGGGATCCCCCTCCAAGACCTTATCAGGCCCTTCGGTCTGGTATGAATTTTAAGGGGACCTCCCACGCCGAAAAACCAGCATGGGCTTCCCCCCAAAATCCATACCAGACCATTATCTGAGCATACAGCCTGGCAGGTCAGTAAATGGGGTGGGGATGAGCTACCGCTCCCCCTTCTGAAACGTACCAGGCCACATGCCCTCAACATGGGGGGTGGATGCTTTGCGTCCACCCCACCCCAAAACACCTTGTCCCCATGGTGATGAGGACAAGGGCCTCTTCCCGACAAACCTGGCCGTTGGTTGATGTGGTCTGCGGGCAGAGGGCTTATCGGAATGTGGAAGCCCCTTTAACAAGGGGACCCCCAGATCCCGGCCCCCCACCCTATGTGAATGAGTATAGGGTACATTGCAACCCTACCCATTCACCTAAAAAAAAGTGTCAAAAAGAAAATGCATTATACAGGTTCTTAAAGTGGATGTAATCCCGAATTTTCTTTTTTTTTTATGTCATAATGTAGAGTATAAGATTTTCTATCATTTGAGCCCAGTCTTTGCCACAAAGAGTTAATCCAGCTCTGAGCAATCCTCTTTTATTGTTCAGTGAGATAAATCTTGACAAACAGAGAAAAACTTTGTCAAATCCTCCCCCTTGCTGTGAGTGACAGGTGATTTACATATCTCGTGCACAAGCCTAAGAGACATGCATTATTTTTTAATTCCCTCCCACTCCTTTCTTCTGCTGCTCTGCCAGGATTGGATGTTCCCCACCTCGGCATAATTGGGCATGCTGAAGTCATGTGGTTACTTTCCTGTCTTTTCACTGGATGTTAGTGATCATAGCAGAAGTTCTGTGTAAGAAATACACAGGAAAAAATGCATATTGACAAGGGGAGTGTAGAGGTGGGCGGGGAGTCTACTGACATCACAACTCCACCCACCGAGCTCCGGACAATAGACCCACCCACAGAATCTGCAGTTTTTCGGCTCTCATAACAGACAGAGGGGAGACATTTGACAGGTAGGGATACATGCAGGAGGCATGTATATCCTAATAGATAACCCCTATGGCAGTAGTTTAGAAAGGATGGCATTGGGTTTACATCCACTTTAAGGTAATTTATTAAGGCAGCTCCTGCATCGCTTCCAATTTCATCTCCCTGCTCCAGGTCTTCTCCAATGTCTGATGTCTTCTAGCCCTCTCCGATTCTTCTCCCTCTGTCTGCTGTCTTCTGCCTCTGCCGGGTCTTCTTCACTGTCTTCTCATTCTTTTGCCAGGTCTTCTCTGC
This sequence comes from Lithobates pipiens, assembly GCF_037356315.1. Lineage (NCBI taxonomy): Eukaryota > Metazoa > Chordata > Amphibia > Anura > Ranidae > Lithobates > Lithobates pipiens. The sequence continues at coordinate 290,056,808 of NW_027507764.1, forward strand.
TGTCGTCTCCCTCTGTTCTTTTTCCAATGTTGACTCAACTCTCTCTCCCGCTCTAATGATGGGTGCAGGGTCTGCCACTACTTATATTGGCATGGGACCGGCTAATGCCATCTGGAGGCCCTGCCCTTATGATTTCATCACCCCATCATGCGCTGCCCCATACAAATATAAGTAGTGTCACACCGAGCACCCAGCATTAGAACGAGATAGTGCATTGAGTCAACATCGGAAGAAGAACAGAGTGAGAAGACAGCGGAGAAGACCTGGCAAAAGAGTGAGAAGACAGCGGAGAAGACACGGCAGAGGCAGAAGACAGCGGACAGAGGGAGAAGAACCGGAGAGGGCTAGAAGACATCAGCGGAGAGCGGAGAAGACCCAGAGATGGGGAAAGAAATCGGAAGCGACGCCGGAGCTGCCTTAATAAATTACTTTAAAAAGCTGTGTACTGTGTTTTTTTTTTGACACTTATTTTTAGGTGAATGGGTAGGGCTACAATGTACCCCATACTCATTTACATAGGATGAGGGGCTGGGATCTGGGGGCCCCCTTGTTAAAGGGAGATTCCAGATTCCGATGAGCCCCCCTCACACAGACACCAAAACCAACGTCCAGGGTTGTCGGGAAGAGGCCCTTGTCCTCATCAACATGGGGACAAGGTGCTTTGGGCTGGGGGGAGACGCTCGCTCATCCCTACACCCTTTCCTGACCTGCTGGGCTGTGTGCTCAGAGAAGGGTCTGGCATGGATTTGGGGGGACCCCCCACGCCAGTTTTTTGGTGTGGGGGTCCCCTTAAAATTCATACCAGACCGAAGGGCCTGGTAAGGTCTTGGAGAGGGAACCCACAACGTTTTTTCTAAAATTTGTCGTGGAGTTCACATTCAAGATCATCAGAGCACAAGTTGGCTCAGTTAAGACCGCGATCCGACTTCAGTGATATTAAATGGGGTGAAGTAGGAGTCAGAAAAAAGTAGTACAGGGAGCATTTTCAAAGTCGGACTGCCTTGCGTCGGACCAGTTAAGATGGCTCTCATAGGGAAACATTGATTTTCACATGTCATATGACATGAGCTCCCAATATCGTAGTGTTTGTCGTACCAGTGTGAACCCGGCCCAAAGGCTCATACACACTATAAGAAAATCGGGCGAACATTTTCACAAATTTTTCGACACCCAATTTCGAATTTTCGTCCAAAAATTCCCGAGGGGACAAACTCCAAAATGTTTCTCGTATGGGAACCGAACAAACAATTTTCGTATAATATATACTGTTTTCATACGATTTTAGAACAAGAAAAATCAGGCAAGAAAGCCTGCCCATGATTAGAAACAATAAACAACCAAAAAAAGCCTTTCTCGTACGATAATTTTCGTGAGAATCATCGGTTCTGATTTGTTGAGAAACGTTGAGAAAGTTGGATGAACGTTGGCCCGATATTCTTATAGTGTGTACCCCTCTTAAGGCTGGCCATACATGTTCATACATGCCCCTTTGGATACAACTGAATGTGTTTCATTTGTTTGACCACATAGTATATGGTTTTTGTTAAATCTAAAGGAAAATTGTACAAGAATATTGAACATATATACGAAAAGTCGGACAAAATTATATTGTTTTGAACACTCGGACGATTTTCTGATAGTTAATGGATGACGAACGATAATTGATTTAAAATTTTCAACTACGAAAATTTGATTGACAATTTTGAAATATTTTTATTGAATGAATGAACTTTGTAAGGTTAGTGGGCTTTCTTACATGGGAAAAATTGTTTGTTTTTTTGCAAGAAGACTTTATCCTGGAAGTAGCCAAATTTGTGATAACACATGCAGCCACAGTGATCTTTTGTCTACACAAGCTCAAATACACATTTAGCTAGCAGGACACATAATACATTTGAGTTTGCCATTGACTACTGTCATGTAAAAAATAAGCTTAGGCTCCAGCCCCACATGGGAAGCTAGTTAGACATGTCCTCACAGCAGCTCGCTGCCTAGTGGCATTGAACTGGAAGCGTCGCTCCCCTCCGCCAGAGGGAGCGCTGTATGCCAGGATCAGAGATGTAGAGCTAATGGAGAAGATGACAGCGAGGATGCAAGATCGCCATAATTTGGTTTGGGAGCTGTGGCACCGCCGGGAGGAACATAAAAGTCCGGAATCAGGTACAGGCTGATGTTAGCCGAGCCTTCCCCCCTCCCCCCGTTCTCCTTCTTCTCTCTCTTTCCCCTCCCCCTTTCTTACCTCTTCCTTCTTACTTTTTCCCTATCTTTAGGTGTCCTCTAGAGACCCATGTATCCACTCACTATACCAGCTGGATGGTTTGGTTGATTGCATTATAGTTAACTGTTATCATAACCTTATATGAATAGATTTGGGGAAAAAAAATATAATAAAACATGGATAACAGATAGACAACGAACTCAGGAAATAGCATAGCCATGTAACTTTAGAGAGAAAGCTTTTATATTGTTGGTTGAAAGACCATTGCACTTCAACTGTAATGTAATAACAAAAGGGCAATTTTTTTTTTTGTCTCCAGTCCCATAATAGTAACAAAGCTGAATATTCTCACACATAATGCAAAATAATGGTAGTACATATTGTTATGACATCAAATGATGCACAAACATTTGTTGCTCTCCACTAGGTCAGGGGTAGGCACCCTGGGGCTCCCCAGCTGTTGTGAAACTACATTTCCCACAAGGCACTGCAAAGCTGGCAGTTACAATTACTCCCAGAGGCATGATGGGACTTGTAGTTCTGCAACAGCTGGAGGGCCCCAGGTTGCCTACCTCTGCACTAGGTAATACAACAAGGCCTATATTGCTTATTGATATAAAACTGCACCCTTTTTTTTAAACAACTGTAGCGCCAGCTTCTGAAGAGCGTGTGTTTTTCTCTATTTAAAGTTCCTAGAACTGCAGTTTGGTTTTGGGTTTAATTATACCAAATTATGGTTTCAATACCAGTCTAGCTGGATTGCACTGTATTATGCTTGGCCACAGGTGGCGCCGTCATCACTGGCAAGCGTAAGAACGCAGTTCAGCTGGGCGTATTGAGTGCCACTTTTTCCTGGATCCAGCCCAGTGGGAGTGTCATCCTTCTGTGCACTCTGGGAAAAGGTACTTAAGGTACTGACATCACGTGCTTCTGGGTTCCGGTCCAGAAGATCTTTCATTCTGTTTGGTCCTGGTCCTCCTGATCAGACCCCATGGCTCTCATGGCCAGGGGTGCGGATCCATTCAATTCTGAGTCTCGGGGCTGGCTAGCCCCAGGCAAAAGTACCTGGAAGGAGGATTCAAAGGTGGTCCGGTGCCGTCTCATCTGTGGAGAGGCCCAGCAACTGAGGAAGCAACCAGCGGAGGACTCATTCGGGAGAAGGCCATGCTGAAGGCTGGCTTCTCAGAAAGAGCCTGGAGGCTTAGTTGAAAGACACCAAGTGAATCTACACTCATATGGTATCGCTGCACCAGCTGCAAGATACTGGTACTCTATGAGGGCTCTCTAAATTTGTCTACATCCTTCAGTTACAATCCCAAAATCCCAAAAGCGGATCCAGTGTCAGTTTCTACAATTCTTTGGGCCATCTACCTCGGGAAACCCCTAGACGTACACGAGGTCAAGAAGGTAACGGTAAGCCTAACAAACAAAGACTAACAAAATCAGCCGCTCCTTCGGGGGTCAGTGCTACATGTGGGGACTCCTCCGGGATTTTCCGTTACCCCTCGCAACAAAAGAACTATACACGTGGTAACTACAGGGTAGAGGGATGAAAACATTTTTTGGACTGCGCCATTTTGTGAAAAATGATTGCCATGCACTGTTGGCGAGTAAAACTGTGGGCGGAGTTGGAAAAAGCCAGTGAGTTGCGTGAGCAGAGGAGCAAGTGGGAGGAGGTTGTGCTTTGTTGTAGAAGCAGAAGAGAAAGAGATTTTTAGAGTTCTGGGAACATCGCCCACCATGGGACCCAGAATGCTGTCCGTTGGGATCCCTGCAAGTGTGAGACTCCCAGGAACTGTGTTGACCGATACGGGGATTCACCTGGCACCTCAAGGGCGTTTCATCCTGTGCACTTTGGGAGACATCGAGGCCCTTGGGATGCTTTGTGGTAAGTGTGAAAGACTGATCACAAGCCCTTGGCCATTCGTTCGCTGTCTCGGCTGTGGAGAATACCTTTTTAAAGTGGAGCAGCCCATAGTGTCACCGAAGGCCTACCGCATGGACTGGGCCACGGGCGTGGCTACTAAGGAGTCTGTTGCCTATGCTCCTTTGGAGAGGCCTACCACAGGTACGATGCCTGTTGCTGTCAGCATCCCGGACGGAGATGTGACTACCACTACTACTACTACTGCCATTGATGGAGGGACTACTCCAGAGGTCATGGACACCGCTTCGCCCACCATTGCCGCTACGACCATGCCTGCTTTGGAGAAAGTGGGTCAAGTTAAGCCATCCTGCGGCCGCAGTCGAGGACCATCCAGGAGTTCACCTGAGTCAGACCGGAGGAGGGAGATCGTATTGGACAAGTCTGCTATCACTGATGGTGAGAGACCTGGGCCCATTGTGTTGGGCGGGACTGTGAGAAATTATCTACCAGCGGAGGAGTTCAGGGATTCGGAGTTGGACTCTCTTTCTGATGCTGAGTAAGATGACCTCTTTGAGACAATGTCCCAGAAGATGCTTAGGGCTAACACGGATGATGTTGCCACAGCCTGCAGTATCTCGGGGGGGTTGGCCTTAAATTTGGGGAGTGTAATGCCACGGTCGGAAACCTCCTGACCACCATAGATTCGACTCTACCTAAACCTGTGAACTTATCTGTACTCAAGAAATAACTCCAACTCTTGTGTGCTCCTGGGGATGGGAATGCGAGAGCTCTGCCTAAACTTGCATGGTCTCAGTGGCTGCTTAACAAGCGGGTGGCAACGGAGTATGGGTTAGAGTTCCCGTATGTGCCCTGGGAGATTATGGAAGTGATTGAGAAAAAACAGGAAGAATGGTATGCAGAGGATGTCTGGAACTACCTGCAAGTTCCAAAGCCATTCAGGAAAAAGGTGTTTTCTCCGGATATGTATGAGCGCTTTACCGTTTGCCTCCAACACTGGAGATATGGAAGGCACATCCATGCGGACAAGGTTGTCATTTGTAGGCCAGGTGTCAGGGCTGGCCCAGCCCTTCCTTCTCTGGGCTGGCCGTTCAGCTGATGGCTAATTGCCAGCTCTCTTCTCTCTCCACAGTTACCAGCTGTTCCTGATGATGCTTGTCTGACCTGCTTACTTAAAGCCTTCCAGCTCACTTCACCTCTGCCTTCGCCTGGTCACATCACTAGAAACCATCTCCTGCGGTTTGTTTAAAGGCTGGTTTGCTGACATCCCTTCTGGCTCCTTATCATGCTTGCTGTTGCTCTACTTGGATCCCTGACTTCTGGCCTGGCTGACTACACGATCTGGTTACTGGACTCTGGCTATGCTTGACTATGCTTTTTCTATTTACCCTTTTATTTTTATTAATAAACAAGTGTGATTTAATTGTACTTCTGTCTCAGTCTGATTCATGGTTTCTGACACCAGGTAGAGACAATGTGGTCTACTTCATAACCACCGTAGATGCGCAGGGGAAAGCATTGACTCTGCTGGATCTGAGGTTCTACTGGTAAAACAGCTACCAGAACTGGTTATTTTGCCTTGGAAGTTTTCTTTTTTTTTCTTCCCTTTTTACTTGAATTCAAGGACTGTGGGTAGCTATTTAGATGTGTAGGTTCCCAAGGAAACTCTGCATCAAGATTTTCTACGCACCACAGTACTTGTCTCGAGGGAAGGACTGGCACTTAATCACTCTCACCACTAGGTGGTGTGGGTTTGCGCAAAACATTTTAGTTTTCTGGATCGCTAGCTTGAAAGTTTTAAGTTTAGAAGAGAGAGACTCATCATTGAGGTGATGAGACTCTGCCTTCTAGGAACATTGTGTGTTTTGTTTTTGTGTGTGTTTCCTTTACAGGAGCACATCTATCAAGCTGCCAGAGAGTGGGTGGTATAGATAGTTAGGAATTAGGTTGCATGACATGTAACTTGATTGTGTTTACCTTTAAACATTTTATATTTGGTCAAAGTTCTTTATTGTTTTTTCCTTCCCTTTCCCCATTCCAATCCTAAAGTCCAAGTACTCAATTTTTCTAGGATTAGAAGTTTTTTTCCTTTCTTTCCCAGACAATGGGCATTGTCTAAAAGGGAAGGGAGAGGGAAGTTCCTAGAACCGCAGTTTGGTTTTGGGCTTAATTATACCAAATTATGGTTTCACTACTAGTCTAGCTGGATTGCACTGTGTTCTGCTTGGCTACAGGTGGCAATGTCATCACTGGCAAGTGTGAGAACGCAGTTCAGCTGGGTGCATTGAGTGCCACTTTTTCTCGGAACCAGCCCAGTGGCAGTGTCATACTGCTGTGCACTCTGGGAAAAGGTACTTAAGGTACTGACATGATGATGGTACTGGTTTCCGGTCCAGAAGATCTTTCTGTCTGTTTGGTCCTGGTCCTCCTGACCAGCCACCATAGCTCTTATGGCCTGGGGTGCGGATCCATCCAATTCCGAGTCTCGGGGCTGGCTAGCCCGAGGCAAAAGTAACTGCAAGGAGGATTCAAAGGTGGTCCGGTGCCGTCTCATCTGTGGAGAGGCCCAGCAACTGAGGAAGCAACCAGGGGAGGACTCTTCGGGAGAAGGCCACGCTGAAGGCTGGCTTCTCAGAAAGAGCCTGGAGGCTTAGTTGAAAAACACCAAGTGAATCTACACTCGTTCGGTATCACCGGACCGGCTGCAAGATACTGGTACCCTATGAGGGCTCTCTAAATTTGTCCACATCCTTCAATTACAACAAGTGTTCTACAACAAGTCTGTGGCAGAGACTTTATACAAGTGTTCTACAACAAGTCTGTGGTAGAGACTTTATTCGACTGTTCTATATGCAAGTTAGTGGCAGAGGCTTTGCTTTATCTGAACACTCTATCGGCAGCTAGGCCTAGTGAGAGGAGGTCTATCCGGTAGCTGTGAGAATCCAGTTGTGAGTGGCTATTCTCTGGATTCCTATAGTGAGAGACTTTCAATTTTGAGCAGTTCCAAGAGTACCTGAACTTTCTACCTAAACCCTCTAACCCTCATTGAGTGAGTGTTTTGTCTACTCCCAAAAGCGGATCCAGTGTCAATTTCTACAATTCTTTGGGCCATCTACCTCGGGAAACCCCTAGACGTACACAAGGTCAAGAAGGTAACGGTAAGCCCAACAAAATCAGCCACTCCTTCGGGGGTCACTGCTACACAACTATGATCAGGAATGACGCCAGTTGCCCAATAAGCAAGATTTTGCAATGTGCATGATAAAGTTTACAGATATGATGGAGAATGAACAGAACAAGGACATCTGTGCATAATTGTATTGCAGACTTGTTTGAATGTTTGTTTGAACATGATTGTTTAATGTAATCACATATGAACGTCACATATTGAATCCTTTTTTTCACTACACTTGAAATAATATTACAATTTAAAAAGAAAAAAAGGTTCTACCTGCCCAGGTCTACTCATATGATGCCAAAATGTGCCCTGAGACTGGGCTATGGCATTCTGCAGTTGAAATCACAGCTGAAGGAAATTCCAGGGTCAAGAAAAATTTTACTATGCAGTGGGGCTGCACAAATGCTGTAATGGCTTTTTTCGCTTTCACTCTACTGGGTAAATATATAGCTACAGCTGCCAATCGTGTTTGTGGGGTTTAAACTATCCTCCATCCAGAATATGTGTATATCAAATACAACCCAGTTAGCATGGTTATCTACTTTCGCTTTTTCTATAGGCCATTTAATCACTGAATATGATATTGCTAGCGGTTATAGTATACTACATGGTTATTATCCCAGTGGCTTAGCTTCATTAATTGGAAATATTATTCGAGTCTCTGTGGTCATATTATTTGTGATAATTTTTATTATTTTTTTTATTTTTTGAAATTTCAAAAAAGTTTATTTAACCCCTTGACAACTGGGCACTTAAACCCCCTTTCTAACCAGATCAATTTTCAGCTTTCGGTGCTCTCACACTTTGAATGACAATTACTCATGCAACACTGTACGTGACGCTTCATGACGTGACGCCAATTGCTCCGTCATTTGATGGAGCGATCACGTGGCAAACGTGGCAATCAGCCGTGATCCATGATGCATCACAGATGTTCCCGGGAGCATGATTCTGGGAAGACGTCCATGGACGCCCTCCCAGAATAAGCCGACCGCGCTGTAGCCTTCTTTCGGCTATGGCCCAGTCGGCATGTGGTTAAACTTATGGCAATGCAGATATACAAAAATCGCAAAGGACCAATACTAAGATCAGTAAAGAATGCATTATACTGGTACAATGAAGAGAGTAGACCATATGAGAGAATGATATTAATACATTAAGAAAACCATTGAACTTCAAGACAAATTTAATAGGCTCTATGCAGAGGAGATGGCTGCCGGTGAGAATCTGAAGGAACTGAAAAAAAATCAGGTCCTGGACCCTCCCCGGTCCGGTCTGTGCACCTCAAATGGGATCCTGCTGTGCGCGGGGCGTCCGGGTAACTGTCAGAAAGAGATGCAGGGAGCAAGCCGAGCCACTACCCCATCCGGGGCGGCACAGTGGTGTAGTGGTTAGCACTCTCACCTAGCAGTAAGAAGGGTCGCTGGTTCAAATCACAACCACGACACTACCTGCCTGGAGTTTGCATGTTCTCCCCGTGCCTGCGTGGGTTTCCTCTGGGTACTCCGGTTTCCTCCCACAATCCAAAGACATGCAGGTAGGTTAATTGACTTCTGTCCAAAAAATTGGCCCTAGTATATGAATGGGGACCTTGGATTGTGGGCTCTTTGAGGGTAGGGACCGATGTGAGTGTGCAATGTACAGGGGCAATTGTAGACACTCACTCAGGTTGAACTGGATGGACTGGTGTCTTTATTCAACCTTACTAACTATGAAACTATCAAAGTGTCAGCCCCCTGTGGGGGTAGCATACCGATGGTGAGTCTCTCATGAACAATAATGAAATAAACAGGTTAACAGGAGGTCACCCAGTTAGTAACCATACCCCCTGTACTCACATGGGTCAGACTAATTGACTGGGCTATCAATCTGAGAAGCTGCTTAATCTATACCACTTAGTTGGTAGAAACAACCTAAATTTGAGCCTGAGAGAAGAAGAAGAGAGAGAGAGAGAGAAAAAAGGGGGAGAATAGTGGGATGGAAAAGGAGAGGGAGGGATAGGGGGAATGTAGGGGGTAGGAACCCACGCTGAGGGGAAGTAGGGGAGAAAACAGAATCAGATTTGAGGTAGAATGATGGAGTTTCTGCATATCAGGGGAGTAGAGAGATTCCTACATACTTATCCCAGGGCTCCCATATGAGTCTGAATTTTTTGGAGGTGTCCAGAATCGCACTTGAGATTTTCTCCTGTGACATTATCCAGGAGATCTTCTGTTTGGTCTGGCGAAGGGACACCAAGGGATATTTCCATGTGTGAGCCAAGGTGATCTTGGCCCCTAGGAGGAGGAAGTGTATAAAGGAGAGGGTCAATTTAGGTACTTTCAGGATTTTGCTATTGAGAAGAGTAATGGTGGGATCCTGTTTAACCACGTATCCAGTGGACTTACGAATGAGGTTGGAAATTCTATTCCAGTACCCTCTGATTTTAGGACATTCCCAAAGTGTCTGGAGGAGGGAACCTACATGGCCACATCCCCTAAAACAGTAAGGGGGTGACTGATGGTAGAATTTGGTGAGACGGGTGGGGACTAGATACCAACGGGATAGGTCTACCTCCACAAGGGAGATATTCTGCATTCCTCTGTATGAGCGGGAAAAGTTTGTGTGCCAAGTATCCAGGTCCAGGTCCCATTCAAACTGAAGGTCTCGCGCCCATTTCAACATATAGTTCGCTTTCCCTTGGGGCTCAGCTAGTGCTAAATAGATAAGGGAGATTCCTCCCCTCACGCCCGTGGCTGAGGAGCACTAAAGCTCATATAAGTTTACTCTTCCTAGCCAAGACATTTTATACAGGGATCATTGCAAGAGTTCTTACGAAAGTCTTTTGAACATGGGGGGGTAATTTTGGTGATACAGGAGTTCCATGTTAGACGTGAAGAAAAAACCTAAGTAGGGAAGGGAGGAGGTGCACCAAGAGAAGGGAAAGTGATTTTTAAGTCTATCTATCCACGAGTTGGAATGTTAAGAGCCATCGATTTGGCCATGTTGACCTGAAGGCCCAAAACTGAACCGAATGTATTGAGGAGTTGGAGTATGTTGGGAGTGGATATGAGAGGGGAAGTGATAAACAGGAGGACGTCATCAGCAAAAAGGGCGCATTTGTGAGTCCGTTGACCACATTTTACTCCATGAATATCAGGGTGTTGTCTAATAGCTAGAGCTGGTGTTTCTATTGTCATGGCAAAGAGAATGGGGGAAAGGGGGCAGCCCTGTCTGGTGCCTTTTAGGATTGGGATTTGGTCAGATAGGTGGCCTTGCAATTTAATTCAGGCTTTCGGGAGGAATAGAGGGATGTTAGGGTTCTGAGAAATTCCAGACCAAAGCCCCATTTTTGTAAAATGGTAAAGAGATATGGAGGCCTATGGAGAGGACATATCCTGGTTGGGAAGGACCTCCATCCCATGAGGATTGCATGAGGGATAATAAATCTACCTCTCTCCTGATCTGGTCCGGCCCCTGTCTCCCAGGGATAAAGCCCACATGATCCTTATTGATGTAAGTATCTATAAAAGAGGTCATTCTATTTGCTAGAATTTAATCTTTAAATCATTATTGATTAATGGAATTGGCCTATAGTTACCTACTTTGCTGGGATCTTTGCCCTGTTTGAGGATTACTGATATATATGCTAGATTGGCAGCTGGTTCTAGGGGGATCCCTCTGGCAGGGAGTTATAGAGATGGACTAGACGAGGAGAGAGGACCTCAGAGAATGCTTTATAATAATGAGCAGATGATCCATCTGGGCCAGGGGCAGAGTCTGATTTGAGGTTCTTGATGACTTCTCGGAATTCCTCCACTTTGAAAGGCGAGTCCATAATGGACCGATGGGAGTCTAAGAGATTGCGGATATTAATGTCTTCCAAGAAAGAGTCAATAGAGTCTGGATTGCTAAGGTTAGGTGACCCGCAACCTAGACAACCTCTCCTTTCAAGGGAACAAGATTTCAGGTTGCGGGTCTTTCTCATAAAATCCTCCTTAATGCCATAGTAAGGGGGTTTGACCACAATGTGCCTCTGTAGGCCATCTTAGCAGGGGAGCTGAAGGGCTCTGTGTGCTCTGTCGAGTTCGAGTCTATGACCCTGAATGTCCGGTATGAGTTCTTTGATGAACAATTTGACAGTACTTGGAATGTCCGTAACCGATTCAGGTATCCCCTGTATACAGAGATTATATCTCCTACTTCTGTTTTCCAAATCATCTATTTTGGATAGCACAGATTCTAGTTGGTCTTGCAATGTTTGGATACAGGTGGTGTTTTAGTTGGTGCGAGCATCTGTGTTATCAACTACCTGCTCAATTGCATCCATGCGAGCTCACAAGCTCTGGAAGTCAGCTTTAACCTCCCTAGCGGTAATCCCGAGTCTGGTTCGGGCTGGGATTTCAGTACCATAAGCGGTAACCCCCGAGCCAGACTTGGGATTGCATCGCTGGATACAGGGAGGATACAGGGAGAGGTTACTTACCCTGTCCCCTGGATCCAGCGATGTCCTCCACGCTGTGTGAGCGAGCTGTCCTCCGCTCGATTCACACAGTGCCCGAATGCCGCCGAGCTCCGTTCCCTGCGACGTTATGGAGTGGAGATCGGCGCCAAATTCAAAAAAGTAAAAACACACAAAACGCACACAGTACTGTAATCTCACAGATTACAGTACTGTATAAAAAAAAAATTACACACCCCCTTTGTCCCTAGTGGTCTGTGCATGCACTTTTATATTATAAATACAGTTTTTTCTGCCTGGAATTTGGAGATTGTCCATAGCAACCAAAAACTGTCCCTTTATGTCAAAAGTGATTTTAGACCAACTAGAAAACAGCGATAATAAATTATAATCACTTGCAGAATTGAGCGATAGTTATTTGTGTGGAAATTCGTCATCAAACACTAAATCTAATGACAGCGACAATTCTGAAAATGAGCAAATTTCTGTGTTTTTGGATTTAATTACATTATTGAATAATTTTTATTATTATTTATTATATTATAAACTTTATCATACCCGGGATGTCTGCTAGACTCTGGTTTGAACAGATTTAAGAGAGTTATTCCTAAGAATTACAGGACTACAATATAAAACGCCAAATTTCCATGCAAAATAATTGTACCGCTTTCAGCACCTAAAACCAGAACTAATCATACCGCCAGGGAGGTTAATAGTAGCTGTAATCTGCATGGCATTTTGAGCCAGGCCTGCGGCATTTCAGAAAAGCTCTGTGACATTTCTTGCATGTCCGGAGTCTGAAGTGGCTACAAGGGGGAGGAGTGCTGGGAGATTGCCAGGCTTAAGGGAGAATGCAGCATGGGGGTATGGAGGAGATCCCCTAATGTCCTGTTGAGAAGGGACTCTGTGGAGGCTGGGGAGATGCCTTGGGGGTTTCGGGTACTCACAGGTGTTGGTAGCATAGTATTCTGTTGCTGGTATGGGGATGGAGGGTCTGCAATGGAGTCCGGGTCCTCCATGCATGCTCGTGTGGCAGCCATGGCTGCCATCTTGGAAGGAGCAAAGGCCGCCAGGTTAAAGTCCAGCTGCCTGCTCACCTCACTCTTTTGCGAGCCGCTCAGCATGTGGGTCAGTGCCTGGACAGAATTAGAAATAGACTTGGGAAACGTAACACTAATAAATCACCGGGATCAGATGGCATGCACCTGAGGGTACTTAGGGAATTCAGTCAAGTAATTGCCAGACCATTGTTCCTAATTTTTACTGACAGTCTACTGAGTGGAGAAAAGCCAATATAGCACCAATATTTAAATAGGGCCAAAGTACATCCCTGGGAATTACAGACCAGTTAGCCTAACATCAATAGTATGCAAGCTCTTGGAGGGGATGGTAGGGGACTATATACAAGATTTTAGTAATGAAAACAGTATCATTAGCAGTAATCAGCATGGATTCATGAAGAATCATTCTTGCCAAACCAATCTATAAACCGTCTATGAGGAGGTGAGCTGCCATCTAGATAAAGGGAGGCCTGTAGATGTTTATCTGGTTTTTGCAAAAGCATTTGACACAGTTCTCCATAAACATTTACTGTACAAAGTAAGGTCCATTGGCATGGACCATAAAGGTGAGTACATGGATTGAAAACTGGCTACAAGGGCAAGTTCAGAGGGTGGTGATAAATGGGGAATATTTGGTCAGGGGTGGGAAGTGGGGTCCCCTAGGGTTTTTTGCTGGGACCAATCCTGTTTATGAACAAATTAAACGACCTGGAGGATGGTGGGGTAAACAGTTCCATCTCTGTATTTGCAGATGGCACTAAGCTAAGCAGGGAAATAACTTCTCCGCAGGATGTGGAAACCTTGCCAGAAGATCTTAACAAAATTAATGGGGTGGGCAACTACATGGCAAATTAGGTTTAATGTAGAAAAATGTAATATAATGCATTTGGGTGGCAAAAATATGAATGCAATCTACTCACTAGGGGGTGAACCTCCGGGGGTCCTAGTAGATGATACTGCTACAATGGATGTCAGAAGAGCAAAAAACAACTGCTGGAACCATTACTGATCCAGCTACTAAATGAGGGAGTCAGAGGAAAGCTCACACAACATACACACTTGGCAGAATGCAATATTACTCAGTGGCATCAATTTCAACAATCTCAGCAGACACATCACTGGCGTGTACCATTCACACAAAATGAACAAACACAAAAGACCTGGGGAAATGACTTCCATTACACATCATTGTTATTGTGTTCTTGATAAATTGTGTTAATATGTGTTTTTCATGGTTATACTGATGTTGTTAGCCCCCAAAAAAGTGAGGTGGTTAAATTATGTTTTCAATAAAGAAAACATATAATTTCTTGCCAGAGAAAAATCTGTAGGAAATTCTTTAACACATACTGACCAAATTGTACTACCTACTGTTTTTTTGTACATCATTTCAAACAATAGCGATAATTTGATTACCTTTAGATATTCAGTTTGCAAGACCTTCACTATAGCTGCACAGGTTTTTGGGACGATGCGACCTAGCGACTGGGCCGATATGCCTGTGGTAATCTTGAGTTCTTGATATGTCCTTCCAGTTGCGAGAAACCGAACTGTAGCTATTAACTGTTGCTCTGCTGTTATATTGCTAGGACAGTATCCTGTCTTCTTATGAGGGGTGCTGCATGGCTCAATAGCAGCTGAAAGGCTTCATCTGGCATTCTTAGATAATTCTGAAAGTCATCTGAATTATTTTCCTTCAGGTCTCTCAACAATGTCATGTGAGAATATTTTTCATGGATCCTTAACCATTGTTTGGTCCATTGTCTTCTTCTAGTTTTCTTCTCCTGTGCCTGTTATATTGCCATGATACCAAGCATTGCTATGGCAATGGTCCTCTCATCCACATGATCCACAGTGGATTGAAAGCTATGGAAATGCTAACGAAGGGAAGATAGCGATAACGAAGAAGAAAGCTCTGTCTGTCCACAACGAACGTACAGTACACCAAGCGGGCATATACAGAAGGGATGTCAAGAGGTCAATTTTATTTTGTAATTTCCCTTCTAATGCAGCAAAATCAAACGATAAATCAACTTATGTCCATTGATCATTTATCTTTCGAAATGTGTTTGCTACATGATAGTAGTATCTTTAGCCCTTTATTTCATTTTCGAAATCACTATCGTCTGGTTATTTGTATAGTGTATGACCAGCATTATGATAGGGGGAGCAATCAGTACATTTAATATAACAGGTGCTGCCCACCTGATCTGTCAGGTGCCAAAGAGGGGCTCCCTTCAAAGGCAAGGATTGAAATGAGAATTTAATAGTCTTTAGCTAGCCTGACATTATATCATTTTCTTTTTCATTGTCCTTTAGGTTTACCTTCAACTATGTAGTGCAAGGGCCTGCCTGATTGCATACAAATTTAAATTGTTTAGATTTTACCTCATATTATATAATTTTGGTAAATCTAAAGGAAAATTGTCCAAGAAAATTGTACAATGTATGCAGTGACATCGCTAGGGGGGTGCGGTGGGTGTGGCCCACACATGGGTAACAGGGGCATTGCAGAGGAGGGGGGCATGGTGTTTGGGGGGGCATTGGCAGGTAACAGAGTCATTTTAGGGAGAGTGTGGGTGTGAGGATACATACAAGGGGTGCTTTGTTTTGGGTTAGAAATTACTTGCGTTAGAAGTAGAAGGAGTGGGGCAGATTTGAAGTTTAACCCCTAGCATAATTCCTCTCCCCTCTCAAAGCACCCCCTAGCACAATATGTTCTTACCCCCCAAATCAAAGATCCCATCCATCCCCCTGATCCTATCTTGGCTGCATCTACCTCCCCATCCCATTCCAGCTCCATCCACCACCCCGATCCCATCCTGGCTCCATCCACCACCCCGTTCCCACCCTGGCTGCATCCACCACCCCGATCCCATCCCAGCTCTATCCACCACCCTAATCCCATTCCAGGTACATCCATCTCCCGATCCCATCCTGGCTCCATCCATCCCCCCAATCCCATCCCGGCCCCATCCATTGTGAAAAGTTAAGGGGGAGAGTCACACCGATGCACTAGCCTGCTTCGTGTGGGGGGGGGGGGGGTGACACGAATCCTAGTGATGCCACTGAATGTATGGCCAGCCTTAGACAAGTACAAGATGAACAATATCTGTTTAAATAAACAAAATATAAAAATTATTTTTAGTAGCTGTCGTAAGTATAGTTGCATCTTATGAATGAAGATCATTCCAATCTACTTACAAACCCTATCAATTTCTAAACATACTGAACTGATGATGACAAAAAATAATCAAGAGATGTGTTCCCTATTCACAATTCTTAGTTAAAAAAAAAAAAAAACTGCATATCATTTTATGCAGTGCCGTACATTAGACTAGTAAAGTTGTGAAAGGAAAAAACGTATATACTGAGGAATTCATAAAAAGTGTTGTAAATAAACACCCTTTAAAATCCCATCAGGGTACAGTACTGGAAGTGGCAGTGCTTGCGCCCAATTCGTTTACCTATCAGAGACAGGCACATGAATCTGTCCGTGTCTACACAGAGGAAGGAGTGTCCACACTTGACACTTCTTCTTCAGTTCAATTTAGTCGCTACCCCAATCCCTGCGCTCATTACATTGACAGATGCACAGCTGAGGAGTCGTGAACTAGAGGTGGGAGGAGCCTGCTGGGGAACAGAGAGCTAGTTTCCCATCAGGTTCACTTTACTTTTGATTGACAGTACATAGCAGTGGGTGGATCCATAGCAGTGGGTGGATCCATAGCCTTTTAAGTCCAATAGTGGCTTGGGAATGCATCTTTCTGTCAAAGGCAAGATGGTCCTGATGGGAAACTAGTCACAGAGGCTGTGCCCACCCAACAGATGCAGCTGCCTTGAATTTGAGTTGTTGGGTAGGCAGAGCCTGACAAGAAACTCTGAGATTTGTCCCTCATAAAGTCCAACTTGCTGTGATCGACAGCCGATGGCAGTGGTCAGATTCCAAAGCCACTATGAGACCAAACAGGCTTTGGATCTATCCACAGCAAGGCATACCTGATGAAAACTAGTCTGTCAGAATTCCCCATCAGTGTGACTTGCCTCATTGGTTGCTAGGAAGCAGAAGGAAGGCAATGCTTATCTGTGAACTGGCAGCAATTCTTTTACAATCTGTGACAGCCATAGTGATAGATTCTAAAATGGGTCAGTGTGCCAGTGCTTGTACTGAAACTGGCGCATGGCTTACATGTGCAGCACACCACACGTAAGACCTGCTGAGATAGGATTCCCCACTGCTTACTTTTTTTTTTATGTTTTATTAGGGGTTGATAACTTGGAGGGGGTAGGGAATTATGGGATGCCCAACTTGAAAAATATCCAGAACTATGAACAAGGGGGCAATTCCTCCCTATTTACAAAAAGTTCACTTTTCCTTCCTCCTGCACAAGTATGGTTTTCTTAGCAAAGCACCTGCTGCTCACTCCTGGGGGAACTAACAGTTTTGTGTAAGCCCATTACAGTCAGGAACTCTCAGTCCCTTGACAAAGCAGTGCAGAGAGCAAACAGCATGACATTCCTCCTCCTGCTTCCCTGTGGCCACGGATCCCAGCTCCACTTGCTTGCCCATGCCTGGCTGATCTTCCTCCCAGTCCTCCTGATGACTTTCTGTCCCAGTCTTTTCCGACTGACACACTTCCATGGGTGGAAGACTAAGCCCACTGCTGTCTTCAGAGAGCACTCCTGCAGCTGACACTCTCTTCCTTTTGTTGTCCCTGCTGATCTCTACTCACTGCCTGTCTTTGCTTTGTCCTGCTTTCTCTTCTGACGATTCTCTTCCAAATACCCCTTGTGGTGAGATCCTTCTAGGCAAGATATTCTGAGCCTTCAGCCTGCTGTATAACCCCTTACCGTCACGCGATTCCCTCAAGGGCCACTGACAGCCTCTCCTCAGCACTCCATCTTCATCTTCCACCCGACTCCCCGGCTTTAATGGCCCATTTCTATTTAAAGGGGTTGTCTCTGCCCCCTGCCAGCCTGTCTCCGGGGATTGGCTGAGGTCTCATAAATATTCATAACAGCTCCTCTTACCCCCCCCCCGCCCTCTAGTTTTAGAATGTTCTCCAACCTTCCAGACACCAGGGGGAGGCACCAGAGAGCTGGCAGTATCAGTCATCCTGCCTTGGCTTCCAGTAACCCTGACCCAATTCAGTGACTCAAGTTATCCCTGGCCAGAATATGCTTTTCCTTACATTCACGCACTAGAGAGTGCTACACCCACTTCCCTCTAAAACACAGCCCTGTCCCCATCGGCTGGAAAAAAAATGACTCCTGCGCCCAGGAGCAAAAAGGGCATCCCATCAGAAAAAGGGGAAGTTGGAAAAGGGAACAAACTTGGAAAAGGGCTTTATACAAATATGTTAGCAATATTTAAAAAAATAGCGATATACACAAATTTCTTTCAACGTATATACATGGCAGGTATACAGTGGGGAAAATAATTTTTTGATCCCCTGCAGATTTTGTAAGTTTGCCCACTTACAAAGAGATGAATGATCTATAATTTTTATCATAGGTGTATTTTAAATGATAGAGACAGAATATCAACCAAAAACCCAGAAAAACACATAAAACAAATGCTATAATTTAAGTTGCGTAAAAGTGAGTAAAATACATATTTGATCCCCAAAGAAAACATTACTTAGTACTTGGTGGAGAAAGCCTTGTTGGCAAGCACAGAGGTAAGACGTTTCTTGTAGTTGGTGATCAGGTTTGCACACATCTCAGGAGGGATTTTGGTCCACTTTTCTCTATAAATATTCTCAAAATTCTTAAGGTTTCTTAGCTGTCTTTTGGCAACTCGAAGTTTCAGCTCCCTCCATACATTTATTTATACGATTAAGGTCTGGAGACTGACTACGCCACTCCATGACCTTAATGTGCTTCTTCTTGAGCCACTCCTTTGTTGTCTTGGTGGTATGTTTTGGATCATTGTCATGCTGGAAGACCCATTCACGACCCATCTTCAGTGCTGTGGCTGAGGGAAGAAGGTTCTCATCCAAGTTTTTACAAAACATGGTGGTATCTATTGGCCCCTCAATGCGGAAAAGTCGGCCTGTACCTTTAGCAGAGAAAAAGCCCCAAAGCATCATGTTTCCAACTCCATGCTTGACTGTAGGTATGATGTTCTTAGGGTCATAGTCAGCATTTTTCTTACTGCAAACACGGCGAGTCGAGTTAATGCCAAAGAGCTCAATTTTGGTCTCATCTGACCACAGCACTGTGATGGAACCATCCCACACTCCACTTGAGTGCTTCTGTCAGTATACTGCTTCCTCCTGTCTGAACATGGGTATTATATTATATATTGCAACCATGAACTAGGCAAGACTAACTCAGCTGCAAAACTAGAACTCCGTATTAACTGTTATTATTACCCTCCCCACAGTAGTTTGCTAGAAGACACTAGGTGTGTTAATTAGCACAATTAACAATGGGTGAAAGACAGATGGCTTGATCTGATGAGATTACCATCTGCTATGAGTTTCCCAGTGTTGAGCAGTCATGGCTGGTAATGTACCATCTACAGTGCCTTGCGAAAGTATTCGGCCCCCTTGAACTTTTCAACCTTTTGCCACATTTCAGGCTTCAAACATAAAGATATAAAAATTTTATTTTTTGTAAGAATCACCAACAAGTGGGACACAATTGTGAAGTGGAACGAAATCTATTGGATTTTTGAAACTTTTTTAACTAATATAAAAATGGAAAGTGGGGCGTGCAAAATTATTCGGCCCCCTTGCGTTAATACTTTGTAGAGCCACCTTTTGCTGCGATTACAGCTGCAAGTCGCTTTGGGTATGTCTCTATCAGTTTTGCACATCGAGAGACTGAAATTCTTGCCCATTCTTCCTTGCAAAACAGCTCGTGCTCAGTGAGGTTGGATGGAGAGCGTTTGTGAACAGCAGTTTTCAGCTCTTTCCACAGATTCTCGATTGGATTCAGGTCTGGACTTTGACTTGGCCATTCTAACACCTGGATACGTTTATTTGTGAACCATTCCTTTGTAGATTTTGCTGTATGTTTGGGATCATTGTCTTGTTGGAAGATAAATCTCTGTCCCAGTTTCAGGTCTTTTGCAGACTCCAACAGGTTTTCATCCAGAATGGTCCTGTATTTGGCTGCATCCATCTTCCCCTCAATTTTAACCATCTTCCCTGTCCCTGCTGAAGAAAAGCAGGCCCAAACCATGATGCTGCCCCCACCATGTTTGACAGTGGGGATGGTGTGTTGAGGGTGATGAGCTGTGTTGCTTTTACGCCAAACATATCGTTTTGCATTGTGGGCAAAAAGTTCGATTTTGGTTTCATCTGACCAGAGCACCTTCTTCCACATGTTTGGTGTGTCTCCCAGGTGGCTTGTGTCAAACTTTAGACAAGACTTTTTATGGATATCTTTGAGAAATGGCTTTCTTCTTGCCACTCTTCCATAAAGGCCAGATTTGTGCAGTGTACGACTGATTGTTGTCCTATGGACAGACTCTCTCACCTCAGCTGTAGTTCTCTGCAGTTCATCCAGAGTGATCATGGGCCTCTTGGCTGCATCTCTGATCAGTCTTCTCCTTGTCTGAGCTGAAAGTTTAGAGGGACTGCCAGGTCTTGGTAGATTTGCAGTGGTCTGATACTCCTTCCATTTCAAAATGATCGCTTGCACAGTGCTCCTTGGGATGTTTAAAGCTTGGGAATCTTTTTGTATCCAAATCCGGCATTAAACTTCTCCACAACAGTATTACGGACCTGCCTGGTGTGTTCCTTGGTCTTCATGATGCTCTCTGCGCTTTCAACAGAACCCTGAGACTATCACAGAGCAGGTGCATTTATACAGAGACTTGATTACACACAGGTGGATTCTATTTATCACCATCAGTCATTTAGGACAACATTGGATCATTCAGAGATCCTCGCTGAACTTCTGGAGTGAGTTTGCTGCACTGAAAGTAAAGGGGCCGAATAATTTTGCACGCACCACTTTTCAGTTTTTTATTTGCTAAAAAAGTTTCAAATATCCAATGGATTTCGTTCCACTTCACAATTGTGTCCCACTTGTTGGTGATTCTTCACAAAAAATTTAAATGTTATATCTTTATGTTTGAAGCCTGAAATGTGGCAAAAGGTTGAAAAGTTCAAGGGGGCCGAATACTTTCGCAAGGCACTGTAGGCCTTTAACATAAATCCCAGGCTAGGCTCCCAGAATCTGGGTGTTCGGGTGAGACATGTACTTGAATCAGAAACAAGACCACTCCACAGATCCCCCAGGCATACACCTTCCAAAGGGTAGTGTTCCCTTAAATTCCAGGGCCCATAGTCAGTGTGTAAGAGGCTTGCTCCCAGTCCTCTCCAAAAGCCCTTGCCCGGCTATGTCTGTCTCACTTCTCCCCCATCAAAAGTCGATTGACAAGGTTCCAAACCTCCATCTGATCTGGACATGGGTTCGTTGGGCAGAGTGAACTCACATAGTCAGTCCAAATGATCTCCGTTCTTGGTTGTAAGGAATATTTGTCATCAGTAGGTGTGGGGCAGTGGTCATTGACCGATTGCCAGCGCTTTAGCTGGGTGGTTTTTAACATTCCGGGGCTTGGTCTGCTGCTGGGGAGAGGGGCCGATTGCCCATGTTCCCTGAAGATGTGGAGACACTGTGGCAGCACAGCGGCACTCTGCCCTGTTGCTAGCGATTCAGCTGGGAGTAGAAGTTTCACTACATCAGTTTGTCACTAAGGAGAGGGGCCAACTGTCCTGGCTCCCTGGATCACTGTTCTGGGGAGACATGAACTTAAATAAGAAACAAGACTACTCCAAGGATCCCCCAGGCATACACTTTGCAAAGAGTAGTGTTCCCTTAAATGCCTGGGCCCACAGTAGCATCTTACCTTTTTGCTTGCCAACAAGGGCTTTTCCACCAAGTCATGTTTTACATAGTAAGGTTGAATAAAGACACCAGTCCATCCTGAGCAAGCATGGGTGCATGTCTACAATTGTCCCTATCCCTATACATTGCATCTCATTAAGATGTTCATCTATTATTATTTATTTAAGGTACCCATATAGCACCATCAATACATCGCACACAATCCATGGTCCCCAACTCACATTCATATACTAGGGCAAATTATTATTTTTTTTTTGACAGAAGCCAATAAACCTACCAGCATGTCTTTGGAGTGTGGGAGGAAACCCACGCAGGCACAGGGAGAACATGCAAACTCAAGGAAGGTAGTGTAGTGGTTGGGATTTGAACCAGCGTCGCTTTTTACTGCTAGGCGAGAGTGCTACCCACTACACCACTGTGTTATCCACTACACCACTGTTTTGCTTGGGGATCAAATAATTATTTTATTCACTGAACTGCAACTCGATTTTTAACATTTGTATCATGGAAATATTAGAGGGAAGAGGGGGGGGGGGGATATAAGGGACAATGGAATTGTAATTGATGCAAATTTAATTAAATCAATAACAATGCACATAAAACATGATTATTCCAACACAACATAATGTACAATTCCTAACATAATAAGCAATGTATCATATAGTAAAATATGTATCAACAATCTACCCAAAATAGGCACAAATATATAATAATAATTTTTTTTTTAAAAACAACAATTGAATGACTCAGCCAAATGAAACCCATAGTATACACATGGATACTGTGATATGGCACCAAATATACAAGCTAGACGTGTTTCGTGGAGTAGTATCCACTCATCAGGAGCAGCCAATCTGGGAGTGCCTGGATTGTAAATATATTATTAATTAATAGTCATAAATTAACACAGGAAGAGAGGGAATACCAAAGATGGTCCTAGCTCTCTTACCTGAGAGTATCTGATAAAAATGTAGAATAACGTGTATAGTAGACATATGGTGGATGACATCAGGGGATGAGAATCAGAGCACCAAAAAACACATAGATGTGAACCAGTTCTAAGATGTTTAGAGGGGTTTAAAAAACTAAACAGCGTGGCCTGGACGGAGACCGAGATGGCTGCCTAACTTGGGAGCTCCCGCGTTCTGGGGACATATCATCGGCACATACGGGAGCCTACCACCCTTCCCTGCTATGCACAGGTCCACCAGAAGCTCGTCCATCTCCCGCACCCCTAAGGACCCCCAGACCCCGCAGGGGAGACATATCCCGGAGATATTCCGGTCGCAGAAGCACCAGACACACGCGCCTATACAGGCCCGATCCCCGGCCTCGCCTGACGAACCGCCGCCCGCTCACATGCCCGGAGCATCTTCGCCTGCCACCGGGGGAGCCCACCCCCCGAGCCTCTTGGACCTAGAGAAGGTGGCACAGGACATTAAATGTACGGTGACGGCGGCGATCGCGGATCTTAAAGCGGACTTGCTCGCCGTGGCCCACCGCATGGACAGCGTGGAACAGACCAACCAGACCCACGCCGCAGCCATTCGCCAGGTACAGTCTGCCTATGATTCCCAGCTCGCTCAAGTGTTTGAGCTCCACAGGCATGTTGAAGACCTGGATAACCGGGGACGCTGACACAATATTCGGGTGTGGGGGATCCCTGAGACTGTCGAGCCCGACGCCATCCAACCTACCCTGTGCGCCATTTTCAACGACCTCATGGAGCGCCCGGCAGACTCCCCCATAGATATGGAAAGGGCTCACCATGCCCTCCGCCCCCTGCCCAGGGACTCTGAGCCCCCCAGAGACATAATTGCTTTATTGTGAACTTTCCCCTCAAGGAAGAAATTCTCCGTAAAGCACGCATAAGAGGCCGTATATCGTTTAATGGGGCTGAGGTGAAATTGTTCCAGGATCTCTCACAGCTCACCCTCCAGAATAGGAAGGCACTGCGACCACTACTAGAGGCCTTACGCACCAGGAACATTCAGTATCGCTGGAGAGTCCCCTTTGGCCTATCTGCTTCCTCCAGGGGGCGCTCAGCTCTCCTCCGTACCCCTGAAGACCTTCCGGCCTTTTGCGACCAACTTGATCTCCCGCACGTCGAACTTCCGGACTGGTATGCTACCTTCTTCCCAGCTGGACCCTGGCGGCCTGTATCGCTCAACCCCTCACCGAAAGCTGCCCGCCAGAGATCCCGCCATCGCAGGCCTGGACCGATGTCACCTCATGCCCGTCCGCTACGCCGCGACCTGCGTCAACGCAGCCCCTCTCCTCCGTTGGTGAGAGGTGAGGCTTTGGGAGATTGAGGAACTTTGCTGCCGCTGGAGACCTGTCATTCGTGAGTACCTCTCCCAGCCTATCAGCCCCCTCCTGCCTCCATTTCACTCGGGACTTGTTTTGCCCTCTCCCTTATTCCCCAATATGTATATTTTCACTGGCGGCCCGGGGTGTCCACTTTAACCAAAGGCTTCCCCCACCTTTCGAACGTATGAATGACTTCCGAGATCTTAGCCCGCCTTTCCACGCAGTCTCCCCCGTCCGATCACCGTAAACCTGTGCAGTCTGGCCCCTGCCATTGGTGCTGACTCGCTGTATGCAATCGCTCCGGCCTCTCTGGAGCCTAGAAGGAGACCGGATCGACTCTTGCCTTACCTGACTGTGCGGGCTAAGCTACCTTTGCATCCCAGGTGGGGATTATATCCGTGAGGGCCTTGTCATGCCACCCTGGGCCCCTGCCGGGACTGCCCCCTCCCCCCGCTCTGCTCCTGGCCATGGACTTATAATTCACCATCCCTGTGATGGATCTTCTTGTTGTATTTTGCTGCTCACCACCCTCCGAGGCCCTGAGATGCAGTGCATTCTATGACTCCTGAAGGAGTGGGACCCACATCCCTCCTCTCTCCCGATCCAAACTGTCCACCTGGCTTTTCCCTCACCTCCATGACAGTAGCTGGAAGGCTGTGGGCCCTAGTCGTAGTTGCTTTCTTCAGCCCCCACCTGTCTAACACTTTCCTGGGGCTGACTTTGGACGATCTGCACTTGTTTTTACCCTGCCCTCTAGATGGGTCTGCTACCCCATGGTTGTTCCTGATACCCCCCTCGTCCCCTCCTCCCCCCGCCCCGCCTCCCCCGTCCCCTCCTTGCCCCCCCCCTGTCCCCTCCTCTCTCCTCTCCCCCTACCCTTCCCTTCCCCCCCTCCTCCTCCCTCTCCCCCCACGTCCCCCCTCCCCTCCCTCCCTTCCCTCCCCTCCTTCTCTCCTTCCCCCTCCACCTGGGTTTTGCACTCCAGCCTTGGTTGGATGTTTTCAATTGTTTTTTTTTTTTTTCTGGAAGGTTGGGTACTTCGAGCTGGTCAATCCACGGGCCTCCCTCTCCCTGGCTAACCGCCAGCTTTGTGCTATGTTTTGAATGTAAACCGAACTGTTTTTTTTTTCTTTGTTCTTTTTGCAATGGGTTCACATTGTTTATGTTCTGTGGCTTATAACCAAAAATGTTTTGTCTGTAAAGGCTAAGTTATATTGTATATAAGGTATATTACTACTGTCCTCCTACATGTGCCTTCCTCAGGTTCCCCTTTCTTGGTAGGCTCCCCATAACGCTTGGACCCACCTCGTGGTAGGTGGAGTCCCCTTTATTTCCACTCACCCCCCCAGACCGCGGCCATCCAGCGGTCCCCGCCTGTTTCACGGTTCCCACACAGCGATCTCTTTGAGATCAGGCTGACACACCAGAATCCCCCCTTTATCCCTTCAGGTGGGTAGCTGGTCTAACCCTACCTCTGGTAGCTCCCCCCCCTGGATCCCCACCCTTGCCTCCTTCTTCTCCCCCCCCATCCCTCTCTCTTGTCTTCTTTCTCCCCCCCTATCTCTTCCCTTGTCCCTTCCCTGTCCTCCCTCTCTGTTTGACTTTTCCAACCCCCTCCCTTCCCTCTCTATTACCTCTACTTTCTGCCTCCCTTCCCCGCTTTCCTCTAGGGGTGTAGCCCCCCGCCCCTCTTTTTTCCATTTGGATCCCTACACCTCTAACCCCCCGGGTGACGGTTTCTGTCTCTGTTTGCCTTTGGCGATGCAGCCCTCTCCCCCAATTAGTAGCCCTTTGCAGCTGAAATGTGTATCCCTCAATGTGAAGGGTCTTAATTTGCCGGAAAAGAGGTCCCAGGTGCTTTCCTCTTTAACCAAATTCAAAGCTCACTTTATTCTCCTACAGGAGACACACTTCCGTTCCGATGCCATTCCGAAACTCTCGAACCACATATACAGGTCTGCCTTCCATGCCACCAATCCTGTCGTGAAGTCAAAGGGCGTCTCCATCCTCATCTCCAAGCATGCTAATTTTCATCTGACTGACTCCTTGATAGATCCTGAGGGCAGGTACATCTTTCTCAAGGGTACATACGCTTCCACACCAATCACGTTGGCCAATATCTACTGCCCTAACGAACATCAGGTTACTTTTTCCCGCAAGACTTGCGCTCTACTGACCTCCTTCCAGAGCGGTTTGCTCCTTATGGCTGGCGAATTTAATGTGCCCCTAAACCCCCTGCTGGATACGTCTACCGGGACTTCCTCATTGACCTACAAAGCCCTACGCCAGATTAAATCTCAACTACAAGCTTTATCTCTCCATGATGCTTGGCGCACCCTCTACCCCTCTACTAAAGACTACGCATACTTTTCGGCCCCCCACCAAAAATATTCCAGAATTGATTTTTTCTTTCTGTCCCAGACCGACCTCCCCCTCCTACAACATTCCTCCATCGAACCCATGTTTCTCTCTGACCACCACCCTATCACGCTCACACTATCCTTCCCCGAATCCTGCCCTAAAACAAAAATTTGGCGTTTCAACCCATCCATAGTTAAAGATTCCCTCGCCCTGGAACGCATTCGCACACATCTGCGGCTGTACTTCCAAGAGAACGCAGGATCTGTTGTCTCCCCGATTTCCCTCTGGGAGGCGCACAAATGCGTGATCAGAGGAGAATTGTTCTCGCAGGCCAAGAAACTGCACCAGGAACGTGTGTCTTCCCTTCTGCAACGGCTAAAATTGTTGGAACTATCCCACAAACAATCCCAAGCTCAAACCACCCTCCAAGACCTGATCCAAACCCGCACTTTACTTGCAGAGGAGTTGGGCAGGCTACTAAGAGACGATACATCCTTGGCCAACGGATCTTCTATGAACATGGTAACAAATGTGGCCGTCTCTTGGCGCGCTCGGTCCAATCCGCCAAACTGTCCCCCACTATACATAATCTACGGTCCCCTAAGGGCCCCCTGCTAACCAAAAATACGGACATTGCAAACGAATTTGAAACCTTCTACACTAAACTCTACAACCTTCAACCACTCCGACAATCCCAGACCGCACGTGACGCACACAACCCTCTTATCGCAGATTTCCTTTCCCTTCATGGCCCTAAGTCCATCCCCCCCCCAATGCGTGCAATCTCTCGAAGCACGGTTTTCGCCCCTCGAGCTAGACACAGCGCTGAAACAAATGAAAGTCGGTAAAAGCCCGGGACCTGATGGGTTCTCACTTCAGTACTACAAGACCTTTCGAGATGTCCTTGCCCCCAACCTCCTTCACACGTTTAACGCCTTGGCCGATCCATTGGTACAGCCAGGTGGGATGTTAAGGGCCCACATCTCTGCAATACCTAAAGAAGGCAAAGATCCCCTTCTGACAGCTAACTACAGGCCAATATCGCTGCTAAACGTAGACATAAAAATCTATGCTAAGATTCTTGCCAACAGGCTACTGCCCCTGATTCCCGATCTCATCCCCAACGACCAGGTGGGTTTTGTCCCGGGTAGGGAGGCCCGGGACAACACCACCCGTGCTTTAAATTTACACCACTGTCTCACCTCGTCCAAAACCCCCCCTTTCTTCATTCCCTTGATGCTTAGAAGGCGTTCGATAGAGTGGCCTGGGATTATATGCGAGCAGTCCTGGTGGCAACGGGACTAGGGGACCGCATGCTTGCCTCCATCATGGCATTGTACTCCTCCCCCACTGCGGCGGTGAGAGTTAATGGCCACCTATCGAACGCCTTCCCCATCAACAATGGCACTCGCCAAGGCTGCCCCCTCTCCCCTCTAATTTATATCCTTACTTTGGAACCCCTCTTAAATAAGCTCAGAGCGAACCCTGATGTCAGGGGGGTGACGGTGGGGGGCAGGGAATATAAAGTCTCTGCGTTTGCTGACAACGTTTTGCTTTCCCTGACGTCCCCGCGCACCTCCCTGCCGTCACTACTTCAGGACCTAGAGGCCTTCGGGAAGATCTCCAACCTCAAAATCAATTATACCAAATCTCAGGCGTTGAATGTCACCTTGCCCTCCCATGAAGTAGCCCATTGTCAAGAATCCTTTCCCTTTAAATGGGAACGGACTGCGATCTCATACTTAGGTATTAAACTCCTGCATCATCTTCCGGACCTCTACTCCCTCAACTTCCATACTACCCTGGTCCAAACCCAAAACTACCTCAAGGACTGGCAACATTTAAACGTGTCGTGGTTTGGTCGGGCGGCTTTGATCAAAATGATTGTATTACCTCGCTTTCTGTACCTATTTCAAACCGTCCCCATAGCCTTACCCCCTTGCTTCTTCTCTTCCTACCGGAAGACATGCTCTGCCTTTTTATGGAAGGAGTCACCCCCGAGGATCAAGTATGCCCGCCTCACGTTGCCCAAATCTAAAGGAGGCATTGCCCTCCCGGATCTTTATAAATACTATGTAGCCTGTCATCTTACCAGAATCGCAGATTGGAATATTCACCCCCGTGATAAGCTATGGGTTCCCCTGGAAAACGCTTTCTCCCCTGTCCCTATCCACCTTCTTCCCTGGCTGCGCCGGACACAATGGCCACAAACGCTTGTCACACACCCGTTTATCTATACTTCCCTTACGTTGTACAAGAAAATCCCTGCTAGCTTACGTATCGCTCCAACCCCGGGTCCCTTGACCACACTGAGAGGCAATCCTGACTTCCCCTCCGGAAATTAACCCAATTTTCTCCGGCAGGAATGGCCTTTTGAAGACGTTCTTGCCTCCCATTTCTACCCGGGGGGTAGGATTGCCTCCCTCGACACTCTTAAGAGCCTATCCTAATCCTCGTCCTTCTCGTTCTGGACTTACCGACAAATTCGCCATTTTCTATCCACCCAAGAAGTATCAGACTGCTGGACGAGACGACTCACCCCGTTCGAGGACTTATGCAACTGTAAGACACCTCAGAAACACCTCATCTCCCTCCTGTATGCTCTTATACTGGACCCGGGTGACATGACCCTCTCTCCGTCGTAATCCTCCTGGCATAGGGAACTGACGACCCCCCTGACCTCTGGAGACTGGACTAGAATTCACGAATACGCACACGGTGGCTCGATGAATGTTGCTATCCAGGAGAATGGATACAAAATCCTCACTCGATGGTACAGGACCCCCTCCCATCTCCACAAATTTTCCCCTGCTGTCCCGAATACCTGTTGGAGATGTAACGCTGATGTTGGGACGATGATACACATCTGGTGGGCTTGCCCAAGCATCCAACTTTTCTGGAGGGAAGTCCACAGACTCATTTTATCAGTAACCACCTGCACTCTAGACTTTACACCGGAGCAATTTCTCCTCCATCACACTTCCCTATCTAAAAGGGCTTACTTCAAATCCCTAGCTATGCACATGGTCAATGCCGCAAGATTGTGCATCCCCAGACACTGGCAGACTACCCACACCCCAAACTTGGGTGAATGATTCGCAACCATTTCCAGGATTGGTGACATGGAAGAGCTGATTCATATTGCACAGGAAAGGACGGAGAAATTCTTGACCACCTGGGCCTGCTGGTCTCATTTTACAACTACCACAGAATTCAAACGACACGTTCCCCCCTCTTGTGCATAGACCCTTCCCTGGGTTCCTGAAACCTCTCCCCACTCCCCCCCTTACGGACACTGGCCGAGGTGCTACACCCCTTTCTTTTCTTTTCTTTTCTTTTCTTCTCTTTTCTTTTCTCTTCTTTTCTTTTCTCCTCTTTTCTTTTCCTTTCCCTCCTTTTTTCTCCCTCTCTCTCTTTCCTCCCCTCCTCCCATCACCCCCCCCCTTCTTCCTCTCCCCCTCGAACCCCGTTGCTCCGTCTCCCTAATAGTTGGTCCTTCTTACCCGCATATCTACAAGCTGGCGTCATGGACGCGCGCTGGTCGCCGTTCATGTCACCTCTTCTAACTCCAACATTCACACGAAGTGACTTCTGCACTTAAGTTAGCATATCTTTTGGAACGGCCATTTTCCCCCTACCTCTAGCTGGGTACACCCAGGAGATATCTCCTGGCTTTTCATAAGTTATGTCTTGGCTTGTATTGTACGCTGTACCTGTTTAAATTGTACATTTCTGTACTTGCCTAAATTGTAACCTCAATAAAATCTTTATGGAAAAAAAACTAAAACTAAACTAAAAGTAGCCCTTTATACTACAACAAAAAGCAGATAATCACTACTGTAAGAAGTTTTTTTTTTTTTAACTGTAGAACTGTGAAAGTGGTATTTACAGTAGCGATTATTTGCTATTTTTGTACTATAAAGGGCTCATTTTAGTTTTTTTTAACTCCATTATGTTACTGGCCGATTAATCGATTATGAAAATAGTAATCGATTAATTTCATAATCAATTAGTTGTTTCAACCCTAATGGAGACCTGTGTACTGGATGGTCATGGCCTCATATAAAGTCCCAACTTCTTTTCCTGTTTTCTATAACATTCGTATCGTGTTTTTTCTGGATTTTTGGTTGATATTCTGTCTCTATCATTTTAAATACGCCTATGATAAAAATTAAAGACCCTTCATTTCTTTGTAAGTGGGCAAACTTACAAAATCTGCAGGGAATCAAATAATTATTTTCCCCACTGTATATACAGTGGGTATAGAAAAGAATCACCCCCTTTTTAAATAATCACATTTTATTGCCTGAAATGCAGACAGACACAGTTTTTGTTTTATCCGGCTGTATTTACTAGTGCAATTTATAATATCCAAGTGAAAGATATAACATCTTCCTGTCAGAAAACTATAAAAAAAAAAATTAAAACCAAACAAAATGACAATCAACATTAATTGAATGATCCCTCTCACCCAGTGCTCAAAGAATAATTGAAACAACTGTATTTATCGGTGTGTAACATGCACCTTTTTCCCCTTAAAAATAGGGGAAAATCATGGGTGCCTGTTATACGCCGATCCCCCCCCGCTGATTGTCAGCTTTTCTGCCGTTATTGGTGGCTTTCAGCTATTTTCGGCTATTTCTGGCAATTTTCGGCCGCACTCGGACATTCTTGGCGGCTTTCGGCCTCTCTCAGCCGCTTTCGGAGAGCCAAAAGCCACCGAGTGCGGCTGAGAGTTACCAATACACAGGACATCTGCTCTGTATCTTGGCGGCACCATTTTTAAATGGCAAGCCTGCAAAAGACACTGACAAGGCTGCAAATGACTGACAAGGCTGCAACGGAAGGCTGCAAATGACTGACAAGACTGCAATGGAAGGCTGCAAATGACTGACAAGACTGCAAATGACTGACAACTTTCTGCTGCTCAAGGCCAGAAAGTTGTCAATGGGAAGAACGTTTACCTTACAACATGACAATGACCCAAAAACACATAGCAAAAATGACCACACAGTGGTTGAAGTAGATAAAGCCTATTTAGCCTATAGCCTATTTAGAGCTCAGACTTAAGCAAGATTGAAAATATGTGGAATGACTTGAGGACTGCAGTCCACAAACGGTCACCTTCAAATTGAACTGAACTTGAGCAGTTCTGCAAAGAAGAGTGGGCAAAGTCTAGATGTGCAAAGTTAGTAGCGACATATGCCAACAGGCTAAAGGCTGTAATTAAAGCAAAAGGTGGTCCAACACAATACTGACATGGGTGATTCTGTTTTTAATGTTTTTTTCTTTTTTCCTGACATGTTGGTGTTATATCTTTCACTTGGATGATACAGTATAAGTTGCACTAGTAAATATAGCTGGATAAAACAAAAACTGTGTCTGTCTTCATTCCAGGATGCAAAGCAACAAAATGATTTTTTTTTTTTAAAGGGGGTGATTCTTTTCTATTCCCACTATATACATCCTGACTACAGGTCCCTGTAGCTAGCACAGTAATTCAATCACCAACATATGTACGTGTTTACTAGAGCACCCCCCCCCCCCTAAAAGAGAAGCCCTCCAAGCATAGCTGTATAAATAGCAGGAACAGTTCTGCAGTAAACAGAAGAAAAATACATTCCTGGGCAGAAAATGCTTTTTCCTACATTCACACAAGTAGCACACAATAGAGGGTGCTACACATGAAATAGGCATTAGTCCATATTAAAGGGGTCATACCACCAGAAAAGTGACATTACTGATTTCCCCTCATAGCCTTTACATTTTAGAAAGAGTAACTGGCGAGATAAAAGTGGACTTAACATAGCAGAAATAAGAGAAGCATCTAAAAATAAAATTCAACAAATAATGGTGTGAGGTGAAATTTGTCGACTTTGTAAACACATTTTACAATAAAATCAGAGGAGCAATCATTCTACGGAAAGCCAATGTTTTCGAGATGACCAGGGGCCCTACAGGCATGAACCTTCTAAGTGCTAACTGTGAGAGTTTGTGTAGTTAGACTGCTGTGTGGTACTGAAGACTGCAGCTAGAGGCCTTGCTGTAACCACTAATCCTATGCCATAGCTCACGTTAAAAGAAGTTCTTGTTTAAGTAAACACCTCTGCTCATAGGTAAGATTTATTTATAGAGATACATTTTGTACCAGCTTTTAAAACTCCATGCTGTCAAGTATAATAAACACTACACTAAGAAAAAGATATGCAATGTACTATTCAGTGTGCCAGCTAGATCCTGAAAATGCTGTACAAAAACATAAAAGAGAAGACATGATCATAACAAAATACACTACTCCATCAAATTCAGTAAGAAACATTGCTAATCATGACTATTATTTTAAAACCCAGTTGGAATTAGGCAAAACAAAACATAACCCATAAAATGATCTAAAATCTAAAAAACAAAAACAAAAAAACAAAAAACAAAACACACAACAAACTTCCCCTATTCACCATGGCATGAATGATATCACAAGAGTTTATAAATATGTATATTAACCACTACAATACAGGGCATTTATACAGCTTCCTTACCAGACCAATTTTTAGCTTTCATCGCTCTCACACTTTGAATGGCAGTTACTCAGTCATGCAACACTGTACCCAAACAACATTTTTATCATTTTTTTTTATACAAATAGAGCTTTCTTTTGGTGGTATTTAATCACCACAGGGTTTTTTATTTTTTGCGGCATAAGTGAAAAATGCCGATGTGGAGGCTTCTACGTCGGTAAGACGAAAAGATTATTTTCTATTCGTATAAAAGATCATATAAAACCAATTCTAAATAAAAAAATAGTCACGGCCATAAGTAGGCATATCGGCACTTATCATTCCTTTGACCCCAATTGGATTTGTTTTACAGCTCTGGCTCATATACCTCTAAATTCACGAGGTGGCTCGGTGGACAAGTTTCTTTTACAAACCGAGGCCAAATGGATTTTTACTTTAAAAGCCACCCAGTATCCGGGGTTTAATGAAAACATTAGCTATAGATCTTTTCTATAGCTCAGTTCTCCGACCTGCTCTGTGGATCTCCCTGTCTCCGCTGTGGACCCCCGTGTCACTTGTATTTGAGAGAAGAGAGAGAATTTTTCTTTATTTATTTATTTTTTGTTCCTCTTCCCTTTCCTCCTTTTTTTTATTTTTTTTGTTAAAATTTATCAAACATTTGTTACCCTTGACACACCATTGTAGAAAGTTAAATGTCTTAATTTGTTTATATTGAGTATATTATGTACATTTGGTTTTGCTGTTCCATATTGCTTGGTCCAATGATGGGATTCATGGCGAGCACATATAGGGATCTCTGTTGCTCTCTATGACTCTCATCTAGATAAAGGCGTTTCACAGCCTTCCCGCACCGCACTTTGGAATCGGATCACATTGTGGCGCTCGAGTGGATCTTTTTGCCTCCTGGCACTAGCATGTGGGGACATACGGACACCCAGGGCACCCTGGGGGTAGTTTATCCTCGAGGCGCCCGTCTCTGGGTGGGTGTGTAAATGTGACTCCCTTATGGGATACAAGCCCATATGTTCGCCGACCAGCCTGCATCTGTGACGGCTCCCCCCCAGGGGTGGAGATCTGACACAGCCCTGTCTCCGTCGCCAGCAATCACTGGCAACCACCTATGCTGATTCGATTCATCAGCACCGCGGAATTATGGGGATTGTAGTCTGGACGTCGGTGCGACGGGCTTTGCGCATGCGCATTACCCTCCCCTGGTTGTCCGCATCGAGCCGGTGACGTAAGACGCCGGCTCGATGGATGGAGGAGTTATAAGCAGCGCAGTTCAGGGACACACTGATTAGAGGTAGGACACAGGCACCGCTGCGATGTTGGATCTCCACTCCTTGGTAATTTATATTCATTTGCTACTACATTTCAACAGATTATACTTTCTTTCAACACCTCCATTTATATATTTTTTTCATTTGTCTTTAGGTCTAGCAGATATTCAGGGGCAGCAAAGCGCTGCACTCACTAGCTTGTTAAAAGCAGTGTATCGAATTGGCTAACCTGCTGTGACTTTTTCACATTCATTGTATCTATATTGATACATAGTAACACAATCCCATCTTCCTTTATTTCTGAAGGTAAAAGTACTTATTTATATTTTTTTACTCTTTTTTTATTCTTCAGTTACACATTCAAATCAGGCTTTAATTGATAACTAATGTTCAATGTCTGTTCAACTATCATCTAAATTTGTTATTTATCATTAATTATCTTAATTAATATATTATATATTTCTTTGATATGGAGGCTTTTGCCCCAATTCCCCCATATAATTGAGGGCATTATAACGATTATTATACAGTTCAATTTATTTCTTCATACAAATTTAAAACGTTTTAGTTTTACTTATTTTCTTTTCTTATTCTACTTATTTTTGTAGCGCTTGCTTACCTCCATCTATGTCCTCCATTGAGCTGGGGGATCTCTGATCTAGCTTGTCTGGCTTACACAATTATATTCCAACTTTTTCCGGTTCCGGGGGTTGCGTTGTATATTTTGAATCAGGGTAAGCACCGCCGTATTGGACCAAGCATAATGAGATTATGTATGATTATGTAAAAAATATGTTTTTTCAATATATTCTGATTTGTACGATATTGTGTATTGATGTTTTCACTTAAAAATTTATTTTTATTTTTATGTTATTGTTAGTTGCACATTCCCCTGAAGAAGCTCAGTGCGAAACATGTTGGGAAGAAGTGCGATCACTTTATCAACAAATATTTTCGGGATCCCCAAAACCCAATAGCTATGTACCCAGTAACCTCTGCACATTTTTGTATCTGTTATTAATGTTTATATAATCTATTTTTAATACATTGAAATAAAACTCTATGAATTTTTATATCTTTGCTATTATTTCCTTATAAGTTGCACCGTTGAAAAATCCCCTGTTTCATTCCCTCTCCCCCTTCCCTTTCATATATGTTATTTCTAGAATTATTAGGGGATGAGGTGCCTATAGTATTAAGGTGTCACTGGGAAGTTTGGACCAAATAATCTCCATATGCAATGTACTATTCAGTGTGCCAGCTAGATCCTGAAAATGCTGTACAAAAACATAAAAGAGAAGACATGATCATAACAAAATACACTACTCCATCAAATTCAGTAAGGAACATTGCTAATCATGACTATTATTTTAAAACCTAGTTGGAATTAGGCAAAACAAAACATAACCCATAAAATGATCTAAAAAACAAAAACAAAAAAACAAAAAACAAAACAAAACACACAACAAACTTCCCCTATTCACCATGGCATGAATGATATCACAAGAGTTTATAAATATGTATATTAACCACTACAATACAGGGCATTTATACAGCTTCCTTACCAGACCAATTTTTAGCTTTCATCGCTCTCACACTTTGAATGGCAGTTACTCAGTCATGCAACACTGTACCCAAATAACATTTTTATCATTTTTTTTTATACAAATAGAGCTTTCTTTTGGTGGTATTTAATCACCACAGGGTTTTTTATTTTTTGCGGCATAAGTGAAAAAAGAGCGAAATTTTTAAAAAAAAACACTTTTTTTTTTGTTTCTATGATAAAATTTTGCAAATAACTAATTTTTGTTCATAAATTTGGGCCAAAATTTATACGGCTACATCTCTTTGGTAAAAATAAACCAAATTAGTGGATATTATTTAGTCTCTTTGAAAGTTATAAAGTCTACAAGCTATGGTGCAAATGATTGAAAATTGATCACATCTGATCACACCTGATGCACTGACTGCCTATCTCATTTCTTGAGGCTCTGAAATGTCAGAAAAGTACAAATACCCCCCAAATGAACCATTTTTGAAAAGTAGACAGTCCAAGGTATTTAGTAAGAGGCATGGTGAGTTTTTTGAAGTTGTAATTTTTTCCCACAATTCTTGGGAAAAAGAGGAATGTTTTTTTTTTTTTTTACAAAATTGTCATAATAACAAGTTATTTCTCATACACAGCATATGCATACTTCCAATTACACCCCAAAATACATTCTGCAACTCTTCCCGAGTATGGCGATACCACATGTGTGGGACTTTTACACAGGCTGGCCACACAGAGAAGTCCAAAATGCAGGGAGCACTGTAAGGGGTTCTAGGAGCATAAATTACACCTCTAATTTCCTAACGACCTATTACATTTGTGAAGGCCCTGGAGCACCAGGAAAGTAGAATTACCCACAAAATGACCCCATTTTGGAAAGCAAACACCCCAACGTATATTCTATGAGAAATAATGAGTCTTTTGAACAGTAAATTTTTTTCCACAAGTCTTCGGAAAACGTGGAAAGAAAATTAAAACATATTATTTTTTACACAAAGTGGTCAGTTTATAAGATCTTTCTAACTCAAAGCATGTACATAGCAAAAATTACACCCCAAAATACATTCTGCTACTCATCCTGAGTATGGCGATACCACATGTGTGTGACTTTTACACAGCGTGTCCACATACAGAGACCCAACATGCAGGGAGCACCGTCAGGTGTTCTAGGAGCATAAATTACACCTCTAATTTCCTAACGACCTATTACATTTGTGAAGGCCCTGGAGCACCAGGACAATGGAATTACCCATGAAATGACCCCATTTTGGAAAACAAACACCCCAAAGTATATTCTAGGAAGCATTATGAGTCTTTTGAGCAGTTAATTTTTTTACACAAGTCTTCAGAAAACGTGGAAAGAAAATTAATTTTTTTTTTTTTACACAAAGTTGTCCATTTATAAGATATTTCTAACACATAGCATGTATATAGCAAAAATTACACCCCAAAAAACATTCTGCTACTCCTCCTGAGTATTGTGATACCACATGTGTGAGACTTTTACACAGCCTGGCCATATACAGAGGTCCAACATGGAAGTGGTACCTTCAGGCGTTCTAGGAGCATAAATTACTATCTCATTTCGTTCCTACCTATCACAATTTTGAAGGTCCTGGAGCACCAGGACAAAGGAATTACCCCTAAAATGACCCAATTTTGGAAAGAAAACACCCCAATGTGTATGCTATGAGGCATGGGCTGCAAATAGGTACTCGGATACTCCGACGGGCTGCTGACAGGTACTCGGGTACTCCGACGGGCTGGTGACAAGTACTCGGGT
The DNA here is from genome assembly GCF_037356315.1 of Lithobates pipiens. Classification (NCBI taxonomy): domain Eukaryota; kingdom Metazoa; phylum Chordata; class Amphibia; order Anura; family Ranidae; genus Lithobates; species Lithobates pipiens. Next base: position 290,094,254 of record NW_027507764.1, read on the forward strand.
ACTCCGACGGGCTGGTGACGGGTACGCGGGTACTCCGACGGGCTGGTGACAGGTACTCGGGTACTCTGACGGGCTGGTGACAGGCATTCTGGTACTCAGAAGAACTGTGACAGGTACTCGGGTACTCAGATGAACTGTGACAGGTACTCAGGTACTCAGATGGGCTGTGACAGGTACTCGGGTACTCAGATGGGCTAGGACAGGTACTCAGGTACTCAGATGGGCTGGGACAGGTACTCAGGTGGGCTGGGACAGGTACTCAGGTACTCGGGTACTCAGATGGGCTGGGACAGGTACTCGGGTACTCAGGTGGGCTGTGACAGGTACTCGGGTACTCTGATGGGCTGTGACAGGTACCCGGGTACTCAGATGGGCTGTGACAGGTACTCGGGTACTCAGATGGGCTGTGACAGGTACTCGGGTACTCAGGTACTCAGATGGGCTGACATGTACTCGGGTACTCAGATGGGCTGACAGGTACTCAGGTACTCGGGTACTCAGATGGGCTGACAGGTACTTAGGTATTCAGATGGGCTGACAGGTACTCAGGTACTCGGGTACACAGATGGGCTGGGACAGGTACTCAGGTACTCAGATGGGCTGGGACAGGTACTCAGGTACTCGGGTACTCAGATGGGCTGACAGGTACTTGGGTATTCAGATGGGCTGACAGGTACTCGGGTACTCAGATGGGCTGTGATGGGTGATGACAGGTACTTTGGTGGGTGGTGACAGGTCCTCTATATTGGGGGGGTAATCAGTGTGTGTTGGTGTACACTGAGCGGTAACGAGATGTTACCGCAATCTCCTCCTCACACACGATCAGTGTGTGAGAAGGAGAGCCCGGTAACATCTCGTTACCGTGGTTTGTTTACACTATGTGACCGGCTGTGATTGGACACAGCCGGTCACGTGGTAAAGAGACAATTTCATTGGCTCTTTACTGCGATCGGGGTTGGGCTGTGTCAGGGTGACAAGGGGCCCGCAGGAGCGGCGCAATACCGAGGTCGTCATATGATGTCCACCCAGGATAGGAGATCCCATCTGTGGCCGTCATTTGACTATGGCCCGGTATTGAAGTGGTTAAAATGTATAACCCCAATACTGTGTTGTGTACACAATAATGGATGAAAATATATAGATCATAGCCTCCATAACTATACTCAACAGACCATAAGTTTTGCATACAATAGCATGCTTGTAGCATTTTTCACACACTGAATTAAAGTGGTTGTAAACCCTCTCATATACCCAGTGAAGTGAATGGCTTCAGGTGACACACAAATATGAAACAAATTCACCTACATAAGTTTTACTTGTTTATCTGCTGTCTTCTCTTCTCCACATCCCTTCAAAAGTGCTTTGTGAAAAAATCCTTCTTTATCTGTGAGAAGCAGAGAGGAGGGGGTGGAAGGCTGCAGTTGCAGTGTGAGAGAGCTGATTGGAGTCAAGGGACACTCCCCCCTCCACACATGGCACAGGAACTAAGGAAGGATACAGAGCTGTGTTCTGAACAGACAAGCTGTGTGCTGAGCTCCCTCCACCTTCACAAACGTATCTAATTTGTCAGGAAAACTTCTCAGAAATGACTCATGCTGATAACAGCTGAAACAAAGCACCAGAAAGAAACGGCACTTAGAGCTTTGGGGGCAGACAAGTAAACACTACAGATATCCAGCACAGTATGTTGTTCAGATTTCATGACTGAGGTTTACAACCACTTTAATTTTCATGACTGAGGTTTACAACCACTTTAATTTTAGACAACTTGAAGTCTACCAGTTACTTTATTTTAAATGGTTACAGTATTGTATCATCATTACGTGTACTGCTTATTGTACTGAACTAATCACCCACATATTTTTTATTGCTATATAAGAAAAGTCTTGAAAAGGAACCTTTTGCAATGGCAGAACCTGAGAGAGTGTCTAGAAATGCAGTCAAAACAACCCTATAACTTTGCCCACTGATACCAGGTTTACTAAGCTTAGGTCAGTGTGACCAATTCAGTTAACCACTTCAGCCCCAGAAGAATTTACCCCCTTCCTGACCAGAGCACTTTTTGGGATTCGGCACTGCATCGCTTTAACTGACAATTGCGCGGTCGTGCGATGTTGCACCCAAACAAAATTGACATCCTTTTTTTCCAAAAATCAAGCTTTCTTTTGGTGGTATTTGATCACCCCTTTATTTTTTGCACTATAAACAAAAAAAGAGCGACAATTTTGAAAAAAAAGCATTAATTTTTACCTTTTGCTATAATAAATATCCTCCAAAAATATATTTAAAAATTTTTGTTTCCTCAGTTTAGGCCGATACATATTCTTCTACATATTTTTGGTAAAAAAAAAATCACAATAAGCGTATATTGATTGGTTTGCACAAAAGTTATAGCGTCTACAAAATAGGGGATAGTTTTATGGCATTTTTATTTATAATTTTTTTTTGTACTAGTAATGGCGGCAATCAGCGATTTTTATTGTGACTGCGCCATTATGGCAGACACGTCGGACAATTTTGACACATTTTTGGGACCATTGGCATTAATACAGCGATCAGTGCGATTAAAAATGCATTGATTACTGTAAAACTTTCACTGGCAGTGAAGGAGTTAAGTGTGAGTGTGTGTGTTTTTTTTACTATAGGGGGCGTGGCTTGGCGTCTGATGTCACTGATCGTCTTTCCCTATGACAGGGAACAGACGATCAGTGACAAGCTCACTAGGAAGCACAGGGAGAGGTTTGTTTACACCTACCTCTCCCTGTTCTTCAAGTCTGTGACCCGATCGCGGGACACCAGCGGCGATTGGGTCCACGGCCACGGTCACAGAGCTCACGGCCGGGTCACGAGTGCGGCGGCTTGCACGACCAACGGCTGGGCTCTTAAAGGGCAACGTACCTGTATGTGCTTGTGCCCAGCCGTGCCAGTCTGCCGATGTATATCGGCGTGAGACGGTCCTTAAGTGGTTAAAGTGGTACGTGATTCTGCCTGTACAAGCCCTTCTGCCAACGTATATAGGTGTGAGGTGGTCGGCAAGCAGTTAAATAAAAGCAACATTAACAAACCTGTGACCAACATAAAAATTAAGACATTAGTGGCTGAATGTGATGTGTAACAATTCTATTTCAAAATAACTGATTTACAGTTTTCTCCAATGAAACAATGATCAAGATAGGTAAGATAAAGAACACATTGTGCCAAGTCAGGGAACAATGAGTTCCAGTAAGGGCGGCGTTTTAACATAATGTTTGATATGCCAAAGTGACAAGCATATACATATTTGTAAAAGCAGTTCTTCAATCCTTGAAATGTGATTAACTTCTTGAGATCCACGCTATAGCCGAATGACGGCTACAGCGCGGAACTGCTTTGCCGGGACTACGTCTATTGACGTCGTCCTTTGCATGGCGCGCTCTGTGATCAGCGCTGTCTATGAGACTCGCCTGATCACAGATCGGAGCAAGGGGTTGTTCCCGACTCCCTTACCACGTGATCAGCTGTCAGCCAGTGACAGCTGATCATGTGATCACAACAGAGCCGGTAATCGGCTATTTTTCCTCCTTGCGCTGACAGCGCGAGGAGAAAAAAAACATTAGTCCCGATCACGGCGAGCTGGGGACAGCTTATCAGTGCCCATCTGCCCCTGCCAGTGCCACCTAAAATATAGCAAAAAGTGCAACCCAACAGTGCCCATAGTGCCACCCATCAATGCCCAAAGTGCCTTTTGCATCTTTTTTTGTTTGTTTAGCAAAAAATAAAACTCCCAGTTGTAATCAAATACCACCAAAAGAAAGCTCTATTTGTGGGAAAAAAATGATAAAAATTTCATTTGGGTACAGTGTTGTATAGCCGCGCAATTGTCATTCAAATTGCATCAGCGCTGAAAGCTGAAAATTGGTCTGGGCAGGAGGGGGGTTTAAGTGCCCAGTAAGCAAGTGGTTAAAGTTTAATGTTTTCTGTTTACTACAGATTAATCTGTTACAAAGCAAAATACATATGTGAGAAGACTGTGATGCAATAAGTCTTCTAGACACTCTTGCAATAATAGCATGTAAAAGCAATCAATCAACTTGGGTACATTCAGCCGGCCGATACATGGTTTGAATCGTTCCTGCTGAATTGGCTGAGATTCAAACCTTTGAATGTCACTAGCCACGTCAGTTAGTCATGCCGCGTACACACGAGCGGACTTTCCGGCAGAAAAGGTCAGACGGAACGATTCCGTTGGACATTCCACTCGTGTGTGGGCTTCATCTTTTTTTTCCAAAATTCTGACAGACCTAGATATAGAACATGGTTAAAATCTTTCCGTCAGAACCAGTTCCTATAGAGAAAACCACTCGGAAAAAAAAAATGACGCATGCTCTGAAGCAAGTATGAGAGGGAAGCGCTTGGTCTGGTAAAACTAGAGTTTGTATAATGCTAGAAGAACAAAGTTGTTTTGCTGCTCATATTCACTTATGCCGTGTACACACGACCGGACTTTTCGAGGGACTAGGTCCAACAGACTTTCGACGGAGTTCTGATGGAGTTCTGACAGAGTTCTGACGGACTTTCCGAATGAACAGACTTGGCCACACACAATCACACCAAAGTCCGACGGATTAGAACGTGATGACGTACGACCTGTTGTGAATTCATTAAGAAAAAAATAATAATAATACATTTAATATTTACTGTCAGAGAGCCTGGTAACATTTAAATCAGCAGACCAAAGGACCACTTTCCCCTCCCATCAGAATTAGGTGACCAATTTATATAACCCATTGAAAAGCTGGGTTGCGACAAACAAAAGTCTCAAGCTGACTAAGACTGTCGCCGCAATAACTTTAATTCAAGGAAGACTTAAATAAATAAACCTATTGTATTAGAGAGTGAATAGATATCCTAAAGTCAACCTCAATATGGACTCAGATGTCAATGAGACAATGACTAAGATACAAAGTAAAGATCTACCCCAACAGGGCAAATAAGACACCTCCATTAGAAAAGTAAACAATGGGACTGTATCCTGAATGTTCAAAGTTCATTTGAAGACACTACAAGGAAACATTGAAAATTGTGTATATTTTTACATCATGAATATACGTATATTAGAAGCAGGGATATGATATTTGACTATAGTACAAATGTCTCAAAACATGGTGTGAGAGGAATATACAAATCAGACATATTTCAAAATTACTTCAAGTGATTTGTGGTTTGGTATCTAGTGATCTGGGGAACTTTGTCATGGAGAGATTATATATGAAAGTGTGATCATAAGTAGAAGTGTTTTAGCAACAAATTAGTATTATGAAAAACATATAATCATGATTATAACTGTATAAAAATTTAACCTATGTTTAGATAAACAAATATTGATTGGATACCCGAATTATACATGTATCCATATAGATAATAATTGTATGTGATATTGTTTGATATACATCTAACCTGTGTCCTTTCTAAATGGACTAAAGATTAACAGATATACATTGATATACATATATATATCACCATTTTATGCAAGTGATTATTCAAAATTATGTTAAGCGTATTTTATATTATGCCATCATTCCTGAACACTCGAGATATATTCGTTAGAACATATATAAACAACGAACGCATATTATAGAAATAAAAATATTAACTTAAAGAAATAAAACACCAAACACATGTGAGACACCTGGTGGTTGAAGGTGCTATTACCTTAAAATCACGAGACTACTGGGAAAGGTGATCATTAAGTCTGCCTTCCAATAGGAAAGGGACACATACCCTCTGGGCAGAACTTAGTATAATTTTATGATCTTTTTGTTTAAGAGGATTATTTAGAAACTAAAAAGATGTTCAGAGGAGGAAGAGAAAAAAAAAGAAAGCTCGGAGGAGAGTTAGGGAGAGAGAGTCAGGGGGAAGCTTAGGGACCCCCCCTGAGAAGGGACACTGGAAGACATGCATGAATACACATTTTTACATTCATGAAGATCCCTGCTCCTTGGAACTCGGAGGTCACACAAAGTAATTCCTCTGTAAGAGAATCCATGTTGAAAGCCACGGCAGCCATCTTAAAATTCCTGGTAACCAACAATCCACACTAGTAGCCAATCGGAATGGGTAAATATACCACATTGATAAGTATATGTTTATCATCTATTCTATGTTCTCTTAAATATAGATTTTTTTGAATATTCTATTATTGAAATATTTCTCCCGAATCAATAACCATCTTTTAGATTTTTCTCTAAATTAAATTTTTCATTATAAATTTCTTTTTGCATAGATGCCAATTTTATTGACAAACAAATGTCTAATTTATTTCACATTGTTAACCACTTACTTACCTGCAGTATAGTAACGGTTGGACGTGTGAAATACAGACATTCTGTTTAATTGTCAATTATCAAAAGGTTATTGATTCTACCGAGATGTGATAATGGTGATAATTGTGTCCAAGGTACTACTACACCCAGTTTGAGGGTGTTTCCATTAATTGTCAAAATGATCAAGTAATGCAATCTGTATTTTAATATTTCATGTAAATATTTGTCTTTTGTCAACCAATAAATGTAACTATTTTGTATGATCATTCGTCTCTGTGAATACCTTTCACATGTATAGACTGTGTCATATAGATTGATTCTGTATCTTAAAAATATCTTCGTTAAAAATTACTTAGTAAATATTGTGCGGGAAAATGTCCTTAAAAAGCACAACAGACCAGACTAGAATAAGGAACTTCATAGCCAGTAGCCAATAGCTGCCCTCGCGTCGGTTTTTGTCCGTCGGACTAGCATACACACGAGCGGATTTCTCGGTAGGAACTGGGTCCGGCGGAGTTCTGCTGGAAAAATTTGAAACATGTTCCATTTCTAAAGTCTGTCAGACTTTTGCAAATCAAAAGTCCGCTGCAGCCCACACACGATCGAATGGTCTGCCGGAATCATTCCGTCTGACTTTTGATGTTGAAAAGTCCGGTCGTGTGTACGCGGCATTAGAGTTCTCACAGACGAATTTCTGGATTATTTCTCCTGATCTCATGAATAATATTGTATTTTTTTAAATCCAGATCTTCATAGTAATGTTTATAAGTTTCTTTTTAGAGTCATCTTTTATTATTTTTGATTTCATCAAGATCTTTTTTTAGGATTATTTAAAAATTATTTTCTAGTGATCTCCATATTTTTTCTAATTTTGTTTTGTGTCAAGTTACCACAATAACATTATATATTTATTTTTGGAACCTCAAGGAGGTTGGTGTCCCTTGTTAATTTGACATTATTTACGAAAAGCAAAGTGCACTTGAAATTGCACTTGGAAGTGCAGTCGCTGTAAATCTAAGGGGTAGATCTGAAATGAGGGGAAGCTCTGCTGATTTTATCATCCAATCATGTGCAAGCTAAAATGCTGTTTTTTATTTTCCTTGCATGTCCCCCTCAGATCTACAGTGACTTTACTTCCAAGTGCACTTTCAGTGCAATTTCAAGTGCACTTTGCACTTTTAGTGCAAAGTGGATTTGCTTTTCGTAAATAACCCCCATTGTCTTTTAGAAATATATTTGAATAAAAACACATAGGCATGTATCTTCAGAAAATAAAATATCCATTTATTCTGGTTAACAAAATAAAGATGAAGGCAACACTGGAGAAACTTTTGGAATTTGTGAAGCCTTTTGGCCCCAGGGCACACGTCAAGTCTGTGGAAAAGAAAATTGGGATCTTGAGGAGTCCATATAATAGGGAGCACAATCTGGTATAGGAATCCCAGAGATCAAGACCAGTAGCAGATGACATATATGTCCCCAGGCTTTTGTACTACACCAGCCTGCGTCTTCTGTCAGACCAGACTGAACCCAGGTCATCACTTTTTTCTCTTTGCTGAAGCCTTCCCTCCACGCTGCCCTGCAGCCTTCCCTGCAGCCTTCCCTCCACGCTGCCCTGCAGCCTTCCCTGCAGCCGTCCTTGGAGGCTGTGGCTCTGGTGGTGGACTTGTGGCAGGAGGAGGAGGAGGAGGAGAGGCTTGCTCAGATATCTGGCTGGTCTCAGTTAGCTTGCCCCTCAGCCCCTTCTGAAAGGCATCAAAAATAATTCTCTCACAGAGGAGGCATTGGCCCTTCTCTATATAGCAGCCATAGGCCTCTTCAGGGTCGAGGGGGCTCCTGAGACATTCATAGCTTCCCTAATGAGGTGCAGTGATGCCTCCTCTGTCACCGTCCCCTTCCTGGGCCTTTTTGTTTGAGGGCAGAGGGGAGACACCTGTGATTGAATGTGGCTCCTACTGGGCCCAGCCACCTCCTGGCTGACACAGGGCATGGCCTCCTCCTGACTGTCACTGGACCCGGCCTCCTCCTGCCTGCCACTTTCCACACCTTCCTCCTGGCTGACCTCCTCCTGTGTATAAAAAAGGGGCATAGTTTTAATTTTCGGTTCATCAATCACACACAATTTTCAGCTCATGACTTGCAAATTCAATGTTAATACATATAAAAGAGTATCATTCTGACCCCAGCATTTTTCAAGCTGGTGACAAACATTTTTGGCCACTACTGTCAATTGATATGTATACATCATTTTTTGTATAAAATCATTAATACGTAATCAATTATAACATCTAGTTAACATTATTAATATTAGGACACTAAAAATGTAGAAAAATAATATACCTGGCTCCAGCTGGGAGCATCCGCTTCTTCCTGGATGGAAGGCCCAGGTTTTTCCTCGTCAGCCTCTGCTGGGTTGGAGGGAAGGGTGGAGGGAAGGCTGCAGGGAAGGATGGAGAGAAGGGTCGAAAGAGATTCCGTGGCTTCAGTCTGGTCATCAAGAAAACACAGTTTTTGGAAGTACCACAGCTTGGATACATATATATCATCTGCTGATGCTCCTGATCTGAGGGAAGCCTGGATCTTATTGTGCTCCTTTCTGTACATGTTCCTCAAAATCCCAATTTGAATTTCCAAAAACTTCATGGTTGCTTCTGGGATCCAAGTCTGCACAAATGCCAGAAGTTGCTCCAGGGTTGCCTTCCTTACTTGTTTGTTGTGATAAAACCTGTTTCACCTCCCACAGATTCCTCATCTCCCTGTACTTGTCAATAAATTGGGACATAAATTCAGGGTCCTTAAATCTATTATTCATATTTTCTGTAAGACAATACACGAGACAAAAACACTAATGTTAGCCTAAACTCTCATAATCTTATCCCAACATAGGCCTCAATCTTTAAGCAGTATAGGCCACTGATGTTTGAAAATTGTTAAAAAATGACCTTAGTTTCGGAATCTCGCAACTTCCGTTCCTCTTTCCTCCGAGCACGTACGGGACTTACGTGTTAGCTTTATATACACTGCACATGCGTGAAACTTTGCCTGCGTCGCCCACCCCTGATGTTCTTTTTCACTAATATTTCCCGCCCCTTCTCTCTACGGTGCGCAGTAGGAGCAACATGGCGGAGACACAGCAGGTAAATTATTCCAGTAATGAGGAAAGCCCAGAGTCCGAAATGTCCCGATCCGGGAAGAGGAGATTTAAGGCCTCCAATATGGCCTTTGAAGAAATGCCGGAGATGGGGGACATTTTGCGGAGGAACGATTATGATGGGAAGCATGGACCATACACCCATTCGAATTTGCGCAAGGCCAAAATCATCTCAAAAGTTGTAAAGACTCTGCATCAGAATTCTGGGGTACGACGCTCCAAAGACCAGTTAAGGAAATGCTGGTCTGACCTGAAACTGAGGGAGCAGTATCAGTACAGAATAATAAAGAAAGAGCTTCAAAAAAGTAAGTACTTGTCGTGTGTTCCTATTCTGATTATTAACTTGCATGCGGCTCCATGTGTTTTTCTTTACTATTGTACAGTTTTAAATGGCTATTTTCAGGTTCGTGGACACAGTAATCGTTCGTAGGAAACATTGTTTGAAAATATATACAGTGTATTTAGTTGATACAGGGTTTAAACAACATTGTCATGGTTATGCAGTGATCTTCCTGTGTTTGCTTACCTTCCCTCATGTCTTCAGACTAAGAAGCCAACTACTTCCACCTGGTGGTTTTTATAACCTCTCCTCTAAGCATGGCTCCACCCCAGGCCCTATCAGGGAGCCCTATATAAACCTGTGCACTGTAGGCCTCAGTGCTGATCAACCATTGTGTATTGTTTGTGTGTTAGCTTCCTGTTTCCTGCCGTGTGCTCTGCTACTGGTTTCCGTTACCGACTTTGGCGTGTCTTGACTATCCTTGTTTGCCTGTGATCCTGACCTTTTGGCATGTACCCGACTATTCTCTTGTCTGCTTGTGGCCCCGACCTTGGCTTTGTCCCTCATCCCTATCCTCCTGTTGCCTACTGTGGGTGTGAGCTGGGGGACCCTGGGGGTCGCGACCTGGAGCCAGTTGCAGCCAAGTCCATCCTCACCACTGGAGGCTCTGGCGAACACCTGCTGGCTCTTAGACTCCGCGCCCCGGGGAATCTTACGCTCTATCCCCAGTGGGACCTGTCCCCCATCTGCAGCAGTCAGCCGTAGGGTCCACAACCTTGCGGTGCACTCCTGATCCTTCGGTGTGCACCTGTCACCTTGCCTCAAGGTGACCTGACAGTTTGATCAGCCATGGACCCGGCTGACGTGCCGCTTCCTGCAGATGACCCATTGCAGAGCTTAGTTCGGAGACTTGAGACCCAAGAATCGCATCAGACCCAGGTGATGCAATTCCTTCAGGATTTGGCATCCCGTTTTGAACAGGTTCAGGTCTCATTAGGACCCCCGGTTCAACAACCTCAACCGCTATCTGCCGCTGCACCTATAGCATCAGTCGCAGCCACACATTCATTACAACTACCAGCTCCGGTCCGTTTCTCTGGGGACTCCAAGGCTTGCAGGGGGTTCCTTAGCCAGTGCACAATTCATTTTGAACTTCTGCCCCAAAACTTCCTGTCCAATCGGGCAAAAGTCGCATATATCATATCCCTCCTGTCCGGCGAGGCGTTAGCCTGGGCCGCTCCTCTGTGGGAACTGAATGATCCAGTGGTTTCTAACCTGTCTGATTTCTTGAAACTTTTTCGGAATATCTTCGAGGAACCGGGTCATGTCTCCTCAGCGGCTAGCGTTCTTTTACGTCTCCGTCAAGAGTCCACGTCTGTGGGACAGCATGCTCTTCAGTTCCATATCCTCACAGCTGAATTGAGCTGGAATAATGAGGCCCTAGTTACAACCTTTTTACATGGCCTCTCTGATAGAGTGAAGGATGAATTAGCAGGAAGATCCCTTCCTGCTGATCTGGACAGTGTCATCACCTTGTGTAACCAGATCGATATTCGCTTTCAGGAGAGGGCCCTGGAAAAAAGACGCCAGCACTCCCCGTTCTTTAGGCAGCCTGAGTCCCCAGTCCCTTCTCCTCGATCCGAGGAGCACCCCCTGCCTACCAAGGAACCTATGCAGTTGGGCTGGACTAAGTTATCTCCCGAAGAACGCGCTAGGCGCAGAACTCTGGGCATATGCCTCTATTGTGGGGCCAAAGGTCATTTCCGTGACACTTGTTCTCTTCGTCCGGAAAAACGCTCAGAGCTAATACATCTGGAAGGTGGAGTATTAGACCCTGAAATATCACCTTCACCTTCTCGTCTTCTCCTTTCTGTGTTGCTTCATGTCGGTGCTTCCTCTCGTTCGGTCTCAGCACATCTGGATTCCGGAGCCGCTGCCAATTTCATGGATTGGGAAACTGCATCCTCCATGAGACTTACCCTTTTGCCCCTTACAACACCATTGGTGGTCTTAGCGATTGATGGCACGGTTCTCCCAGAGGGCCCTATCCGCTTCCAGACTATTCCTGTTAAGATGTTAGTAGGGACACCCCACCAGGAGTGGATATCCTTCCTTGTCTTACCTAAGGCTTCATCTCCTATCATATTAGGTCTTCCTTGGTTTCGGCTCCATTCTCCACACGTTGACTGGTCTGCTGGACAGATCCTGGCTTGGGGTTCCTCCTGTTCCTCTTCCTGCCTACTCAAGGGTACCCCAAAGGAGAGACTTCCTGTTTCCACCATCCCAGTATCTTCTGCTTTTCCTGCTGTATATAGCGATCCCTGCGATACGTCCTGCAATAGTCGGACTGGTGCAGTCTCTGGGTCATGTGGTACTCTGGATGAGGAGCCCACCTATGAACCTGAGTCGATCATTCACTCCAGTTCGCATAACCATTTACCTTTGCCTGTCCCTAATCTCCCTTGGACACACAGCCAGGCTAACTTGTCTGCAAGTTCCAGAGTCGCTATGCCTTGTGATGCGATTGAGATGGTCGCTGCATCTGACTATACTATTCAGTCGGCTTCTGCACCACTTATGCCAGTCCAGCCCATGCCCAATGAGCTTCCTGCTTCTTGTTCAGGACCTTCTGTGATCCAGCCTCACCCTACTGCTACTATGTCTGTTCAAACCCATTTAAGAGGCTCAATCCATCCTTTGAATAGAATACCTCATTCGGCCAGGAGGGGTTTTCAATCTTTTTCTCAGGGTTCTCTGCATTCTGTTTCTGTTTCAGCTACCCAGCTTGACTCTTGTGACATGTCACTTTCTAAACAACCTGACCTCAGGGATCCACTGACCTCTGCCCAGTCTGGTGGTCCAGTTATGGATGCCCAACTCATCTTTAAGGGTCTGGGGGACCCTGCTCAGACTCCTGATCTTCTCATGCCCCTACCCATTCCAAAAAAGCCTTTGGTCCTCAAGTCCCCTCGTCCTCTCCCTACCTCTGTTTCGGTCTCTGAGGATAATCTAAAATACGAGGTTAGTCAAGTTTTGGATTCCCGGCTCCGTAAAGGCATTCTTCAATACCTCGTACTTTGGAAAGGGTTGGGTCCTGAGGAGAGGTCTTGGATCACTGCATCTGAGGTCTTTGCTCCCTGTCTGTTAAGGAGGTTCCATCTGGAGTTTCCCTTTAAGCCTGGACCCAGGCAGGGAAGGGGGAGGCCTCGTAAGAGGGAGGGTACTGTTATGGTTATGCAGTGATCTTCCTGTGTTTGCTTACCTTCCCTCATGTCTTCAGACTAAGAAGCCAGCTACTTCCACCTGGTGGTTTTTATAACCTCTCCTCTAAGCATGGCTCCACCCCAGGCCCTATCAGGGAGCCCTATATAAACCTGTGCACTGCAGGCCTCAGTGCTGATCAACCATTGTGTATTCTTTGTGTGTTAGCTTCCTGTTTCCTGCCGTGTGCTCTGCTACTGGTTTCCGTTACTGACTTTGGCGTGTCTTGACTATCCTTGTTTGCCTGTGATCCTGACCTTTTGGCGTGTACCCGACTATTCTCTTGTCTGCTTGTGGCCCCCGACCTTGGCTTTGTCCCTCATCCCTATCCTCCTGTTGCCTACTGTGGGTGTGAGCTGGGGGACCCTGGGGGTCGCGACATGGAGCCAGTTGCAGCCAAGTCCATCCTCACCACTGGAGGCTCTGGTGAACACCTGCTGGCTCTTAGACTCCGCGCCCTGGGGAATATTACGCTCTATCCCCAGTGGGATCTGTCCCCCGTCTGCAGCAGTCAGCCGTAGGGTCCACAACCTTGCGGTGCACTCCTGATCCTTCGGTGTGCACCTGTCACCTCGCCTCAAGGTGACCTGACAAACATTTTTGTCTTGCTAATTTGTCTTATTAAAAGAAGTTTAGGACATTGTTGTCTAGATGTCTTTGAAACTAGAATGAATAGCAAACTTCATTCAGTGGAATGTAAGGAGAGGACACTCGGCAGCTGTTTACACATCTGGACTCAGGAGCACTAGTGTGGGACACCAGAGAGCAATTTTTAAGGGTAACCCACACAGGGGCTCCAGGGAATACTCGGGGTGTCTCCATCTGTGAAACTTGACCAAAAAAGGTAAGTATTGCAGTTTGGTTAAAAGGGAATTTTAATCATATCTTCAACTTGGATCTCTTCCCAAACAATTGTACACCACTTCAAAGCAATGTTTCATATTCCTATTTCTGCACTCAAATATCTGTGTGCTAAGTATACCTTTTGGTTCATTCTCATAGGGGAGAAAAGAATCAGAGGACAACACTCAGAGGACACCAGGGATCCCCACATCACCACAAAGGGGAAATCAGCCCAAGCACCCACGAGAATCTGGAGGAAGGAGAGGCGGAGGAAGTGGGTGAGATTGTCACCCAAACAGGTGAGTGTCTGACACCCCAGCTTCAGGTAATCTATGTATGCCTGCATATTTGTAATACATGTTTTTTAACCAATTTTTAGGTGATGTGCTGGTTGTGAAACAGCAAGCTGAACCTTTCACTAGTGAGAGTGCCCCAAGGCTCATCCATGACATCATGATGTGGAATGGGGAAATCAACATTATTAGAAATAAACTGAATGTTATGGAACAACAAATCAACAAAAAATATGTGAAAAGTTGCGCTACAAGTGAGTCAAAGTAAAATCGAGTACAAATCAGCAGCTAGCATCAACAACTTGATAAGTTGCTTAAGAAGAAAAAAGAAATATAAATGGCAGTGCTTTTGGAACCTCGGCCACCCAGGATCACCTATGGGAGTGGACGTTCAACTAGTGAGTCAAATAGTGAAAATAGTGATATGCAAATAAACACTGAGAGTAATATGTGCATAAATACTGACAAGAACACTCATATGTGTGTGACATAAACGCATGAGAAAATCACATGTGCAAGTGATATACAAATTAAAAATAAAAATTATAATAAATCTATGGTAAACAAAGAGCACATCTAAGCCCTTGTACACATGGTTGGACATTTCGTCAACAAAATCCTTCGGATTTTTTCAGACGGATTTTGTCCGAAACTGGTGTTGCATCCACATGGTCGAACAAAGTTGTCGGAAAATCCGATCGTTCGGAACGTGATGACGTTCGTTCGCTGTGACGGGACTATGTTGCTAGTAGCCAATAGCTTTGGTATCGTAATTTGATCTGAGCATGCGAGGCACTTTGTCTGAAATTTCTACAAACGATCGGATCATGTTGTCGGAAAATTTTATATCCAGCTCTCAAACTTTTTTGGTCGGACATTCCGACCGAAAAAGTCAGATGTAGCCCACACACGGTCGGATTATCTGAAACACGGTCCGATCTGACCTTTTCCGTCGGAATTTCCGACCGTGTGTACAGGGGCTAAGGGCTCCTCTGTGTGGTATTCAGAAAAAATATTTTTGAAAGATGTTGCTTCTGGTGTTGACAAATATGAGGAAGTGGACTTCTCCATGCAGGTGTATATATGGGACAACAGAGGGAACGGATACTCTTACCCTAAAGTGTGGACACATGCGCCGTACGGCAGTGGGTCAAACAGGCATCAAACAGTCGTCTACAGCGGACTCTTCAACCGGGACCTTTGTGGTACAATGGTGTGTACCTGCGTCCACATCAGACAGGATGGATGATGGATATCTTACCCTGGGGACAAGTGCTGGCAGGTATCCTCAAACTGGATTAGGCTGACAAGAGTTTGTAGTCCTCACACAGACATGCAATCAGCAACATAAATCATGAAAAAAAATTGAAAGAAAAGGGCCTCAATCCAAGGTAATAACATGAGGATCAGAACAGGGAACAACACAGCTTTCGTTTCAATAGCTGTGTGTTCCCACACCGTGCGCCGTCACATAAGCCCCTCCAATCCTAGGACGGGTGACATGTATCAAAGTTCCCCGGACAAGGGGAGGGGCTTATGTGACAGTGCACAGCGGGGGATCACACAGCTATTGAAACAAAAGCTGTGATGTTCCCTGCTCTGACCATCCCCTCCACAGGTAGGCTGCATATGGCACACAGGCTGCACAAGAGACACAGACTGCACATGGCACACAGGCTGCACATGGCACACAGGCGGCACATGGTGGACACAGGCGGCACAAGGGGGACACAGGTGGCACATGGTGGACACATGCTGCACATGGTGGACACAGCCGGCACATGGTGGACACATGCTGCATGGTGGGACACAGACTGCACGGTGGGACACAGGCTGCATGGTGGGCACAGGCTGCATTGGCAGGCATGGATAAAGTTGGTAATATTTTTATAACTTAATTGCATAAAACATTAATGTGTCATTTAATTCGATAATTTATGAGGGCAGGTTTAGGGGCAGGGTAGGGGTTGGGCGGGGCAACTGGTGGTGAGTAATCCTTGAGGCCTGGCTAGTAGCTCAGGACTTGAAATTGTGAGCCCTGCACATACCATTTGGACACATTTTAAGGGGGGGGGTTATAAATTAATTTAAGGATACACATATAATTTGGACACATTTTAAGGGGGGTTTAGGGTAAAGCACTACAATGGAGCTGACAAAATACATTGTTAAGTGACTAGACTAGGTGGATATGGGCTCAGCTTAGCATGCTGGGGAGGTTAGGGAAGGCAAATATGCATGAAGGACAAAAAAGGAAAGAACAAAGGGGACATTCACAGCATATTGCAATCATGGTAATTAGGGATTGAGGAAAGAAATACAATACATTAGCAAACATTAAATACAATAAAAAGTGATGTTAAAGGATAAATCTTACCTATATATATTCCTTCTGCAGGACCTGAATGATGGCAGAACAGGTCTCTGGGATAATGATCCCCAGAGCCTTGGGGGGGGGGGGGGGGGGGGATGGTGCCTGTCGAGGACTTGAGGTCCTGCAGGCTTCTCCAAGTCGCCAAGTACCGCAACGTGCCTCATGCAGGTATCCTGCCTGCTGATATAAGGGGTCAGCAAAGCCAACAAACTGTGAAAAACGGGGTCCGTTATCCTGAGAAAGTTCCTGAAATCGTCAGATTATTCTTATGGATCTCACAAAGCAAAGGCATATGAGAGAACTGGTCACACTGGAGCAACCAATTATTAGTCTATAAACTCCTCTCCACCCTGTTCATCGACTGGGCTTGGGGCAAAGAATGAACCCCAATACCAAGTCCAAGCAAAGCACAAACTCTACGACAAGTACGTACATGCAACATGACTTCAAAACGGTCGGCTAGTCAGAACGAACTTAACAGAACGCACTGAAGAACAGCAAGGCCTGTGAAGAGCAAGCTGAAAAATCAGTAATGAGCGGACAAGAACAAACTGAATTAACAAATGCGAGCTGACAACATGCACTGAAAAGCAGATACAAACCCCACAAGCACAAAATGAACAACAGTTAAACGATCTGAAAAAACACGAGTCTGAAAAGCGCGAATTGTCTCTCACCAAACTTCTACTAACATGAGATAAATACGAAATTATCAGAAGGGGCCCAAAGGGTGGCGCACTCGCAATTGAACTTCCGTTTTTTAGTCTCGTCAGAGATGATGTACGTCAGCGCTTTCTAGACGGTCGTAATTTGGTGTGATTGTGTGTAGGAAAGTCTGTTTCGGTGGAACTCCGTCGAAAAGTGCTTCGGAGTTCAGTCTGACGAGAAGTCCGCTCATGTGTACGCGGCATTTGTGTCCCTCCCAATCAGTGTCAGTTAGCACCAGATTGTCTGCCACACTATCAAAGTCTATCATAAGTCGTTGATCACCACAATTACTAGTATAGTGTCTGTACGAATCAGTATCTTGATCAGAACTATACTAGTGTCCCCAATAGTATACAGTATCTCACAAAAGTGAGTACACTCCTCAAATTTTTGTAAATATTTTATTATATCTTTTTTGATGTGGCAACACTGAAGAAATGACAATGTAAAGTAGTGAGTGTGCAGCTTGTATAACAGTGCAAATTTCCCCTCAAAATAACTCAACACACAGTCATTAATGTCTAAACCACTGGCAACAAAAGTGAGTACACCCCTAGCTGAAAATGTCCAAATTGGGCCAAAAGTGTCCATGTTTTGTGTGACCACCATTATTTTCCAGCACTACCTTAACCCTCTTGGGCATGGAGTTCACCAGAGCTTCACAGGTTGCCACTGCAGTCCTCTTCCACTCATCCATGATGACATTACAAAGCTTGCACTCCTCCACCTTCTGTTTTATAATGCCCCACAGATGCTCAATAGGGTTTAGATCTTGAGTCATGCTTCTTTAGCAAGGCAGTGGTCATCTTGGATGTGTGTTTGAGGTCGTTATCATGTTGGAATACTGCCCTGCCTCTCCAAAGGGAGGGGATCAGGCTCTACTTCAGTATGTCACAGTACATGTTGGCATTCATGGTTCCCTCAATGAACTGTAGCTCCCCAGTACCAGCAGCACTCATGCAGCCCCAGACCATAACACTCCCACCACCATGCTTGACTGTAGGCAAGACACATTCATCTTTGTAATCCTTACCTGGTTGCAGAGACACACGATTGACACCATCTGAACCAAATAAGTTTATCTTGGTCTCATCAGACCACAGGACATGGTTCCAGTAGTCCATGTCCTTAGTCTGCTTGTCTTCAGCAAACTGTTTGCGGGCTCTTTTGTGCATCATCTTTAGAAGTGGCTTCCTTCTGGGATGACAGCCATGTACATCAATTTGATACAGTGTGTGGCGTATGGTCTGAGCACTGACAGGCTGACCCCCCACCCCTTCAACCTCTGCAGCAAAGCTGGCAGTACTCATATGTCTATTTCTCAAAGACAACCTCTGGATATGATGCTGAGCATGAGCGCTTAACTTCTTTGGTCGACCATGGCGAGGCCTGTTCTCAGTGGAACCTGTCCTCTTAAACCGCTGTATAGTCTTGGCCACCATGCTGCAGCTCAGTTTCAGGGTCTTGACAATATTCTTATAGCCTAGGCCATCTTTGTGTAGAGCAACGATTCTTGTGTTCAGATCCTCAGAGAGTTCTTTGCCATGAGGGGCCATGTTGAACTTCCAGTGACCAGTATGAGAGATTGAGAGCGATGACACCAAATTTAATACACCTGCTTGCTCCCCATTTACACCTGAGACCCTGTAACACTAACGAGTCACATGACACCGGGAGGGAAAATGGTTAATTGGGCCCAATTTGGACATTTTCACTTAGGGGCGTACTCACTTTTGTTGCCAGCGGTTTAGACTTTAATGGCTGTGTTGAGTTATTTTGAGGGGACAGCAAATTTACACTGTTATACAAGCTGTACACTCACTACTTTACATTGTAGTAAAGTGTAATTTCTCCAGTGTTGTCACATGACAAGATATAATCAAATATTTTTCAAAAATGTGAGGGGTGTACTCACTTTTGTGAGATACTGTAATTCCCCAAAACCCAGTGTTAGTAGGATCAGCCCCCGATC
Source organism: Lithobates pipiens (assembly GCF_037356315.1). Lineage (NCBI taxonomy): Eukaryota > Metazoa > Chordata > Amphibia > Anura > Ranidae > Lithobates > Lithobates pipiens. The sequence goes on from NW_027507764.1 coordinate 290,113,438, forward strand.
ACTGCCAGCACTTGTGACATGTAGCAGAATACATGTTTGCCTAAATTTATGAAGACATTTGATTGTATTAGATATGTAGAATTTTTTTAAAAAAAATGTTGGTCTTATTTCGTTTACATAATAAAAAATAAAAAACGCAGTGGTGATTAAATACCACCAAAAGAAAGCTCTATTTGTGTGAAAAAAGATGCAGATTTTATTTGTAAAATTACAAGTACATGGTCCCATATTGCTAGGTGCTTTTTTTGTCCACTTATGAGGTCTGACCTGACCTCCTCCCCTCCTGCAATCCAACAACAGGTAGGAAAAAGATGGCTTGTTCATAACAGCAGCTTATGTTGGTTCTAAGCACTTTTCACAGACCAGAAACTGCAAGAGGAATGCAGTTAGGGAGTGGGGGAGGGGGGTGGGGGTGTTCAGCCCCTACATTTCTTTTGTTAGAATTTCTGTGAATAATTTTTTTTTTTTTATAATTTTTCTCATTTTGAATTATGGAAGCTTAAAAAGCTAGGTTTGCATGAAATCATCTCCTAGTTAATGATACAATGCATTGAAAGTACTGTTTGTCAAGATAAGGAGAGACTGTGGACATCCTATATCCCAGGATAATGAAGACATCTGTCTATAAAATAGACCTGAAAGTAAAAAAAAAGAAAGAAAAAAAAGAAAAAAATAGACCTGAAAGTAGAGAAACTTCAGGTATGCTAAAAAGGTTTTAATCAAACTAGACATACTGTTTTTTTTTCCTATAAACAGGACAAAATTAAATAAAACCCTGGGTCTACAGTGCCTTGAAAAAGTATTCATGCCCTTGAAATTTTCCACATTTTGTCATGTTACAACCAAAAATGTAAATGTATTTTATTGTGATTTTATGTGATAGACTGCAAAGTCTGGAGTGCATTTGTATCCCCCCCCCCCCCCCCCAAATCAATACTTTGTAGAACCAACTTCCACTGCAATTATAAGTCTTTTGGGCATGTCTCTACCAGCTTTGCACATCTAGAGAGTGACATTTTTGCCGTCTTCTTTGCAAAATAGCTCAAACTCTGCCAGATTGGATGGATAGTGTCTGTGAACAGCAATTTTCAAGTCTTGCCACAGATTCTCAATTGGATTTATGTCTGGACTTTAACTGGGCCATTCTAACACACGAATATGTGGTTTTCTAAGATTGCATTTGGCTCCATCCATCTTCCCATCAACTCTGACCAGCTTCCCCGTCCCTGCTGAAGAAAAGCATCCCTACAACACAGTGCTTCCACCACCATGTTTCATGGTGGAGATGGTGTGTTCAGGGTGATGAGGAGTGTTAGTTTTCCACGAACACATAGTGTTTTGCTTTTAGGCCAAAAAGTTCAATTTTGGTCTCATCTGACCAGAGCACCTTCTTCCACATGTTTGCTGTGTCCCCCACATGGCTTCTCGCAAATTGCAAACGGGACTTCTTATGACTTTCTTTCAACAATGGCTTTCTTCTTGCCACTCTTCCATAAAGGCCAGATTTGTAGAGTGCACAACTAATAGTTGTCCTGTGGACAGATGCTCCCACTTGAGCTGTACATCTACCACCTCCTCCAGAGTTACCACAAGCCTCTTGGCTACTTCCTAGATGAATGCTCTCCTTCCCCGGCCTGTCAGTTTAGGTGGATGGCCATGTCTCGTTAGGTTTGCAGTTGTGCAATACTCTTTAACTTTTCGAATGAAGGATTGAACAGTGCTCCGTGAGATGTTTAAAGCGTGGGATATTTTTTTTATAACCTAACCCTGTTTTAAAATTCTTCACAACTTTAACCCTAACCTGTCTGGTGTGTTCCTTGGCCTTCTTGATTGTTACACTAAGGTTCTCTAACAAACCTGTCAGGGCTTCACAGAACAGCTGTATTTATACAGAGATCAAATTACACACAGGGGGACTCTATTTACTAAGTAGGTGACTTCTAAAGGCAATTGTTTCCACTAGATTAGTTCCACTAGATAGTTAGGGGAATCAGAGTAAAGAGGGCTGAATACAAATTTGTAGATATGTATTTGTAAAACATTTAGAAAACCATTTATAATTTTTCTTCCACTTCACAATTATGTGCCACTTTGTGCTGGTCTATCACATAAAATCCCAATAAAATAAAGGTACGTTTTTGGTTGAAACATGACAAAATGTGGAAATTTTCAAGGAGTATGACTACTTTTTCAAGGCACTGTATGTTGACCAGACTTCAGAAATCACACACATGGTATTGTGAATGAGACCACACCTGTTTGCCCAGGTGAAGAAGAGTAAACAATCCTGTATCCCCAGTCAATGATAGCAACCAAAGAAAAAATACACAAGAAATCTTTTTGGAAGAATGATATATACAGTATATCAGGATTGTATAAAATAAAACTTGATATATTTGGGACATCATCAAATAGTTTAAAGTACGCAAATTATGTATATATGTAGCAGGGAGCTGGCTATCTTACCTGCAGTATCAGAAGAAACTTTGCAACATAGTTGCATTGAGACTGTTTCCCTCTAGTGCCAGCTAAGACTCGGTGTCATCACATCAGCAGAGTGATTACCACCAGGGAAAAAAGCATAATGGGAATTGTAGTTCCAGGACCCAAGTTTCACATTCAGATTGAACTGTATGGAACTGCAAGTGCCAGCATGCTCTGGAGAAGAGGAACTAAAGACTTCATACTGCCTCCTAGGTGATTTCACTGCATGATTTAGGCCTTTGCCGCAAGTCGGGACATCCAGCCTGATAAAGGGGGATCCCTGGTAATTGTCCAGGCACACCTGCACCAACGGTGAATTGTTCAAGTGTGAGGTAACCAGTCAGGTTGCAAGGAGAGCCTGCTTGTTCCAGGATGTTCGTTTGGGCCTTGATCACAGTATTGGGTGAGGGGGCTTTTGCCCATTTGCAGGAAACAGGGACTCTGCACCACAGAAGAAGTTAATGGACACTGTATACAGACATCATTGCTGTTAGTCATCTTGCTGACACTTGTAGTGCCACAGGGTTAAAGCATAAGGTCATCCATTCCCAGGGACACTGTATACAGACACCATTGTCCTTTCACCTTGCTTAAAAAGATCCTGCTTTCCTCATTTGATAAGATGGGCCAGTTGTGTTGTTTGGCCCTGCTATTCAGGAGTTTAAGTGCACCAACGAAAGTGGCTAGCTCAAGACACAAAGTCTTATGTTTTCTTAAAAAGGATTGAAGCTACTTGTGCCATACAGACCCACACACACATATTCAGCATTCTGTATATGCAGTGGGTGTGTGTGGGACAGTTTATATAGGAAGTTAAGCCATTACATGTTGATTTGAATACATTTTTTAAAGTTGGGCCTGTGGTGTCAGGGGACAGAAGAGAGGGGCCTGTGGTGTCAGGGGACAGAAGAGAGAGGCCTGACATAAGAAGGTCATTCCTCTGCTCTTCTCCGGCCTAGACTCATAGAGCTGACCTGAGTAAAGGTAACCAACCTGGTACAGATTGCCATATTGTGATTTATTGTTATTGAAGTGTTTGCATCTGCTCTTGGGGTTATTCTCAAGTTTTGGATCCCCTAAAAGCAGCCTGAATATAGTATTGAGCTATAATGCTCTTAATCTCAGTTATTGCTCTTCAATAGCATTACTTGAATATATATGGTTACTGTTTATTACTCTTTTCCACAGAAATATTTTAGTAAAGACAATTTCTGTGTTTTATCATAATGTGTGTTTCTCATTGTTCCTTGCATTTACACTATTGCCAGGTGTGCCAGAGGGGCTGAGACTATTCTTAGGGTTGAGAGGCAGAGTACGGAACCAAACATACTTAAGCAGCCCCTCCGGTGGTAGCGCAACATATATATATATATATATATATATATTGTGGTGAATCTCCAATCCTGGGACCGGGTTTTGGGAACAGCCAGCAGTCTGGCTGGATGATTGCACAGGTGGGTCTTGGGCTTAAAACAAAGCCAACACCATGGTTCTGGGCTCCACCCTCCCGAGGAGTCCAGGCGTGCAAGGGAGAAGAAATGTGCATGTCTGCACAGGTCGGTCTGTCAGAGTAGACAGAGGGTCCAAGCTTGTGGGCTGAAAGAGAAGCTGTTAAAGAGTGCTGAGGTACGGGGTGTACAGGAACTCTGTTAAAGAGCCAAGAGGGCTGCAGCAGAAGTCTGAACAGCAGTGCTGCTAAAGAGAGCCAGGTGGCTTGGTATTTTTGGTTCTACATACATTATTGCTGTGGAAAGCTGAAACCCCTGTGTGGGCAACTATTTTGTTATCTGACTTTTCTTTCTTTAATAAAAGTGGGCCTACGAGCCCTTAAACGACATCTGGTGTGGATCCAGCTCACTGGTAAGCTCTACCTTTAAGCTAAAATAACCCCCAAATATTACAAGTGGTGTTCGAATGCGGGCAGAAGACGGTGGAATCCGGGTCCTTGCCCTACAGTAAGTTCAAGTCAGGAACTATTGGCTGTGTGTGGAAGTGCAGCCAGGCAAAAGGCATTGCGTGTTGCAGGTGGTGTACCTCTGAATGAAAAGTCAAATTTTTTTTTTTTTCCTCTTGCTATGAACTGTGTTTGTGTGCATGAGACAGCACAATCAGTGTGTGCAATGTGCAGGTGAGGAAAGCTTGCTTGAAGAGAAAAGCAACTTGCTTTAAAAGAGACACTTTCATTTTCCTGGACTGTTTAAAGTTGCTCTGGAGTCTCTAAGTATGGGGCGGTCAAAGCTCTTAAAAGAAGCCAGGTTTGCTGAAATGAGAGACAGAGCTCTGTGGTTGGAGGGGTTGTTACCGCCCGAACGAGCCCCATACATACCTGATCAGAGTGTATCAAGGAGAAAAAGGGCTGGGGTTGTCCCTAGCAACCCTGGTGCAATGAGTGCACAGGTGACTGCTGTTATGGAGAGTCCACCAGCATTTGAATCTGCAGTGGATTGGTGCAAGCGGCATTTAGCAGCACTGGACCAAGCTACAGAGGAAAGGAAGCCAACCCTCAGTGCAAGGGGAAAGCCGCTGGATGTCCATAACTGGAAGAGGGCTGTTGTTGCCCCTGGCAAAGCTGATGCAGTTAAAACAGCTATTGTGAATGTGTCACAGCATGAGACGGGATCCAGCAGAGAGAAGCCCATGCTATATGCAAGAAGAGAGGCTGATCAAAGGCTGAGGATGAGAGTGGTTGCCCATAGCAACGCAGAGGAAGCCAGTCGGGCTGTCTCTGTACCATGGGCTATGTCTAATAAGGATCGTGGAAAGTGGCTTAAGGAGGAGCCAGTTTATCATGTTGGAGAGAGCCAGCAAAGTTCTGCTGGGAGAGTGCGGTCTCCCATGGCAACCAGAGTGAAATTTATGCCTGAAAGGAGCTGCAGTAGAGGTTTGGTTCAGCGTCCCCACAAAGAGGTCTGTGCATTCCGGCCAGCTGGGAATCACCAAGAGAGAATCGCTTTGGGAAAAAATCATCCAGTACCATGCCTGGAATGTGGCCAGCTGAGGCATGGCAGGTTTTCTTGCCCTAGGTTGTGGAATACGGCTGGAGATAATGTTGCTGAGAGAGTTTTGTCTGTAGGCCCAAATTCCGGTGAAAATATGTTTGCAGTCACCCCTAGCAACAAGAAGTTTCCTGTTGTGCCTGCAGGGGGTGCTAAACGGTGGGAGATGCCTGCTGTAGTTTCATCCCATGGCCACCAGGGGGAGTTGGCCAGTAAAAGTGCAGCAGAGGACTGGTGCATAAGACGACGTACTCAAATGAAGATGGTGACCCCAACGACTGCGGTGGGTAAGACTGTCTTTAATGAAATGATGGCTGGAACTGCTGATTTCATGTATAAAAGGACTGGTTACGAGACTGTCCATGATGATGTGAGAGTGACCCCAGTTAGTGGGGCCACTGAATGTGCACTTGAGAATGACTTTTCCCTATATAGTGGGAATGCAAGGGTTAAAATCCAAATAGAACCTGTGTTGATGACTAAAAGTGTTGTGTCTAATGACTATCAGGCTCAAGTTGACCATGGGCTAGGACAGCCTACAAATGTGAAAAATGCTATAAGTGTTACTGTTAATGAAAAGTTTAATGCTGTTGGGAAAACTTTTGCTCTGAAAGAACCTGGGGTTATCAAAAATGGGCCGTTGCCTGTAGCAACTGGTGGTAAGACAGCACAGTTGTCCACAGGAATCTCCAGGGAACTTCATGTATTGGAGTCAGAGGTTGCCCTGGACAACTGCGATGTCACTCTGGTGGGACAGAATGGAACTGTACCATGTAATGGTAATGTGTTAGTGCAAGCTGCTAGTACTAAAAATGTGCAGGTAAATGGTGGATTAACACAACCTGTGAAAAATGCAAAGGTGTGTGAGGCTTATGAAATGCAAGCTGAGCAAGGTGGTGAATATGGTGTATTGCAACCTGTGCTACCACAGTCTGACATGATTTACAATGACTGGTGTAATGAGTCTGCAACTAAGCCAGTCTGTTCTTATGTGTCTCCTTGGGCAGATGGATCGGTGCTGAGGAGTACCGCAGAAGGGAGCGCACATACAACAGATTGGGATAGTTGGAGCAAAAATCTTATCTCCCTGATAGATAAGGCTTTTATGCACAAAAATATGGTGGACACGGTTTCTGCTGGGCCAGCAGGAGGGGCTACAGAACAGCCTGTACCTGAGGGCGCGGTGGCTGCTGCAGGGGTTAACCCTGGTGAGCAGGATGAACCAAATAAGGGCACAGCAGAGACATTGTCTGTGACCCACAAAACTGAGGTTGACATGGAGTGTCAACGTGACGTCACTGGTAATGTTCTGGAGCAGTTCACTGATGCTGAGCCTGAGAAGTTGGGTATGAGTCCAGCAATTGGCAGCGCTCTGGTGGAGCACCAGGCTGTGTTTACCTCCAGCCGGGAGGAGGTTCCGTTAACCATTGCAACTTTTCAAGTCTCAGCAAGTGAGTCTCTCTGCATCCCCAGTGTCATGAAAATCCCCAGGAAGGACTTAGGTCTGGAGTCAAGGGCCTGGTTATTTACCAAAGCATTAAAAGAGATGCTTGAACTTTGGGATGTACAGCCAATCTATACTAGTGTGTCTCCTCCACAGTCTGATGGGCTGGTACTGCGCAGTACCACTAGGTGGAGCACTGTATGGCAGGCTGTACAGAGCAAAGCAAAACAGGACAGGAATGGTTTATTCCTAAATTTGCTACTTTTGTTAAAAGTTGCCGCTACGTATGCTGCTAGATTAGCTCCAGAAGAAATATTTGAGACAGACTTTGGAGAAGTTGAAAATAAGCCTAAAATGTCTGTGGTTACACCTCCTAACAGCCAGATGGGAAGCATTTCTGCTGCTATGGTCCAGTGTGGTCAGTTGGTGAAGGGCGTGTATACTGCACCAGTAGAAAAACCACATGTGGTGGAAGGGCCATGTGTGGACCTGAAAGCAGCAGAGGTCCTGACCAGGGCTCAAACAAAGGTGGTTAAAGAGACGGGGGTCCCCAGTCCAGTGGTTGGTTTAGGTGACAAACCTAATAATAAGGTCCCCGGGACAGGGGAATGGACAAGGAGCGTGCTAAAAATTGTATGTGAATCAGACGAGAGCTGGCCTGTTCCGGTGGATAAAATTACAGATGGCATCAGAACGGGTCAAGTGGTAGGACAGCTGCCTGCAGAGTGTGTGAACCCAGGGGAGGTGGCGTCCTGTGAGGTTCCTGTGGGTGATGGCGGCCCTCCAGTATGTGTGCCCTCTGCAGACTCTGCCCTAGCAAATTTTGAAACAAAAGGCATTGGTGACATGTGCAACATTGAGAGATCTAATGTTGGTTTGAATATGTCTGTTAATGATGAACCAAATAATGTGTTAATGGTACATGATAATGTGGTGTCCAAAGGTACAGGTAAACCTAGTAATCAATTAGTGACTGCTGAGTCAGGTACCAGAAATAAGAGGTGGGGTTCTGTTCTAAACACTATAGAAATAGGCCCCCTACAGTCTCAGAACAGTACTGCTGAGAGTGTTTTGGGGAAACCTGGGAACCTGAAGCGTGGAGGCAGAAGGGTTGGTAGGAAGACCAACGGGAACCCATTAAGATTTCAGGAGAGGAAGTGCTTATGGAAATGCACTCGGAAGAAAAGTTGGGAAGGTCGCATCAAAGCGCATAGCAGAGTGACAGTAAGGCTTAGAGGGAGACACCAAAGGAGGCATTGGGTGGAGTTCCCCGTTAGGAGAAGCGAGGTTGGACAGGAGGGTACTTCTGTAAATGGTATCTGGCACAGAGGTGCCAAAAGTAACTTGGGTGTTCCGCCCTCTGGGTCGAAACAAAGGGGGGGGGTATGTGGTGAATCTCCAATCCTGGGACCGGGTTTTGGGAACAGCCAGCAGTCTGGCTGGATGATTGCACAGGTGGGTCTTGGGCTTAAAACAAAGCCAACACCATGGTTCTGGGCTCCACCCTCCCGAGGAGTCCAGGCGTGCAAGGGAGAAGAAATGTGCATGTCTGCACAGGTCGGTCTGTCAGAGTAGACAGAGGGTCCAAGCTTGTGGGCTGAAAGAGAAGCTGTTAAAGAGTGCTGAGGTACGGGGTGTACAGGAACTCTGTTAAAGAGCCAAGAGGGCTGCAGCAGAAGTCTGAACAGCAGTGCTGCTAAAGAGAGCCAGGTGGCTTGGTATTTTTGGTTCTACATACATTATTGCTGTGGAAAGCTGAAACCCCTGTGTGGGCAACTATTTTGTTATCTGACTTTTCTTTCTTTAATAAAAGTGGGCCTACGAGCCCTTAAACGACATCTGGTGTGGATCCAGCTCACTGGTAAGCTCTACCTTTAAGCTAAAATAACCCCCAAATATTACTATATATATATATATATATATATATATATATATATATATATATATATATATATATATATATATATATATTGCAATCGCTATGTCTGAAATTATACCTCTGTGTAGAAAAAAATAAATCAATTTAAATGCTGCTGCCATACCTTCAAAGGCATTTTATGTTTTCAAGCCAACCAACAAAGTTTAATCCTTTATAGAAACTGATTAATTTATCAAATAAAAGATGAGTTAATATAGGGGATTGGTTACTAGAAAATCCACTGAAATAGACATTTATAGCCTCGTAGTGCTACCCAGAGGCCATGTGAGCTAATGCCTGTGTAAACACATAGTTGAATCAGTAACATGATTGACCAATGAGAAGGAAGAATACACCCTCTGGGTGGAGTTTTATGAGTTTATTGTCTTCACTGAATACAGGGCCATCTTTAAGACAGGGCAAAAGGGGCAGCTGCCCTGGGCCCTGTCATTGGCATGGGGCCCAAAGCAGGTACCTCATACTTGCCAACTATCCCAGTTTAAATTCCCTTGTCCCTTGATGTTTTAGTCCTTTGCTGTGGATCTCAGTGTGAAGTGCTGCTACTAATGCTTCCCAGCTCTGGCCTATTGTTGTGTACAGTTGACTCACCTGCAGATCCTGTGTTTACATGTAAATAACCGGCATTCATATGTAAATAGCAGCAGCAGTAATATGTAAATAGTTGCATCCAGCGGCATAGATATGTAAATAAAGACAGCATTCATATGTATATCATACCACCTGCAGTGAAGAGATGAGGCCCTGTTACTTCTAGCAACCAATCAGTGAGCAGTATTGATGTACGGTAATCTCTAGCAACCAATCAAGAAGCAGAAATCATGTGCTGTAACATGTAGCAACTAATCAGTGTGTCATAATGTGTGATGTAACCTCTAGCAACCTGTAAGTAAGGGTAATGATACACTGTAACCTCTGGCAACCAATCGCAATCGCTTCCTGATCTGATACAGTAATCTGATTTTAAGTCTAGCTGCTATTTATTGCATGTCTCAGAGCAGATGGAGAGCGAACCTGTATGGAGGGGTGGCCCAAGAAAACATTTTCCCAGGGTCCAATCAATATTAAAGATGGCCCTGACTAAATATAATAGCAGGCCAGGTAGACAGGGGTACTTCATCATCAAGATAGGACACATGCCCCTCATCTACAGAGACATACATCAGGACACTTCATCCTTCATCCAGAGACAACTCCAGCCATTGAGTGACAGCCATCTGAGAGTTTGACCAGCAGCCATTTTAAAGTCTATACCTGCTTGTGGAAGGGTAATGTAGGGGTACCCCCGTAGGGGCTGCTGGTAATTGTGGTGCGTCTCTCACCCTGCACAGACCGGCACACAAATTTCCAGACATTCAGAAGTCAAGAAATAGTCATTGAACGTGTTTTTGTTGTTTTTATTGAGGGGATTATAACTTGGATGGGAATAGAGGACATATTGGATGCCCAGTGGATCAATAGGAATTCATTAGGGACACAAATATATTCATCCTGTATATGTACACCTCGTTTCTTCTCTCTCCAGCACTGAATTTCTCATGGAACTACAACTCCCAGGGCCAGCTAGCACTGAATTGCAGGCCTGAAACTGGCTCAGCCAGGCCCAAAGAAAAATGCAGACAGTGAGGCCCCTATGGTGTAGCAAAACATGGTAGTCCTAGTGAAAACTGTCCCACGTTGCTACTGATCCCAGTACCACCTCTTCAGGCCCTGCCAGCTCTCCTGGCTGCCACTGCCCCTTTCCACTGCCTGTGCCACCACGCTCATCCTTACTGGCTCTGTACCCATCCCAGACTGCTTGCTCCTAGTCCTCTCAGGCTTGCCTCCCAGTCCTCCTGACTGTGTGTCCTTCCCATGCTTTCTTGGCTGCAACTTGTTTTTCCCCCTGTAGATATGCCAGTGCTCTCCTGCTGTCCTCTCCTTGCCCCCATGCCTCCTGTCCAGGACACCTCCATTCATTGTAGGAAGGTACTATCCACACCCGAGCCCAGGCCCAAGGTCATCCCCCCAGACTATGAAGCTCCCTCAAAGGCCACGACATCCTAAAACTCCATCTTCAGCTTTCAACCAAACAACTTCTCCCCAGCTGGGCTGACCCTGAGTATTTGAGGGGGGCCTGCCCCTGCCAACTTAAGGGCCCTCAGCATACTCCAGCAGCTCTGCCTTACCTCTCCTCCTCCTTTCTTAGTGCATTCTAGAAAGAGTGGGAAGATCTCAGTGATGCTGCCTGTGAGTCATCCAGCTCTCCCTGGATTTCTGCCCAATCTAGGAAACAAAAACAGACAGGCTTGGCTACTATGGATGGGTGAATGGTTCGGCCCGAGCATATGTTCAGGCTGAAGTTTGGTTGTTCGGGTGTTCTGCAGATCACCGAACAATATGTGGTGTTCGGGGCAAATTCAAAAGCCGCCGGAACACCGTTAAAGTCTATGGGACATTAACATGAAAAATCAAAAGTGTTTATTTTAAAGGCTTACATGCAAGTTATTGTCATAAAAAGTGTTTGAGGACCCGTGTCCTGCCTCAGGAGACATATATCAATGCAAAAAAAGTTTTAAAAACGTCAGTTTTTTCGGAAGCAGTGATTTTAATAATACTTAAAGTGAAACAATAAAAGTAAAATATGCCTTTAAATATCCTACCTGGGGGGGTGTCTATAGTATGCCTGTAAAGTGGCGCATTTTTCCCGTGTTTAGAACAGTCCCTGCACAAAATGACATTTCTAAAGGAAAAAAGTCATTTAAAAGTACTCGCGGCTATAATGAATTGTCGGGTCTCGGCAATACAGATAAAAGTCATTGAAAAAAAACGTTATGGGATTCCCCCACAGTCCATTACCAGACCCTTCGGGTCATGGAGTACTGTTCAATCCTTCATCCAAAAAGATAAAGAGTATGGCACAACTGTAAACCTACCAAGACATGATCATCCACCTAAACTGACAGGCCAGGCAAGGAGAGCTTTAATCAGGGAAGTAGCCAAGAGGCTCGTGGTAACTCTGGAGGTGCTGCAGAAATGTACAGCTCTGGTGGGAGAATCTGCCCACAGGACAACTATTAGTTGTGCACTCCACAAATCTGAGTATAAAAGAGAATATTCCTGCGCCTAATCAAAGAGTAATCTAATTGTTGCACCGCTGCACACACTGAAATGGGGTACTTGAACCCCAATTGGAGAAGACAAAAGGTAAAAAGGTAGTGGTGCGCGGTACTATGGTGAAGAATCTAGTTAGAACAGGTTTAATATATTCAATAGGTACTCAAAAGATTAGAAGATAAATGTAATATCGTCTCCACTACAGGTAATAAATGGAACGTAGAAAAAGAAAAGACAATATATGTATATAAAAAATATAAAAAATATATATATATATGTATATATAGTGAGGGACCCTCACTCCTATGCGTAGTAGTATTTTGAGTGGTGGACAAATGGATAAGAAAAACAATTAATGATAAATAAGACTAGTGGTCCCAATGCGATTTTTTTAGGTAGCAGAGTTGCATAAAGTGGCAGTGCTGAATATAAAGAAGGTCCGTGAAAATAACTACTACTGTATTTGTTTCAGTGACTAAAGTACTATACATAAAATAGTGGACGAAATAAAAAATATATAAAGTGAATCACCATGCGATTTGTTAAAAATGACGAAAAACGCATACAAAGTGCTAGTGCTGAACATCCCCTGATGAAGTCACGTGACCGTGACGAACACTAGTCGGGACGCTACCGGAAGTGACGCAATCGAGCTCGAGGCTCGTTTATACACCATACAAAAACTCTGTCTGTTTGTGAGTACCAAAGCTGTTTTTATAAATAAATTTCAATACTGTTGAAAAATACTATACTATGGGGCTCCCTTCCTCCTTATCTGTTTAACCCCTTGCATAAAACCGCCGAGGTATACCACCAATTCCCCCCCCCCCACGCTGAAGTACCGCTGAGGGACCACTTACAGAGCCCAATACGGCACAGTAGGCAGGAGACGCCAGGACCCGGGGACACGTGAATAGGACCTCGAGGGATAAGGACCACCAGGAACCCTGAGGATACATATACCATATGCTGTTACCTTACAGCTGTAAGGTAAGGGGACACCCATATTCTGATTACACAGGACCACGTGGGAGATATCCACCATCACCATTATCACTGTTTAAATCTCTACCTTATAGTGCACATATATTTTAAGCACCAGCATTGCAGGCGACTGTCTTGTTACATGCGATTTTGGGCTAATCGCCACTTGTTGTTGCACCAGCTGAATGGACAATTTTAACTAGGATTACTGTTCCATTGTTTTTATATTTTTTATAGCTTCAAACACTGTGCACCTTTTTCCTTCTGTTTTGGATTATTCCCAGAGGGTTGTTTCCCTCTCACCAACACTTGGATCGTTTATGCGTTTTTGTTTTGATTCAACAATTTGATTTATTTTCTTTGATTGTATGATTCAATTTAGTGCACTGCACCGATATTTAAGTCTATGGTATAAAGACACCCGCACAGAGTCACTTTGCTTAACCCTCCCTTGGCTTTAACACCATATGCGATTTCTTTAGTCACAAGGCAAGCATTACTTACATCTTTTGCCTTATCTAGCTAATGATTACTTTTGTACACTGTTACACATATACTTTGACTTAGCAGATTTTCTTTTCAGATCTATTTATTGTTCAGCACTAGCACTTTGTATGCGTTTTTCGTCATTTTTAACAAATCGCATGGTGATTCACTTTATATATTTTTTATTTCGTCCACTATTTTATGTATAGTACTTTAGTCACTGAAACAAATACAGTAGTAGTTATTTTCACGGACCTTCTTTATATTCAGCACTGCCACTTTATGCAACTCTGCTACCTAAAAAATCGCATTGGGACCACTAGTCTTATTTATCATTAATTGTTTTTCTTATCCATTTGTCCACCACTCAAAATACTACTACCATAGTACCGCGCACCACTACCTTTTTACCTTTTGTCCACTCCACAAATCTGGCCTTTATGGAAGAGTGTCAAGAAGAAAGCCATTGTTGAAAGAAAGCCATAAAAAATCCTGTTTGCAATCTGCAAGAAGCCATGTGGGGGACACAGCAAACATGTGGAAGAAGGTGCTCTGGTTCAGATTGAACTTTTTGGCCTAAAAGCAAACGCTATGTATGGTGGAAAACTAACACTGGTCATCACCCTGAACACACCATCTCCACCGTAAAACATGGCGGTGGAAGCATCGTGTTGCAGGGATGCTTTTCTTCAGCAGGGACAGGGAAGCTAGTCAGAGTTGATGGGAAGATGGATGGAGCCAAATACAGGGCAATCTTAGAAAATAACCTGTTTGGAGTGGAGGTTCACCTTCCAGCAGGACAACAACGATAAACAAACAGCCAGAGGTACAATGGAATGGTTTCGATCAAATCATATTCATGTGTAAGAATGGCCCAGAACTATATCCAATTGAGAATCTGTGGCAAGACTTGAAAATTGCTGTTCACAAACACTATCCATCCAATCTGACAGAACTATAGCTATTTTGCAAAGAAGAATGCGCAAAAAATTTGCTCTCTAGATGTACAAAGCTGGTAGAGACATACCCAAAGAGACTTGCTGCTGTAATTGCAGTGGAAGGTGGTTCTAAAAAGTATTGACTTGGAGGGGCTGAATACAAATGCAGTCCACACTTTGCAGATATTTATATGTAAACAAGTTTGAAAAACATTTATGATTTTCCTTCTATTTCACAATTATGTGCCACTTTGTGTTGGTCTATCACATAAAATCGCAATAAAATACAGTTTTGGTTGTAACATGACAAAATGTGGAAAATTTCAAGGGGTATAAATAATTTTTCAAGGCACTGTACATGTGCTAAAAATAAAAACCTATTTCTACTTCTAGCATTAGAGAGTGCTACATTAACTATAGTTTACATTTCTCTTATTGATTTTTCTGTTTGTAATTATTTTATGCTAGCTGATTTTCTACCACATGAGATATCCTAAACACCTCAAAATGTGTTAATTTTAATTTGCCATACATGGACTTGACCCGGGATTTCGACTACAGCGGGTTCACAGGTCAAGTTAGTCAAATGCAGATTAATATCTGCCATAATTTAAAAAACAAGGTAGGATATCTACAAAAGGGGTAATTAATTATTTAACTTAATCCAATATACAGAATACTGTATTAATCCCAAAGGGAAATTGTTAAATATATTATATAGATACCCAAGCTTTAGCCAAATATGTTAAGCAATTCATTACAAAATATAGTGTCTGAGTGAACCTCTTAATCCGACTGTTTGTAAAGTGACTTATTGTAAGTAAATATCCATTTATTTTTGATAGTCTCAGTCCATGCTTACACCAATCTTACAGCATTATTCAAAGGAAGTATGCATGGCAAAATAACTTGTAAAGCTTGAGTCAGCTTAATTATTTTTATAAATTATTTTTGTATTGGAGGCACTGTTGTCCATCAATAGATTAAATGATCGTCATAGCTGACTAAATTAATGGTAACTGATTTATGGTAAGAACAACATTTCAGCCTGGGGGGTGGGGGACGGGGACGGGGACGGATATCTGTTTTTGACAGGTACAGTTTCTTACTTCTGGTAGATGGGCCGCGGCCCGGTCTCTCGGAAGTCCAGCCCCCTACTTCTTTCTCTGCCGCCGGACCAATTAGAAAGCACGGCAGACTTTGTGCATGCGCATTAAAGAACCAGCTTTGAAGCTGAAAGACTTCACTGGCTGGTTCCCTTACCAGGAATGGCGGTGGCTGCACCCGACAGCCGATCCAAAGATCGGCTGGGGTGCCGACATTGTGGGCTCCCTAGACAGCTAAGTGCCCATTTATTAAAAGTCAGCAGCTGAAGTATTTGTAGCTGATGGGGAGGGGGGGGCTGGACCTCCTCTTTAACTGCAATAAAATCAGGTTTCTAGGCTGGCCGTGGTGCCTGGCAGGACTGTGTAAATCTAAAGAATGAATGGTCAAAAATACACATGTTTTGGCAGATGGAAAAAGTCTTGTCTATACATTTTATCTGTGTATTTGGCTGCCTTGAATTCAATTTTAAAATCATTATCTTGTCGTAACATGAACATGTATTTAAACACATATGGTTTTGTTATCTATTTACATTTACACTTTCTATTTTCAGTGTAAATTTATTGAGCGTATTAACGTATATGGTACCTAAAGTAAAATTAAAAAAAAATGAGAAGGCTTTGGTGTTTAAGAATTCTGCAAAACTCTATTTCCTTTGCATATAAACCAGTTGTTCAAATTGAAAAGTATTATTTTAGAATTTTACAGGAGCATGAATGGGAAGGTAAAATAACTGGAAAGAAAAAAATACAATTCTAGATTTGACATAATGCCATTTAACAATGGGTGGTTTCTACAACTATGCTTTGCTATTTTAGGGGCTAGATACACAAAGAATTTCATTTATTTGAGGCTTTAGAGAAACCTGTGATGGGCTTTTTTTTCAGCAAGAAGTAGGCAGGTTAATAATAAAAATATTAAAAATGAATGAATTAACATAACTTTAATATTGAATCCAAACATGTCCTCCTTATATGGTTGATATTGATTCTTTCTACCTGCACTGTGGGTATACTGTATTTATGAAATGAAATTGACAGCCCCTGTAATGTGAAAGTGTTGTTAATGGATGTCTTTGTCATCAAGATGAATTAAATGTATAATATTAACCTCTGTATGTAGTTCTTTCACCATCCACTGAGAACTTATCTTTAACCACTTGCCGACCGCCGCACGACGATGTACGTCCATTTTTTGAAGAGGGATATCTCGGTAACGGCAGCAGCTGCTGCCACAACCGAGATATCCATCTCTTCAGGCGGCGGTCGGCTGTACGATAACGGTGGTCTCCGCGGCGGATTCGCCGCGAGATCACCGCTATCGGCGGCGGGAGAGGTGCCACCCCCCCTCCCGCCGCCCTCCAGCACCTTCCGCCGCTTACCGAAGCCGTCGGTAGCGGCGGAGGCGATCGGGTCCATCCGTCAGCTGGGCATAGAGACAAGTGAGGCTAAGATGGCCCCCACTCGTCTCTATACCATAGGAGGGCGGAAGCGACGTCAAAACGTCACTTCTGCCCATACCTCTTAAAGGTATATTTTTTTTTTAAATGTCAGATTTTCTTTTTTTTTTTTTTTGTTGCATTTTAGCCCAAATATAAGATCTGAGGACCTTTTGACCCCGGATCTCATATTTAAGAGGACCTGTCATGCTTTTTTCTATTACAAGGGATGTTTACATTCCTTGTAATAGGAATAAAAGTGATCCATTTTATTTTATTTTTTTTAAAAAGTGTAAAAATAAATAAAATAAATTAAAATAAATAAGAAAAAAAAAATTTTTTTTTAAAAACACCCCGTTACGACGAGCTTGCGCACAGAAGCGAGCGCATACCTGAGTAGCGCCCGCATATGAAAACAGTGGTCAAACCACATATGTGAGGTATCGCCGCGATCGGTAGAGCGAGAGCAATAATTCTAGCCCTAGACCTCCTCTGCAACGCAAAAAATGCAACCTGTAGAATTTGTTTAATGTCGCTTATGGAGATTTTTGAGGCTAAAAGTTTGACGCCATTCCACGAGCGGGCGCAATTTTGAAGCGTGACATGTTGGGTATCAATTTACTCGGCATACCATTATCTTTCACAGTATAAAAAAAATTGGGCTAATTTTACTGTTGTCTTATTTTTTTATTCAAAAAAGTGAATTTTTTCCAAAAAAAGTGGGCTTCTAAGACCGCTGCGCAAATACGGTGTGAAAAAAAGTATTTCAATGACCGCCATTTTATTCTCTAGGGTGTTAGAAAAAAAACAATATAAAATGTTTGGGGGTTCTAAGTAATTTTCTAGCAAAAAAACTGTTTTAAACATGGAAACACCAAGTCCGAAAAAGAGGCCTGGTCCTTAAGTGGTTAACATGCACTTGGGTGATATTAAAAATGTCAAGTGCAGTATTGTAGAGAGCTTGGCGTATGCCCATTTATTTCAATACTAATAAAATCTCCTTTGTATTAAAACAATACCTTGTGCAAACAACCATATGAGATATATATGTATTGGCTTTTTTTCTTAATCTTTATTGTATTTAAAAATAAAGCTTTGCCAAGCAGTTACAAGCATTTTTTATTTTATCTTCAGAAATTACAGTGATAATACTATATTCATCTGTATATTATTATTTTTATACAGGGTTTATATAGCGCCAACAGTTTGAGCAGTGCTGTACAACATGGGGGCAACCAGCGGCCTGTTGGCTCATACAGTTACAATACAATTCAATGCAATTCAATACAGGCCAGATCAGAGGGCCCTGCTCCTTAAAACTTACAATCTAGAAGGGAGGGCCAAGTAGAACAAAAGTTAACAGCTGTGGGGGATGATCAGATGGAGAAAATGAAAATAAAGTTGTTATGTGTGGGAAGCATAGGCTTCTCTGAAGAGGAGGGCTTTCAGGGATCATCTAAAAGCTAATAGAGTAGGAGATAATCGGACAGATTGGGGTAAGGAGGTCCATAGGTTTGGAGAGGCTCTGGAAAAGTCCTGGAGGCGAGCATGGGATGAGGTGATGGAGCTAGAGAGCAGAACGATTAGGTTGGTATTTTGAGACTAGGTCAGTGATGCAGCTGGGGGCAGAGTTGTGGATGGCTTTGTAAGTAGCTGTTAGTATTTTGAATTTAATTTGTTGGGTGAGAGGAAGCCAGTGGAGGGATTGACAGAGAGGAGTAGTAGACAGAAAGCGATTGGTATGGTGGATAAGTCTGGCGGCAGCATTCATGATGGATTGAAGTGGGGATAGACTATGTAGAGGTAAACCAATGAGAAGGAAGTTGCAGTGGTCCAGGCAAGAGAGGACCAGGGAGTGAATTAAGAGCTTTGTTTTGTCAGTAGTTAGAAAGGGGCGTATTTTGGAGATGTTGCGGAGGTTGAGGCGGCAAGATTGGGACAATGATTAGACATGGGGCTTAAAGAAGAGGTCAGAGTCCAGCATTACACCTAGAACCTTGGCATGCGGGGTGGGCTTATATAAGGAAAAAGGAGATTTGTGTCTTTATATGAGGCCAAGACATGGAATGTCAAGTGCCTCCATCCCTATTGGCAAATAGAATATAGAGAGAATTTGGGCCTTTATGTGAAGCAAAAGGCTGAATTGGACAATATGAACAGGGAGTGTATGGCGGGATAAAATAGTAGATAAGCTGATTGCATCGTGTCATATCATGTACATAGTAACATAGCATGAACTAATTGCATGATTATATGGTTTAATTACATATAAATCACATAGTAAAATGATAACATTGTAACATAGTAACATGTGGGTACATGACATTAACAACATGATAAAAGGGAACTGCCAGACTCTAAAATCTAAATCCATCACTTCTGAGCAGAGGCTACTCGCCACGTTGCGGTACTTGGCGACTGGGAGAAGCCTGCAGGACCTCAAGTTCTCAACAGGCATCTCCCCCCAGGCTCTGGGGATCATTATTCCAGAGACCTGTTCTGCCGTCATCCAGGTCCTATATTAAGGTAAGTTTTCTCCTTTAACATCACATTATATGTATTTAATGTTGGCTAATGTATTGTATTTATTTCATCATTCCCTAATTACCATGATTGGAATATGCTGTGAATGTACCCTTTATCCTAATGCATGCTGTAAGCTTTCCTTTTTTGGCCTACATGCATATTTGCCTTCCCTAACCTCCCCAGCATGCTATCCTGGGCCCATATACACCTATAGCCTAATCCCTTAACAATGTATATTGTCAGCTCCATTTTTTTTTTTGGCTCCCAAAGTCAGATCAAACCCCCCCATACAATTTTATCAATGGGCCATCAGAGAGGGTGAGGAATTTGATAAGTGGGCCTTATATTTTTGTCTTAAAATACTCCTTAAAATAAATGTTATACTGATGTTGCGCAAGAATGTTTTTTTGTGTAATCTGCTTTCAATGTTATGTGCAAAAGTACTTATATTTTTTTCTTGTTTGACTCCACAGTTTCCTTCAATGCCACAGGAATGACAGACTGTGGCCTCCCATTTTGCTGACCGTTGGGACTTTCCCAGCTGTGGAGGGGCTATAGATAGGAAGCATGTCCACATTGTGCCACCACCCCATTTGGGGTCTTACTATTATAACTATAAGGGGTTTAATAGTGTAGTGTTAATGGCGGTTGTGTTGGCACACTATGGGTTCCTCTATGTGGATGTGGGGAAGAATGGCCAGATGTCGGATGGAGGAGTCTTCGCCACAACGGAGTTTTACCAGAGTCTCCAGACTGGTGGCCTGGCATTGCCACCTGATGTGGACAGCGTGGAAGCACTCCCCTTCGTCTTTATTGCAGATGAAGCGTTCGATGAGCCGATTCCCCCAAAGGACCCTCACCCCGGAGAGGAGAGTTTTTAACTACGAGACTGGTTTTATGGCCAACAGGGCAACTGACGTCAACTTGAGACGCCTGTTCACCAATATACACGCACAACATCTTAATACAAGGTCCAGGGTGGTGGCCTCTCTCGATATCGAGAAGGCCTTCGACACAGTCGAATGGCCTTTTCTCTGGGAGGTCCTTCGGAGAATGGGATTCCCCCTAGCTTTCATTGAATGGATCAAGGTCCTTTACTGTAACCCCACCTCCGCCATTAAGCTGGGAGGGGGTCTGTCACTGTCCTCGGCTTATCCAGGGGTACGCGCCAGGGCTGCCCTCTCTCTCCGGCCCTATTTGCCATTGTGATGGAGCTGCTTGCAGAGGCCCTCCGCACCTCCCCATGTGTTAGGGGGCTGTGGATTGGTTGGTTGGAGGAGAGGGTTGCCCTTTATGCAGACGACCTACTACTTTTTCTCAACAATGCGGGTCCATCACTCGAGGGAGTCCTACAGGTCCTCGACTCCTTTTCTTCTGTCATGGGTCTCAAAGTTAACTGGACGAAGTCCCTCTTATTCCCCATAGACCCAGCAGCCCGTACCACAGCCCCCCCTGACACTCAATGGGTCGAGTCCTTCAAGTATCTGGGAGTGGTGGTCTCTGGACAGGCCTACGACTACCTACCCCTTAACCTTTCCCCGGTAGATCAGGAAGCTCGACAAAGACTGAAGGCGTGGGAGTCACTATCACTTTCCTTGATGGGACGTATAAATTTATTTAAAATGAAACTGCTACCTAAGTTCATGTACTTATTCCGCCACTCTCCCCAGTGGATACCTAAAACATTTTTTACACATCTACACCGCCTCCTCGCCTCCTTTTTGTGGGGTTCCCAGTCTCCCCGCTATAGCTGGACCACACTGACATGCCTGATCTCTCGGGACGGCTTGGCGTGCCCGGATTTATATAAATACTTCTTAGCCACCCAGCTAGTCACAGCCGCCTGGTGGTTAAATCTGGACACCTCCAACCTAGCCACCCAAATTGAGACGGCAGTGCTGGGATCTCTTGAGGCACTCAAATTTTTACTTTTTCGAGGTTCTCGAGCCCCTTATCCACTGACACCTTCAGTGCGTACCACGTTGCGTGCATGGGGTGTGGGTCTAAAAGCCATAAAATACCCTCAACAGGCCATCTCGCCTAGTGCCCCCCTCTGGCGGAACCCTACCCTAGATCAAATTTATAAATTACCTGAGCCTCAGGCCTGGACCAAATTCAATATTAAAATGATATTGCAGATTGTTTCCGATCACTCCCTGATCCAGTTTTCCAAATTGCACTCGGACTTTAATGTGCCGCGGCCCTATTTTTTTTAGATACCTTCAACTCTCCCATGCCTTCAGTAGACAATTTTCCGGGTCCCCTCCTCAACTAGTTCAGTCTTCCATGGAGGATCTCCTTAGGGCTGACTGCACATGAAAACCCACTTCCCAATTGTATTCCCACCTACTTACCACCTTCCTCCCGGCATTAGATAGGCTACGAGCTAAATTGGCTTACGACATCGCCGATCTGGACAATGATGATTGGGATGACATCTGGGATTTCCCCTTTAAATCTCTGGTCTCGCTGAGGGACCGCCTAATCCAATTTAAGATCGTCCACCGGCATACTTTACCCCCCACAGGTTACATAAAATGCACTCTGATTCCCCCCCGCCCCCGGGTGCTGGAGATGTGGCAGAGTTCCTGGAGATTTAACCCACGTCTTCTGGACCTGCCCATTGATTGTCTGCTATTGGCATGAGATTATGGCCTTTATCACACAGATTACCTCAATATCGCTGCAACAATGACAATCTGTCTATTAGGCCTGGTTGAGCAACTAGTTCCCACGGTGGCGGGTCGTACGCTTGTGGGACTCCTACTGTTCTACGCCGGCGAAGCCATAGCCCTCAGTTGGCGCAAACCAACCCCTCCTCCTCTTTCCCTGTGGAAACAACTCATTAATAATAGCTTACCTCTCTATAAGGACACATACGCCGATAGAGGCTGTCCCAGCAAGTATGATAAAATCTGGTCGAAATGGTTGGCTGATCCCTCCATGGCCTAGGAGGTCACCTGGTAGTGCCCACTCAAGATGGATCCCACACAATTTCCATGGTGCATACTGAAAATGTCGGTTGTAATGTTGCTGTGAACTGCTTGTCACAACACCCGGAGACCCGGGGAGCTGTGCTGTTATATGACAATCATAGTACTAGTTATGTGCCTGTTACTCCCGTAAGGAGCTACCCGATGGAATCCCTGCGAGGATTCCAACTTGCCGTGTAAGACCAATGTATGTCTGTTGGGTTATGTATGTTATACTTTGTTTAAATCAATAAAAAGATGTTTAAAAAAAAAATCTATTTTAAAATTAACTTAGAGTCTATATAAACTGTACTTTGACCCAAGTAATAGTAGTGTATCTCACTATATTATATATAAATCTGCATACATATGGTTCAAAATGTCCAATTACCAGTAAATAACAATACTAGTATACTGCCCAGAACGGATTTAAGAACTGATGAGATAAATACCACATTTATTATATAGGCCTAATATCTTAAGTCTGGGGAAGGATGGAGAAATTATTATCCTTACTCATTGAATGTGCCTATATGGGTGAGAGTATTATAAACGTGAATTATAAATAATATATGTAAACAAAAATATTTAAAAAATAGAATAAACTAAAAAAACATAAAAAAGGAAAAAAGTCATTTGGTCACATTGTGTCTCTATCAAGATGTGTTAATGAAAGAATTAATGTCCCATTCTACATTAATTCCTTGTGGATAATGAGTCTGTAACTCATAAATCCAGAAGATCTCCAACCTGGACACACCTCTAATAGTGGCACCTCCTCTCCATGGCACGGTATATTTATTTATAATGAGGAACTGTGTCCCTTTTGGATTGCGGTTGTGACGTTGTCGGTAATGGCGTGGGACTGTGTGTTTAGTACTACCCTATTTTATAAAACGAATATGTTCGGAGACCCTTGTAGTAAAAGATCTAATAGTGCGGCCTACATATTGCTTGCCACAAGGGCAAGTCAACATGTACACCACATTTTTTGTAGCACAAGTACAAAATTGTTTATTCTTGTAAATCCGGCCTGTAACAGATGATCTAAAATCTTTTGTGGTCTTACGTCCTGTCCAGTTATGAAAAAAGGAAGGCTTGGTGGGAGGATTAATAACGGACGAGGCAATTTTGCTTTTAAGTGCCGGCACAGCCCGATATACGACCTTAGGTCTTACTGGGATAATAGACCCTAGGATCTTATCTTTCCTTAGAATGTCCCAATGTTTGACAAAAATGTCTTTAATTTGTTTGTGTTGTATTGAAAATTTCATAAGAAAAGACCACTTGTAGTTGGTGTCTTCTTCTTTTTGGGGCCTTTCAACTAACAACTGGGAACGATCGATATTAGTGACCTCCACAAGGGCTTTCTCCACATCCCCCTGATTATACCCCTTTTCCAGAAATCTGGATTTGAGAACATCAGCCTGTATTTTAAAGGTCTCTATCTCAGTGCAGTTACGGCAAAGCCATAGAAACTGGCTTTTAGGTATGGAATTCAGCCATGTCCTATGATGGCAACTATCAGCGGATATAAAACCGTTTCTATCGGTGGGTTTGAAATAGGTACTAAATTTGAACACCTGTCCACCCTTTTCTATTACAAGATCAAAAAAATTGATCTTAGATGTACTAGATTGGAATGTTAATGAAATTCCCTCGATCATTTGTATTGAGAGTTAGAAAAAAATTCCTTGAGTGATTTCGGAGTGCCTGCCCATAGGAGGAGAACGTTGTCTATATATCTAATCCACAACTTCAACTGAGAACAGTCTAAAGTGTAGACGACGTCCTCCTCCCATTTGGCCATAAATAAATTGGCCAGGCTGGGGGCCATCACAACTCCCTTTATTTGTAAATAAAACCGGCCGTCGAACCAGAAATAGTTTCGTTGTGTGGCAAAATCCAATAACTCTAAAATGTAATCGGTTTGGGTTAAAATTAGAGTTGGTTCCTTCCTCAAGAAATATTCCACTGCTTCTATCCCTCTTGAGTGAGGGATGCAAGTATACAAGGATGCAACGTCCACTGTAACCAGAAACAGGTCTCCTTCTATCTTAAACTTAGAAAGTAGATTAATCACATCCTTAGTATCTTTTACAAATGATGGAGTTTTTCTAACAAGCGGTTTGAGGAAGAAATCAATATATTTCCCAGTTCTAGAAGTTATGGAGTCTATGCCACTTATAATAGGGCGGTGGTGCTCTTGTGTATCTTAGGCAGATAGTATATAATTGGGATCCGTGGGGCAGTTGGGACCAAAAATTACTTTTCCTTGTGATTTAAAATTAAAGAATCAAAACCTTTGCAGACCAGATCGTTTAATTCTCTCTTTGTCAGGCTAGGTGCAGATAACAAGTAACAGTTCAGGTGTGCTGATTATACAAAGAGTTCAAAGCACATACCATGAGCAGGTCTAAGCAGAGCAGGTCAGCTGGGACTTGTGGTACACCGCTGCAGACGAAGGTAGATGATTGCTGGACCTTGTAGTTCACTGCTGTAGGTGAGGATAGATGACTGCTGGACCTTGTAGTTCACTGCTGTAGATGAGGATAGATGATTGCTGGACCTTGTGGTTCACTGCTGCAGATGAGGGTACTAGTAGAATCAGGCAAAGCGTAGTCTAGGCAAGCTGGGTCATACACAGGTAGATCAGAATCCAAACGGTACAGAATCAGAAGCAAGTAAGGAGGGTCAAACAAGCCGGGTCAAACACGAAAGTCACAGAGCAAATATCAGCTGGATCAAACACGAGTGAACTCTAACACGAGCACTGACTGAATGCTGATACAGGTGATTTAAACGTGAGCTGGCCAATCACTGTTGTTTCCCAGACACAGGCTGTGTCAGGTGAGTTGTGCTGGGTCCTAAAGGGATTCTAGTACTGACACTCTTAAACTTTTTAGTTGGGTCATTTAGTAATTCTGAATAGGTGGTATGAACGCTCAAGATATTGTTCACAGTCGGCTTTGTCTAATAAGACTATTCCGCCACCCTTATCAGCTGGACGGATGACTAGGTCCCTATTCTCACACAGGGACCTCAGGCCATCCGCCGGGAGGGAATTGCGGATCTGTCTAGTTGGTAGTTGGGCAAGGTCTTTCAAGACCGAATCTCTGAACATATTCAAAGATGGAGCTAATGTAGTGGGGGATGAAATAGTGAAGGGTTAGATAACCCTGAATGAACAATTCCAGAGGTGGTAGCTCTGACGATGTTTCTGGTAAGGTTAGTGATTAAATATCTTTGTATATTTATCTTTCTAATATACTTATGCGCATCCACAAAGGTCTTGAATTTATTCAGCCCCTGCAGAGGTGCAAACTTTAACCCTTTGTTTAAAACCACCTTTTCATTTTGTGACGTTACGCTACTGAGGTTAAAAACTCCTTGGCATGTCAGGTTCGCCTTCTTTTTTCATTTCTGAGTCCTCCTCCCTCCTCTGGACCTTCTTTTTGTACGAGGCCTCTTTTTCGGCCCTGCGGGTCCTCGTGAAAAACCAGATTAGATCGTGGGTTAGGGTATGGCTGCTGGTAGTCATATGGAGGCTGATTATAATCAACCTTAGGGTACGGAAGAACATTTGGATTATCCTGGTCAGAGAGGGGGGGAATATGTGTTTGAATACCGTGCGTCATGCACAGTTAACACTGATGGAGTATTCGTTGCCACTGGTAATGATACCGAGGTGGGTGGCCTATTTTTAAGACTTAAAAATATTATGGTGTCAGAACTCCATCTCCAATGGGACCTGGTCTTTTTAAGACAATGACGACTCCGTAGTCAAAATGCGTTGGGGGGACGCCTCTGCAGACATCGCTGTTTCTACATTCATGTACATGCCTTTTTTGATATCTTCAAAATGTGAGTTTTTTTATTCCTATTCTGGGACCATCGCCTTATGCTCCAGGAAATGCAACGCCATGTCGAAGACTTGGATTACAGAGGGCGCAGGAACAACATCCGCGGCCTACCAGAAGCGGATGACGCTGAAGATCTGCAGACCGTATTGCATTGCAGGAACTCTTTAACGAAATGCTAGGAGAACCCGCAGACAAGCCCATTGAGATGGACAGAGCCCATCGAGCCCTTCACCCTAAAGGCCCTGCATCTAAACCACGGGACATCATCTGCCGGGTCCTATCCTTTGAAAGAGGATATTATGCACCATCCGTAACCTGACTTTCGAGAACTCCCCAGTACGGCTCTACCCGGATCTTTCCTGGGTCACACTTCAAAAATGCAGATTGCTACAACCACTCCTGCGCACACACTCCAGGACAAAAACATTGTCTACAGATGGGGATTGCCCTTCATCCTGACTGCCAAACATCAAGGGAAAACGGCCATCATGCGTTACCCAGAGGATCTTTCTGTGACGCCTTGGGACTCCCCGCCCCCACCCTACCTGATTGGGACTTGATAGCCACGCCACCTCCACCACCGGTGGTCTTGCAGAAGGTTCCCCCAACCAAGAAATCCAGGGGACCGAACCGCCCACGTCATCCCCCTAAACACAAAATGGGGTGACCCCCCTCCTCCAGGCTACTTCCTCCTGCTGCCAATGGCGCCTTTGTTTGTTCCCCCAGGCTAGCCAATTCTGAAGAAGGCCCGTTACTCTGTGTGATCCTAGGCTCTACTATGTTGGCACCCTCCCCGAATGCATAAGGGCGTCTTACCCCTGTTCTGCTACATCATGGGCTGGTCTTGGATGACACCCCGGACAGACCGGTTCTTGAGTTTCTGACCCCCCCCCCCGTGGTTAACCACCCGATAGTTCCCCCCCTTTTTTTTGGGGCTTTTTTTTTCCCTGCCTGGGGCCCCCCTGCCCAAATTGGGGCCGGGGGCATCAGCCGGGGAACCTAATTGGAACTTTATTGACCCCAGGATCCCTAGAGTCCTGTGGGCCTGAATGTGTATGGCTATAACATTGCCTAAATCTGTTACTAACTGTAATGGCACCCCTAATCTAAAGGGGGTTAATGCCGTTTACGATGTTCCCTCTCCTAGACACAC
This sequence comes from Lithobates pipiens, assembly GCF_037356315.1. Classification (NCBI taxonomy): domain Eukaryota; kingdom Metazoa; phylum Chordata; class Amphibia; order Anura; family Ranidae; genus Lithobates; species Lithobates pipiens. The sequence goes on from NW_027507764.1 coordinate 290,140,861, forward strand.
ATCCACTCGCTACCAATATCCACAGCTAAACGACCCTTTCCTATAGGAGCTGACCCCTCTGGCAAAAGGACGAGACGCACTCTGTCTCTTCTGTAGTAGGAATCACTTTATTAATGAGAAACATTGTAACTTTATACACAATTCAAGGCACATGCTTTAACATGAACAAGGGCCCAGCTCCACCCACACATCCCAAGACTCAACACCTCATCCTGATGTCTGCTAGGCTTCAAACGATCCCACCCAATACACATCTTTTCACAAAGGGTTGGCAGCCAGTCTGTCTGGCACTTTACAATACACACAAGGACAGACTTAAATGAACAATAGAAATGCAAAACAACTTAATTCCTCACAGCAATGATACTTAACCCCCATATACAGTATACATCCAATCTATATACAATGTATATACAGCCTTGAATATGGCTATCACAGACCATATCTGGGGTTTCTTTTATTCATCCTGTGTCCAAAGTGACCCCACTGTCACACATCTCCCCCTTCTGGCAGGGGACGAACAGAGGAGGGGACCCCAGACGGGTTGACTCCGCAGTTAGTCCATGGGTCCATTCTTCCAATACTGGATAACCCATCAACATTGCACTAGGAGCCCGGGAGGGCGTCGGTTTGCCGGGACAACCCATAAGCATTGCCGTTTTGCTTACCGGGTCGGTAGCTGATGGTGAAGTTGTAAGGTTGTAGGGCTAAGTTCCACCGCAGCAACCTGCCATTATCTCCGGAGACCCGGTTAAGCCAGACCAATGGGTTGTGGTCGGTGACCAGTGAAAATTCCTGTCCGTATAAGTAAGGGTTCAGCTTTTTAAGGGCCCAGACCAGGGCCAAACACTCCTTCTCCACTGCCGCATAGCTCACTTCCCGGGGTAATAGTTTTCTACTCAGGTATGCGACAGGGTGTTCTCCTCCATCCTCCCCAACTTGGCTCAGCACCACCCCCAGTCCAAACATGGAAGCATCTGTGTGGACAAGAAAACGTTTGTTAGGTACTGGGGCAGCCAAGACAGGGGCATTTACAAGTGCTTGCTTGAGGGCTAGAAACGCGGATTCACAAGCTGGAGACCAGAGGACTTGCCTAGGTAAATTCTTTTTCGTCAGGTCAGTCAGGGGTTTGGCGATAGCACTATAATTAGGGACAAAACGTCGGTAGTACCCTGCAGTTCCCAAGAAGGCCAATACCTGGGTCTTAGTACGGGGCGTGGGCCAGTTAGCTACTGCCTCTACCTTGGCTGGCTCGGGTCTCTGGTTCCCACACCCCACTCGGTGTCCCAGGTACTGCACCTCCGCCATCCCTAGATGGCACTTGTCTGGTTTCAAGGTCAGGCCTGCGGCCCGAATTTTGTCCAGAACCACTCCTACGTGAATCAGGTGCTCCTCCCAAGACCCACTGTAGATCGCAATGTCATCCAGATATGCACATGCAAAATCCTGGAAGCCATTCGAGGAGCCTATTCACCATACGTTGGAAGGTCGCCGGGGCATTTTTCATTCCAAATGGCATGACCTTAGACTGGTACAGGCCAAATGGGGTAACAAATGCCGACTTGGGGATAGCATCCTCGGCCAGGGGGATCTGCCAATAACCTTTTACACAGGTCTATTGTAGTTAAATAACGTCCCCTGGCTATACGATCTAGTAGTTCGTCTACCCTGGGCATCGGGTAGGCATCGGTGGTGGTCTTCTCGTTGAGTCGCCTGTAGTCCACGCAGAACCGGGTAGTCCCGTCTTTCTTAGGCACCAGGACTACAGGCGAGGCCCAAGGGCTGTCAGAAGGGTCAATGACTCCTAACTGAATCATCTCCTGTATCTCCTTCCGCATTTCCTCTCGGACTGCTTCAGGGATATGGTAGGGGGGCTGGCGGAGGGGTGCTTGTCCAGGGGTCTCTACCTTAAGTACAGCCAAGGTCGTATAGCCCGGTCTTTGGGAGAACGTCGCCTGTTTCTCCCACAGAAGCCGCTTAGCCTGTTCCTTCTTTGTGGGGCTTAACCGGTCTCCTAGCTGTACAAGGCTAATGAGGTCAGTCTGGGGCTCTCTCTCTAGTAAGTCAGGGAGGGGTAAACCTTCTGAGTCGTCCGCAGCAGGGGCACATACTGCTGCAACATCCTCCTGCCGTTCCTGATACTCCTTCAGCATGTTCACATGAAAGGTTCGCTGGATTCTTTCATCTGCACAGCTGGCAATGACATAGGTAGTATCACATACCTGGGCTACTACTTTATACAGGCCCTGCCAAGATGCCTGCATCTTGTCAGTCTTCACAGGCTTGAGCACTAAGACCTTCTGCCCAACCTGGAAGACCCACTGTCGGGCCCCCCCTGTCCTACCATCTCTTCTGTCTTCCCTGGGCCGCCTGGAGATTCTCTCTTACCATCAGAGACAGTTGCTCCATGCGGTCCCTGAGTTCCAGAACATAGGGTACTATGGGGGTCCCTTCTTGCTCTGTCTCTCCCTCCCAGTGTCCTCTGATGAGATCGAGGGGTCCGCGGACCCTTCTCCCATAGAGCAACTCGAAGGGCGAGAACCCAGTAGATTCCTGGGGTACCTCTCTGTACGCAAATAACAGGTGAGGCAGGAATCTCTCCCAGTCTCTGCAAGAGTCCGAAAAGGTCCTCAGCATTTGCTTGAGGGTCCCGTTAAAGCGTTCGCAGAGACCATTAGTCTGGGGGTGGTAGGGGGAGCTCAGTAAGGGCTTAATATTGCACACCTTCCACAACTGCCGGGTGAGTACCGCGGTAAACTGGGTTCCCTGGTCAGAGAGAATTTCCTTAGGGAACCCCACTCTGGTAAAAATCTTAACCAGGGCATCAGCTACTGTCTCTGCTTCAATGTTGGACATAGCTACTGCCTCTGGGTAACGGGTGGCGTAGTCCACCACGGTGAGAATATACTTCTTTCTGGATGGACTAGGCCGGGCCAGGGGACCCACAATGTCAACGGCTATGCGGTAAAAGGGCTCCCCAATAATAGGCATGGACATGAGTTTAGCCTTAGGGTGGTCCCCCCTCTTCCCTATCCGTTGACATGTGTCACACGTTTTGCAGTATTGTCACACATCCTGACTAAAATTGGGCCAGAAGAAATTCTGTGTGATCCTATGGGCCATGCGACAGAACCCTAGATGTCCTGCTAGCGGCACATCATGCCCGATTCGCAGAATCTCCAGCTGGTATTTCTTAGGTACCACCAGCTGTCGTTTCTGCGAAGGGGCCTTACTTCTCTGAGATGGCTTAGGGATCCTATACAGTCTATCCCCATCCCATTCAAACAGCTCCCCATCTATTCCCCTTTCCTGAGTATCTGCCTTAGCCCTATACTTGTGTAAGGTCGGGTCCTCCCGAGTTTCCCTCCCGAATGCTTCTGGGGTATCCCAGCCTAGGCGCGCCTGATCTAAGGTACGTGTCGGGGAGGATAGTCTTACCTGGATCTCTGCAGCAAGCGGGCCGGTTCCAGCAGTACGTGTCTGTGCACGGGTAGTCACAGGGTTGACTTCACCGGGGCCCATCGGGGTGTAAGCAGAAAGGAGGGGGGCCAAATCATTCCCCAGTAGTACATCCGCACGCAAGTCCTTCATCACCCCCACATTCACGTGTCCCGAACCAACCCCCCAATCCAGGTGAACACGGGCCACGGGTAGCCGGAAGATGGTACCTCCCGCTACTCTTACGGCTACAGTGTCTCCGGTGTGTTGGCTCTCTGGGATGAGGTTCTTCTGTAGTAGGGTCATGGTAGCGCCGCTATCACGTAAGCCATTGGCTACCGTTCCATTAACCCAGACCGTCTGCCTGTGTTGTTGCCTGTTGTCCCGGTTAGCTGCTTGTATTGGATCAGCCTCGTGCAGGACGCCCCAATGTTCTTCCTCCTCAACGCAGTGGGCCGCAGGCATGGGTGTGCGGGGGCTCCCCCTTGCTGGTTGTCTCCATGACTGGGACTGGATGGCTGGATTTAGTGGACAGTTTGGCTTTTTGTGCCATAGCTGTTTACATCCGAAACACCTGATGGGTTGTGCATAGTCCTGGGAGTTGAACCTGGGCTGCTGAGGATAAGTGGCCGCTGGGGTTGGTGCTGAAGCTGTGTTAGAGGCTGATAAACTGGGCCGAGATGGTGGATAGCGCTCGCTTCCGCCTGACCTTCGAAAGTCCAGATATTCATCGGCCAAAGTAGCCGCTTGCTGTACAGTCCGTGGTTGCTTATCTCGTACCCAATCCCGTAGTACCGGAGGGGTGTGGTTAAAGAACTGTTCTAAGAGTACTAGTTGGGTGATGCCCTCTATGGTATGAGCGTGGCTTCCCTGGATCCAGCCCTTAAGGTCTCGCTGCAGACGATGTGCCCACTCCACGTATGTTATGTGGGTTTGTTTCCGGGATTCTCGAAACTTAATCCGGCTGGCTTTGGGTGTAATGGCAAATCGGGCTAGTAGAGCTTCTTTTACCCGGTCATAGTCTTTAGCGTCCTCATCCTCCAGGGCCCGATACGCATCCGCCGCTCTGCCAGTTAAATTACTTGCCAGTAAGGCGACCCAATCTTGGGGCAGTACTTCATGTATCTGGGGGTCCTGCATCACCATCCCTCTGATCCATCTCGGTTAGTTCCCTGATCAAGGTGGCCTTGTTCTTTGTCCCACTGGTCCCTCCACGGCTCTCAAGTAAGTCTTTCAGTGTGGCTTTCCTGCAGGTTGCATAGCTGGTCATTTACTGTGGTGGTTTGAAGTGTCCCAGTAACTGGAGGGAAGATCCCACTGCTGCCACCAATGTAACGGCACCCCTAATCTAAAGGGGGTTAACGCCGTTTACGATGTTCCCTCTCCTAGACACACATCCACTCGCTACCAATATCCACAGCTAAACGACCCTTTCCTATAGGAGCCGCCCCCTCTGGCAAAAGGACGAGACGCACTCTGTCTCTTCTGTAGTAGGAATCACTTTATTAATGAGAAACATTGTAACTTTATACACAATTCAAGGCACATGCTTTAACATGAACAAGGGCCCAGCTCCACCCACACATCCCAAGACTCAACACCTCATCCTGACATCTGCTAGGCTTCAAACGATCCCACCCAATACACATCTTTTCACAAAGGGTTGGCAGCCAGTCTGTCTGGCACTTTACAAAACACACAAGGACAGACTTAAATGAACAATAGAAATGCAAAACAACTTAATTCCTCACAGCAATGATACTTAACCCCCATATACAGTATACATCCAATCTATATACAATGTATATACAGCCTTGAATATGGCTATCACAGACCATAGCGGGGGGTTTCTTTTATTCACCCTGTGTCCAAAGTGACCCCACTGTCACACTAACCTAACTGTTTCTCTTTCTTCTAGCGCTTCTCTCCCTCTCTCTATACAGAATACCCCCGGACCGGACCCCTGCCTTCCGCCCGTCCTCCTCCCCTGGGCGCCGTGCTTCCGGAGCTCCTCAGGTCACACCCAGACTCAGCTAAGTATATCCAGCACTCATCTCACCTATGACAATGGCTAAGGGGTTATCACTTAACGTCCACGGTCTAATCTCTAACAAGAAAAGGCATTTGGCACTCAGGGAGTTCAGGCAGTCACGGGCGGACATTATTATGGTTCAGGAAAAGCAATTCAACAAAGGAGACTCCTTTGCATTTGCCTCCAGACACTTCCCACAAGTTTACCAAGCCTTCAACCCACGCTAAAGGGCAGGCGTTGCCATCCTCTTTAAGTGAGGGACCCCTTTCACTTGCACTAAAGCCCATTTAGACCCCCAAGGACACTTTATAATACTCCAGGGCCTGTGGTAGACCCAGGCCGTGACCCTATGTGCCCTGTACGCCCCTAACACATGCCAACATCGCTTCCTGGCTGGGGTCTTTGCCAGCCTATCCCGAATGCCCCACGACTTCCTTGTGGTGGGGGAGACTTTAACCTAACCCACTCTGCTACCTTTGACAGCCATGCGGTGAATCCACGGGCGTCACAGGCACAACCTCTTAGACTCTAGATTGTTTCGTCAACTTACTAGAAGGCACACCCTTTTTGACGCCTGGAGGGCTCCTCATCCACGTGCCCGTCAATATACCTTTTACTCTGCCCTCCACTGTACCCACTCCCGCATAGACTACCTCATTGTAAACAACAATGCTTTACACGTTACTGACACTCAGCAAATCCTTCCTATTTCCTGGTCTGACCATGCCCCCATAACGTTATCTTTGACCCTGGGTGCCCCCTCCGCCGACCCTGCAGTTGGAAGTTGAATAACTTCCTCCTCCAACCCGCCCCTTCCAAAATAGAACTAGAAAATGTGCTACAATATTATTTCCTGGAAAATAATACGCCTGATGTTTCGCTTCCGACTCTGTGGTCCGCCCACAAGGCTGTCCTCAGGGGCCGATGCATAGCCCTTTCCTCGGCCATGAAGAGGGACACTAAAGCTGCTGGACAGCTGGCAGCAAAAACGCTGGAGACCCTGGAGGCCAAGCTCCAAGCCCAACCGTCCATCTCACTGCTTAGACAAATCGTACGCGTGTGGATGACGCTCCGGGGCTTGGCTATGGGCCAGGTGGAAAAAGCATTGATTCGCCTCAAGCAAGTATATTATGACAAAGGCAACAAAGCACAATCACTTCTAGCTAGGAAACTGGCAGACCGGGCCCACACTTCCCCACCACACCAGATTAAGAATAGAAGGGGAGATGTACTGACCCACCCCCAGGACGTAGTCAATGCTGATTACTATGCAGACCTCTACAATAAAGTAGAAATACCGCATAACCCCCCACCACCCGACTTGGCTGACCGTATGACCCAATATCTTGATCGCGCAGGGCTACCGCGTCTGCGGGACGAAGACTTGCAAGGACTGAAAGCCCCCATTACCGCAGAGGAACTGGTGTCGACTGTGAAGGACCTCCCTGCCCATAAATCCCCTGGGCCGGACAGGCTACCATATGAATATTACAAGACTTTTCGACCGCTACTGAGCCCGCGTATGACCAGACTGTACAGCGCTTTCCTCCACCAAACACCAGTCCCGGCTGACATGCAGGGCTCCTTTTTATGTCTGATCCCGAAACTGGACAAAGACCCGACCTTATGCGCCAGTTATGGACCTATTGCTCTCCTCAATACGGACTCAATGCGGAAAATATTCACCAAAATTCTAGCTTCCAGGCTGAACACACTCCTCCCCTCTTTGGTGCATAAGGACCAAGTGGGTTTTGCCCCCTTGCGCCAAGAAGGCGACAACACTAGGAAAGTCATAGACCTAATAGAAGTGGCTAACAGGGAAGGAGAGAAATCGGTGATCCTCAGCTTAGACGCTGAAAAGGCATTTGATCGCCTCAGCTGGGCCTTTATGATGGCCACGCTGAACTCTATGGGTTTTCGGGGCCCCTTCTTACAGGCAGTAAAAAAACTCTACTTCTACCCCTCGTCCCAAGTAAAAACCCAGTTTGCTACTTCATCTACCTTTCAGATTACTAACGGTACACGCCAGGGATGCCCCCTCTCCCCTTTACTGTTCGCCCTCTGCGTAGAACCTCTCGCGGCGACTATTAGGGGCAACCCGGACATCAGGGGGATCTCAGAGGAAGCGAGTTTAAAATATACCTGTTTGTGGATGATATCATTTTGACACTGACCCAACCCAGAATCTCCCTACCCAATCTCCATGCCGAACTAGATAGATACGGAGCCCTTTTCGGGATATAAAACAAACACGACATAATCTACGGCCCTCCCCCTGAATACTTTAGACAAGGAGCTCAATCATCTCCAGTCCACCTTCCCCTATAAATGAGAACGTACCTCTTTCAAATATCTGGGGGTCTTCATCACGCCCTCTTTCGGCTCTCTGTACTAAGCCAACTTTCCCCCCATGTTTAAATTGATTAGAGATCTCATTCAAAAATGGAAGCCTCACCGGATCTCCCTCTTGGGACGGATTGCGTCCATTAAGATGGTTATCCTCCCAAAGCTCCTCTACCTCTTCCAGACCCTGCCCATCCCGATCCCCTACTCCCATCTCTGCAAGCTCCAAAGTGACGCACTGAGGTACGTTTGGAGTTAGAAGAAACACAGAATCCCCAGCTCAGTGATGACGGCATCACGAGCGGATGGGGGTCTAGCTTTCCCAAACTTAATAAGGTACTACCAAGCCATCCAATTGAGGGCGATTAATTTGAAAATTGAAACATTTTTTAAAAATATGGTTAGCCCCGATCCACCTGAATCCACCTAGTCTTCTATGGAATATGAAGGTGGAGGTGTCTCCCGTCCGGATGCTGGGCCCAATGTCCCAGCTACGGCAGCTCTGGCATAAAGTGTCCCGCCCTGGCGTTCTTCAATCTGAATGCTTAGTGATGAACTCCTTTCTTTATAACCCTAAGATACCATCTAGCCTGACCCACCAGATGTCCTGGCCCTGGGCCTCACGGAACTTATTCCACTTTGGACACCTAGTGAACCCCAGAACCCGTAAGCTGCTGGCGTTCCCGGAGCTCCAAGCCAAACACGACTTACCACAACAGATGTTTTTTAGCCAACTACAGATCAGGCATTTTGCGCAGACCATAGCCCCGAACTTACAATTTTCCCCACCCTCTCCATTTGAACAGATTATACTGGAGGGGCGAGACCGTAGGGGCCTGATCTCGGATATATATCAGCTTCTTAATGCATACCCGATAGCCACAAAGGGCAAGCACGCTTACATGATAAGGTGGGAGAGAGAGCTGGGAGAGCAACTCTCCCTGGAGGCTTGGCAGGCGGTTTGGAGGCAGGCAGCCAAGAGTTCTATGTGCACTCTATATAAAGAAAATGCATACAAGATCTTTTACTCTTGGTATTACACGCCTTCAGTTCTCCACACAATCTACCCCTCCGCCTCTGATAGATGCTGGCAATGCCATAGTAGCAGGGGCTCTCTCTTCCACATTTACTGGATGTGCCCCCTGATAGCCCCATATTGGACTTCCATCCAACAGCTTCTGACTCGCTTCTTTGAAACCCCTATACCATTTACTCAAATTCTTTCTATTTGGCCTCTCTCAGCCAAAATTAGCTAAACCAGGTAAGAAGCTGCTTAGACATGTACTTACAGCAGCTCGATGCCAAATTGCCCTCAACTGGAAAAAAAATGTCCCCCCTTCCCAAGAAGCCCTGTACGCCAGGATAAAAGACGTTGAACTTATGGAAAAAATTATGGCCAGAATTAGGGATAAATTGGACAAACATAATGCGATCTGGGAGCGGTGGCGTCTATGGAAGGACACGCAGTGAGCAGGTATGGGGGCCGGGAAGGCTGTCTAATATTCTACCCCACCTTCCTCCCTCTATGTTTCCCTTCCTCACCCCTCTTATGGTCCCATTCTTTTTTTCTTCTCTCTTTTTCCCTTCCTCTTATTAACCCCTTCCCTTCTTTCCCCCTTTCCTCTTTTCTAGTCTCTAAGCTCTGTTGTTTTTATGCTGCAGGCTGTTACTGCAGGGTTATACGTGTCATTAACATTGTACATTATCTGGAGACATTCTTTCTTTTTGCATGTCTATGTACTGTTAACCTTGCGAGATTGCTAATAAAAACTGGTTATTGAAAAAAATAAAAAATATACGAGAGATGTAGGAGATTACAGGGCAGGCAAGGTGTTCAGATGGCAGGACTCCATGGCGGATCGGGGAATAAAAAGGGCCAATAAAAAAACACACTAGACAGATTTTAAAATTAATTTATTAGGCAGCTCCGGGGGTCTCTTCCGACTTCGGGGGTCTCTTCCGACTCTTTCGCGCTCTCCGGCCTCTTCTCCCGTTCTCCGGCCTCTTCTCCTGGTCTCTGGCCTCTTCTCCTGGTCTCTGGCCTCTTCTCCCATTCTCTGGTACTTGTCCCAGTCTCTAGTTCTTGTCCCGCTCTCTGGTTCTTCTGCCAGGCTCTTCCACTATCTTCTTCCAGCTCTTTTTCTAGCAGTGGTCTTCTGTCCTTCTTCCCTCTTCTCTTCTTCCGATGTTGACACGACGCTCTCTCCCACTGTACTACCGTGTGCGAGGTGCACAAGGACTTATATAGGTATAGGGCGTGGTCACCGGGTGATGTCACCGGTGACCCCACCCCTTATGACGTCACAGTCCCAGCATGCCACGGGACTTGATGTCATAAGGGGCAGGGTCACCATATGACATCACCCAGTCATGTTCCTCAATGGTGGATCCCCAAATCAAGATATCATCCAGGATTATTTCACATGGTTTTCCAGCAAAGAGCTGTTCCATACATCTCTGAAAGACTTTGCTTCCAGTTGAAATTCCATATGGCATCTGTAAGCATTTGTATCTCCCATATAGGGTCATAAATGTTGTGAATGATGATTCCTCATCCAGAGGGATTTGCCAGAATCCACATTTTGCATCTAAAATGCTGAAGACTTTTGCCTGTGGCATATCAACTATCACTTTCTCTACACATTTTAATGGGTAATAAGTCCTCATGAGAGCCTTATTGAGGTGCACAGGAAGAGTGCATATGAAGATAGTGCCATCTTTCTTGACTACTGCTGCCGTGGCAGACACCCTGGAGGTAGCCTCTTGCACTGGTGCAATGATGCCCAGTCTAGTCATCCAACTCTTGCAAGACTTTGGGGGCTATTTATGAAAGGCAAATCTACTTTGCAATGAAAGTACACTTGGAAGTGCAGTCACTGTAAATCTGAGGGGAAGATCTGAAATGAGGGGAAGCTCTGATGATTTTATCATCCAATCATGTGGAAGCTAAAAAGCTGTTTTTTATTTTCCTTGCATGTCTCCCTCAGATCTACAGTGACTGTACTTCCAAGTGCACTTGTAGTGCAAAGTGAATTTACCTTTATTAAATAACCCCCACTGTCTTTTATAGCCAGTAGGATCCTTTGAGGGGCACACACAGTAGGCTGTACCATTTCATCTAAGCGCATGTGATACATGACTGGAAGCTTACTAACAGTATCGGTTTGAAATAAGTCCTCATAAGCGTCATCTCAGGAGCCTGTTGTTGTATAGCATGTACTTCTGGACTGAGTTGGATTAGATTTAAGCGCATGCTGTCTGGTAAGCCTAGCTGGCTCTTAACATTTCTGTAATCGCCCTCCCACTGGGAGAACACAAAAGCTCCTCAAAAGGGATTCCCCCATCAACACCGACTGTAGGAAAGAAATTGGTCAATTTATCTCCGGCTTAAATCATTGCAGTAAAAATTGCAAACCAAAAAAGAAAACCAATTACAGCTAAGTTTATGTAAGAATCAGACTACTCAATTATTAAAACTGTACAGGTTTACTTATTAAAATAAATATTTGGGCAGCAATTGATTAAGTGGTTAGCACTTCCACTTATGCCGCGTACACACGATCGGACTATCTGGCGGACTTAGCCCAGCGGACAACCCGTCGGACTTTGCAGTGGAGGTCCGCCGGACTTTCTGAACGAGCGGACCTGCCCACACACGACCGGACTTTTCCGGCAGACTAGATCCGTCGGAAAATCCGCCGGACTATGCCGGGAGTCCACCAGACTTTTTAAATGAACGGACTTGCCCACACACAGAGTAAAGTCCATTCATTTTGAACGTGGATCCAGGTAGATGGAACTAGCAAAGGAAGTAAATGTCGCCGCATCCATTGGCGAGATTGACACCTCGCTAGCCCCGTCACCTGGTATTGATTTAAAGGGGAAGCCCTACACCAAAAAAAGGGCATGGGGGTCCCCCCAAAGTCCATAGCAGACCCTTATCCGAGCACGCAGCCCGGCCGATCAGGAAAGGGGGTGTGGAAGAGCAAGCGCCCCCCCCCCTCCTGGGCCATACCAGGCCACGTGCCCTCAACATGGGGCCTCTTCCCGACAACCCTGGCCATTGGTTGTTGGGGTCTGCAGGCAGGGGGCTTATCAGAATCCAGGAGCCCCCTTTAATAAGGGGCCCCCAGATTCTGGCCCCCCACCCTATGTGAATGAGTATGGGGTACAATGAACCCCTACCCATTCACCTAGGGAAAAAAGTGTAAATAAAAAAAACACAACACAGGTTTTTAAAATACTTTATTAGACAGCTCCGGTGGTCTTCTTCCATCTTGATGAGGTCTTCTCGCCGGACTCCTCCGCTATCTTCTGCTAGCTCTTTTAATAGCGGAGGAGCCCGGCTTTCTCCTTCGTCACCGCTGCCGTCCAGGAGTCTTCTTCCGACTTCGGGGGTCTTGTCCCACTCTTCGGGGGTCTTGTCCCACTCTTCGGGGGTCTTGTCCTGCTCTTCGGTTCTTCTTGCCAGGCCTCTGCTTTCTTCTTCCAGCTCTTTTATTAGTCTTGGCCCGGTCTTCTGTCGATGTAGCAGTTGACGTCGACGCCGCCTTCTGCTTTACTAGCCAATGCTAGTAAAAGAGCTGGAAGAAGAAAGCGGAGGCCCAGCAAGAAGAAGCAAAGAGCTAGACAAGACCCCCGAAGTTGTGTTGTGTTTTTTTTTTATTTACACTTTTTTCCCCAGGTGAATGGGTTGGGGTACATTGTACCCCATACTCATTCACATAGGGTGAGGGGTCGGAATCTGGGGGCCCCCTTATTAAAGGGGGCTCCTGGATTCTGATAAGCACCCACCCACAGACCCCAACAACCAACGGCAGGGTTGTTGAGAAGAAGCCCTTGTCCTCATCAACATGGGGACAAGGAACTTTGGGGTGGGGGGGCTGCAAGGCCCCCCTCCCCCAAAGCACCCCCCCATGTTGAGGGCACGCAGCATGGTACGGCTCAGGAGGGGGGACACTCACTCGTCCCCACCCCCTTTCCTGACCAGCCGGGCGGCGTACTTAGATAAGGGTCTGCTATGGACTTTGGGGGGACCCCACGCCATTTTTTCGGCATAGGGCTTCCCCTCTAAATCCATACCAGGTGATGGGGCTAGCGAGGTGTCAATCTCGCAGATGGAGACGGCGACATTAACGTCCTTCGCTAGTCCCGTCTACTTTACTTCATGTATGGGCAAGTCCACTAATTTCAAAAGTCCGGCGGACTAGCACACAGACGGGCGGATTGTCCGCCGGACTGCAGAGCCCGGCAGACAATTTTGAGTCAAGACTTCTTTCTAAGTCCACCGGACTTTTGGGAACAAAAAGTCAGCCGGAGCCCACACACGGGCGGATTGTCCGGCGGACTCTGGACCAAGTCCGTTGGATAATCCGATCGTGTGTACGTGGCATTAGAAGTCAGGTTACCTGTGGTCTGGCAGTTTTTGCCTTGTGAACTGCCTAAGCTAACACCTTGTTTGTAAGCTTTTGGGTGTGCCTAAAAATAGTAAAAAATAGTCATAGCTTAAATTCATCTCAACTATGTCTGCCCTCATGTTGTAAAGTGCTGCACAAACTGTTGGGGCTATATAAAACCCATATAATAATAATCATAATAATAATAATAATAACTACAGGGCTGTCATGCACTGAATACCTAGCTCAGCAGGTGCTGTCATCTGCTGTGTATTTCCAATTTTGTAGCCACATTAGGAAAACACCTACTTTATATTTGTTACATTCACATAGCATAAAAAATAAAAGTTGAAGCTTGCCTTTTTAGATGCTCTATTTGTACCCTCCAGCAAGGAAAAATCCTGGTTAGTTTTCTTTGTTTATGAGAGGGCTGTGTTTGCCATAGTTAACCCTGTCTGTACTGAACAGGCAGATTTTCATTATCAGTTGTAACTAGATTTGAACACTGTTTGTCCTTAAAAAAATGGGTTATATATGTAGAGGATGGGCTCTTGCATTCCATGGTAATGAGGACTTACTTGGGACAGGCTCACTCTGACATTTAAGTTGGAAATGTTCATTCAAAGTTCAAAAATGTAGCTATGACACCTCCTCCTGAGAAACATCTAAAAGGTAAGAAATATATATATAAAAATAGGCATGATGCGTGAATGGGAACACATAAACATATAGTGGGGTTTTCTCAAATTTGTGACTGAAGAAGTGGAAATATGCTTTAATATATCCTTTGGGAAGGTGTTTTTTCATTTTGTCTTTTTGCCTAGTTCCTGTTTTCATTACTTTTGTATTATTTTGCCTGGGCTCTGCAGCTTGCCTGACCACTCTCTTTATTTAATGGGCGGCACTTTATCCTGATCCCATTTAATTATATTCTAGCTAATACATTTCCCCTTGTTTTGTTTTGTTCCCTTTTTACAGTTTATGTGTGTTAGACCTTTAATAAAGGTTAACAAAGAGGCTTATCTAATTTTTAAGGAAATTACAAATTTGATATAAAAATGCTAGATGAATGGCTCTCAGCCTGTCAGTCAATGGCTCATACTGATATAGAACTTACTAATTAAACGATAAAAAAGATTAAACAAAATAATTTATGATTTCTTTTATGTGATTATCCTAAAGTAATGTGCAAACAAGTGTAAAAAAAGGAATTAAATGACAGTTGGGGAAATAGATTTGTTGCATTTATTATGTGTGGGTACGACCAGCATTATTTGTTTGAAATTAGTACGTTTCATAGAGCAGATGTTTTATGCTATCCACAAATTTAAAAGCAGTCATTAAATACAAATTTTCTCTGTGAACAAGAAGGATGCAGTATTTTCAGTGTCAAACAGATTGACAATAAAATATGGGAGCCTCATAAAAACATCACTTTAGATTATGTACGATGATAATTAGCTATAAACAATATAAAGAATATGTACATGAACATAAGACCTCAATATAAAAGATATATATTCTTAAATGTTGAAACATCAAATAAGAATTTAACACTTCTGTAGAGAATATTTTAAAAACTAATTTTAAAAAGCATTTTAGAATGCTAATAAAAGGCACATTGAATGAAATCAGAATAAAATATTTTCTATTGGTAGCTGCTTTACCAGGGCTGTGTTTAGACGGCATGGTTATACAGCTAAGGCTATACTAGTATATTAGGGGGTGTCTGTATTGGCCCCTTTATGGAATAATAGAAACCTGGCCGAAGTAGCTAAAGTTGAAAGATGTAGAGAATGGGTGAACCAAGGTATAAACCAACTAATCCAAATATTCCAGGGTTCAGAAATTAAATCATTTAATAGCTTAAAATTGGAGTTCTCGCTGTCGAACCGAGCGTTTTATAAATATCTCCAGGTCAGGCATGCAGTCCAGTCACAATTTGGACCTCAAAAGGTTCAATGTATTCAGATGCCTGTGTTAGCACAAATATTGTCCCAGGACACGCGTAAGGGACTGATTTCCTATATGTATGCTAGATTAGGGGATAAAATGTTGGATCATGAAGCCGTGCTCAAAAGTAGGAAAAAATGGGAGAACGATGTAGGTCCTTTGTCTAACTCCGACTGGGATCGGATAATTGACTACGGCACGAGAGTTTCGATCTCCCCTTCCCAGAAAGCTTCCCACCTTTTTTTTTTCTATCGGGTGTACCATACCCCTAAGAAGATGTTTAAGCTAGGTTGGAGAAACAATGACCACTGTCCTAGATGTGGTATGACTGGCGACTTCATCCACATGTTCTGGAGGTGCCCGAAGTTATTTAGGTACTGGACACAGGTTATAGACCAGATCAACAGAATCTTTAATTTAACACTGAAAGCAACTGTCAGGACTTGTCTCCTGACTATACCTGAGGATTCTACAATTCCCAACGTCACTAAAACACCAGTGATTAGATGTCTTTTCCAAGCGAGGAAGTTAATTGCTCAACAATGGTATTCACATTCAGGTCCATCAGTTGAGACTTGGATGGCAAACATAAAAACGACAATAGGCAATGAAAGGGTCTTCTTCATTAAACAGGGCAATAACAAGAAGTTTATGAGTTTATGGGGGCCTAGCTTGCGGAAGTTGGGTATTCTACCATAGGTGGACGGGCTGCAGCTTCTGCATGGTAAACTGACTTTCCCTGCGAGTGTCCGTTGTTTTTTCCCCTCTGGTTGGGATTTCTATATTTTTTTTTTATTATCTCTACATTTTTTGCTCTGTGTTATTTCTTTATGTATGTGTCTTTTTCTTCTCAGGAAGGGTGGGTCTTTTTCCTTGTTTTTTTTATTTTTTTCCCTTCTTTAGGACTTCCCTGCTGGCCTCTCCAGGACTCTGTTCGTCAACCTGAGAGCGATACTGGTACAGAATTGGAGAGAGGAGGGGGGGAATCACATTGTAATCAAGTGTATGATGCGATCCTGTGGGGATTGAAGGGGGGGGAGAAAAATTAAATTTAGGTACGGGATGCCAGGGGAATAGGTATAGCTATGGTATATACTTCGAGAACACCGGGGGTGGGAAGGTATCTCACCATTTTGTCTACTTATCATATATTTTTGTACTTTATTAAATAGTATGAAATTGTTATGTGACCACAAGGAACTTTTGTGAAAATATATGAAACTAAATAAGCCACGATGATGTGAAATTATGAACGAGACACTAATGAGCGGCAAGCTGAATCTAGTCTCTGGTATAAAAATACTGATGTGGCATAAAAAAAAAAAAAAAAAAAAGACGGCATGGTGCCCCAGACACATGTAAATGATGATTCCTTTTGTACATCTCCACATCTAAAGTGCATCTGGAAAATATTCACAGCGCTTCACTTTTTCCACATTTTGTTATGTTACAGCCTTTTTCCAACATTGATTAAATTCCTTCTTTTCTTTAAAATTCCACAAACAATACCACATAATGACATTGTGAAAGAAGTTTGTTTGGAATCTTATTTTGAAATTTATTACAAATAAAAAACAAAAAAATCACATGTTCATAAGTATTTCCAGCCTTTGCCATGACACTCAAAATTGAGCTCAGGTGCATACTGTTTCCACTGATCATCCTTGAGATGTTTCTAAACTTGATTGGAGTCCACCTGTGGTAAATTCAGTTGATTGGACATGATTTGGAAAGGCACACACCGGTCTATATAAGGTCCCACCCTTAACAGTGCATGTCAGAGCACAAACCAAGCCATGAAGTCCAAGGAAGGTCTGTAGACCCCTGAGACAGGATTGTATCAAGGCACAGATCTAGGAAAGGGTGCAGAAATGTTTATGCAGTATTGAAGGTCCGAACAAGCATAGTGGCCTCCATCATCCATAAATGGAAGAAGTTTGGAACTACTAGGACACTTCCCAGAGTGGGCCGCCCAGCCAAACTATGATTTAAATAATGGCACAATGTAAGTAGGTGAGACAGCAAACAGATAAAAAGATACATTTTCAAAACAAGTTCAATTAGGGTAATACTATGTTGCACTCAACCAAAATTTAAATACATAAAG